>NC_091646.1:100090294-100412369 GCF_027580195.1 Bos mutus
AGATTGAATGAGTGAGAAAAAGAGAATTGACTAACCGTATCATTAATTAAGAACTGAAAATCAGAATGTCATCAGACTTCTTAACAGCAACACTTGGAAGACAGAAGCTAAAGAATCCATATCTTTACAACTCTGAGAAAACACAATGTTCAATTTAGAATTAATATAGTCAAGCATTCAGGGTGTCAAAACTTACTTTCCAAGTACCCTTCCTCAAGAAGCTATTAGAAGACAAGCTCCATCAAAATTCAAGAATTAAATAAGAGGAAGCATGGAATCTAGAATTCAAGACAGAAGAGAGATGATGGGAAGGTTTAGGAGAACAGTTGTGCTGCAGGTCTAGAGAACATTCTATTTCTATTTGTCTCTATTGGTATTAGAGACAAAACTTTTTATGTAAATCAGTAAGATGCTGGATGAAGTATAACACATACCCATTTAAAGCTGAGCTCAATAAAACATACACAGGAATTCATAAAAGTAGAGCCAAAATCTCACCCAGGTGAATTTTGCTGATAAATAAGAAACTCAGGTTCTAAAGCCTGTCAGGCGTAGGAGGAAGACAAGGCTTGGCCGAGTTATAACCGAGATCCCAATAAGAGATCAAAAATCCTTTAAAAGCTCTACCCTCAGTGAAAGAACAACCTGGGAAAAATCCATCTCTTAGCAAGAGGAGATAGCAAGGAATCTTGCCCAGCTCCACCTAAGCTCTGAGTAGGGAAAATGGCTAAGCTAAGTCGCTTCAGTCGTGTCCAACTCTGTGCGACCCCATAGACGGCAGCCCACCAGGCTTCCCCGTCCCTGGGATTCTCCAGGCAAGAATACTGGAGTGGGTTGCCATTTCCTTCTCCAATGCATGAAAAATTGAAAGTGAAGTCACTCAGTCATGTCCGACTCTTAGCGACCCCATGGACTGCAGCCTACCAGGCTCCTCCGTCCATGGGATTTTCCAGGCAAGAGTACTGGAGTGGGGTGTCATTGCCTTCTCGGAGGGAAAATGGCTACTTGGAGCAATTTGAAAAATCAAAACTTCCTCTCACATATTTGGTATCTGAATTAATACTACCTTTGTGGTTCTACAAAATCTCAGATTCAGAAGTGTTCTTAAGTTATTAGCACCCTGAGAATCAAACACTTTCTGGAGGGACGTACCTTCAACTAAGGCCATGTAGGGTTTCCATAATTAATACCATATCAAACATGTATTCATAATCTCAAATTGTAAAACATGCATGGAAATGTCATGAACAAGAATCATCTGGGGGAGGGGACTAGATTGTCCTCCAATATTTGGAGGAAATAGAATGATGAAAATGAAAAATGAGCATGTTTAAAAAGCTTAAAGATAACAAACGTCAAAAACTTGAGAAACCAACAAGATGTTATTAAAAAAAAATAGATAAAATTTTTAAAGTACCTAATTTGCCTTCTATATATTAAATACATGGACTTTCCTGGTGGCCCAGACAGTAAATAATCTGCCTGCAGTGCGGGAGACCAGGGTTCCATCCCTGGATTGGGAAGATCCCCTGGAGGAGGGCATGGCAATCCACTCCAGTATTCTTGCCTGGAGAATTTCCATGGACAGAGGAGTCTGGCAGGCTACAGTCCATGGGGTCTCAAAGAGTTGGACATGACTGAGCGACTAAGCACATAGCACATATTAAATACATAATCAATGTAATAAAAAAGTCAATGGACATTTTAAACAAAACCTTAAGAAAAATCTGAAAAGAATTAGTAAACTGTAAGATGATCCAAAGGAATTACTTGGAACACTGAATTGAGAGAGGAGATATTAAAGAAAACTTAAGACATATGAAAGATAGCATATGTATAGCATATATTTAATGAGAATTTTGAAAGAATAAACTGAGGAGGAGGTAATATATTCAAATAATTAAGGGTGAAAATTTTCCAGAAATGCGGAAAGACATGAATCCTCAAATTTTAGAAGCCAAGCTATCCCAATTAGGATAAATTTAAAGAAAATTCCTCCTAGACACATTGCAATGAAATTGCCAAACATTAAGGACAAGTGAGATCTTTAAAACACCCAGGGTAAGAAAAGATTACTTACAAAGGAAAAATTGCATGCTTGTCAACAGTGGCAAAAAAAGTCAAAAGAACATAGACTCAAATGTCTACATAGAATATTATACCTTACTGAATTATTATTTAATACCTGGGATAAAATTAAGCCATTAAAAAAAAACAGCCAGTCAGAATATTAGCATAAGGGTAGAGGGCTCTCAAAAGAATTTTTTGATGGAGGCTAGGGGAATGGATGGAGAAGGCAATGGCACCCCACTCCAATACTCTTGCCTGGAAAATCCCATGGACGGAGGAGTCTGGTGGGCTGCAGTCCATGGGGTCTCGAAGAGTTGGACGTGACTGAGTGACTTCACTTTCAATTTTCACTTTCATGCATTGGAGAAGGAAATGGCAACCCACTCCAGTGTTCTTGCCTGGAGAATCCCAGGGACGGGGGAGCCTGGTGGGCTGCCGTCTATGGGGTCGCACAGAGTCGGACACGACTGAAGTGACTTAGCAGCAGCAGCAGCAGGGGAATGGAGGGGAGAAAGGAACAAATAGAGTAATTGCTGTGTTTGTGAATGAAAAAGCACCATTAGAGTAACTTTAAATTATGTAGAATTGGTTGGAAAGACATACATAGGTGAACATTTAAAACTAAGCAAACAAAAAAGTTGTTCCAGATAGAACAAAAAGTTTTACAAAAAAGGAAATATAATAATTGTAGAAAATATTTGACTTAACCATGAAACATATTAGTCACAATAATATAAACCCTAAATATTGATTTCTTAATACTTTTTTTAAAAAATAAAAATTCACAGGAAGCAAGAATAGTATAGAGTTCCTCTGTACCCTTCACCTTCACCCACTTCCCTCCCCTAACAGTGGCTGCATTTTACTTATGCTGTCAAAAACCAGGAAATCGGCATTGGTACTATATGTGTGTTTATTACATTATATCATGTGTAAATTTGTGTGACCAGCACCATAATTAATGTATAGAACTGTTTCATTCCTACAAGTATCTCCCTCATGCTACCCATCCTCTTTGCTCCCATCGTCTTCCTGGCAATCACTAATCTGTTTCCATCTCTTTATTTTTGTCTTTTTTTGAATATTGCACAAAGGAAATCATAGAATTCATGACCTTTGGGGATTATTTTTTTCATTAAGCATGAAGCTCTTGAGATCCATCCAAGTTGATGTGTATATCAGTGTTTCATTGCTTTTTATTGTTCTGTAGTATTCCATTGAGTGGATTACCAAATTCTGTTTAAACATTCACCTATTGAGAGGCATTATGGTTGTTTCCAGGCTTTGGCTATTACAGATCATCCTGCTATGAACATATGTATATAGATTTCTATGTGGATGTAAGTTTTCATTTCTCTGGGATAAGTGCCCAGGAGTAAAATTGCTGAGCCATATGGTAAATGTGTATTTAGTTTTTGAAGAAACTGCTACTTTCCAGGTGGCTCTATCATTTTATATTCCCAATGGCAATGAATCAATGATTCCGTTTCTCTGCATCTTTGTCAGCATTTGATACTATCACTATTTTTTAATTTTAGTTGGTTATTGATATCTCATGATGGTCTTAATTTGCATTATGCTAATGACTATCGATGTTGAATTTTTAAAATATTGGCTTATTTACTATCCAGGTATCATCTTCAGGGTACTGTTTCTTCATGTATTTTGCCCATGTGTTATTTTATTTAACTGTTAAGATTACATACAATGTACACAGATGAGAAAGTAGGAATATTGGTGGGTTAAACAGTGCTAGATTCTTATTTTTCATAATTGTAATTCAATAGATAATGACTAAAATTTATAAATCAAAAACCTGGAATATAAGCATAATATTTAGGAACATGGATGTAAATAACAGGAAAGAGTTTGGAAAAAAGGAAAACTCAGGTAGAAAGGGTATGCAGTTTTTCATTTTAAGTCTATAGTGTTATTTCATGTTTTGTAACTATATACATGCAATACTTAGATAAGCTATGAAAATAAATTCTACTGCTGCTGCTGCTAAGTTGCTTCAGTCGTGTCCGACTCTGTGCGACCTCGTAGATGGCAGCCCACCAGGTTCCCCCATCCCTGGGATTCTCCAGGCAAGAACACTGGAGTGGGTTGCCATTTCCCCCTCCAATGCATGAATGTGAAAAGTGAAAGTGAAGTCGCTCAGTCGTGTCCGACTCTTCATGACCCCATGGACTGCAGCCTACCAGGCTCCTCTGTCCATGGGATTTTAGGTATGGTTTATTATTAAACCAAATTCTAGACTCCAAATTCAGGATCAGAAAGTAGAGTTTGTATATTGTGCCAAGTCACCTCAGTCATGTCTGACTCTTTGCAGACACGACTATGGACTGTAGTCTGCCAGGCTCCTCTGTCCATGAGATTCTCTAGTCAAGAATACTGGAATTGATTGCCATGCCCTCCTCCAGGAGATCTTCCCGACCCAGATATTGAACCTGCATTTCTTATGTCTCCTGCATTGGCATTCAGGTTCTTTACCACTTGATTTCTTATTAATAGCATTGTACCACCTGTAAAATTTATAGATCTAATTGTTGAGGCATTTTAGTTGCTGACAGTTATTTTATCTCCACTGTCAGTATCAGACATCTCTACTTAAAAGATTCCATCTTTATGAATCTTCTTAGTAGCACTTCCCCCCCCCCAACCCCCGCCGCTAGAACACGTTTTATTTCACTGGAAAAATCTATATAAAGAACCAAATCTGGTTCCCATGAGAAAAACATTTACCACAGCTTAAATAAAGGTTAAGGGAAATGGGAGGGTAAGAGTGCCCTGCCTTGTGTGAGCTCTGTCACTGCCTCACTCTTGAACTCAGGCCCTGTGTGATGGAAACCACAGGTGTCCTGAAGAATTCTCTGCCTGGCCCTCTGATTCCACCTTGAGAGTAGCTGTGAGGTCTGCTCTCTGGCCTCAAGAGCTGAAATCCTGGGAGCTGCATGGTAGGTGGTTATCAAGGATGTGTGCATAAACAATGCAGAAGGAACTGCACTGATGTTCTCAGCTAGTCACACACACACTTCAACTAGGAAGGGAAATACATAATTTTATCAAAAACCAGTTCTAATATATAGAAATATTATTATAAGTGCTATATATATATTTATATATTCTATATATTATCTATTTAATAATAAATTAAATAATATCTAATAATAGTGTTTTCTCATACTTTCATACTTCAAACTTTAAGATATGAAGGCTAGAGCAGGCTTTGAGTTTGTGAGTTAGGACACAACCACATCAGCACTAGACAAGCGTCATCTTTATCAAAACATCCCCATATAAACAGATCCTAATGAAATTTCCTCGAGTCTTCTAAGTGTTTGTGTTAAAGCAGGAAGTAAAAGTAAGAGGTTAGGATACTGTTAGCTAATGAAATCACTGTCTTATGATTTTTGATGAGAAAAGATTTTTTTTGAACCAAGGAATTTTCAGAACAGCTTACCATCTAAATGCTAGTTAAAAGAGCCATCTTATGCCTCACTCACCTCAACTAGGACCTCTAAATTGGAAGAATGTTCCTACCTGCTGAAGACTAATTATTAGGTTGTTTGAAAATTATCCATGGGCATCTTGTCTTTGTGGAGAAAGCTCAAAAAGCAGTCAAAAGTAATGTAGAGTGAGGAACATGCAACTCTACTGGAAGTTCCCCTGGATGGTTAATGATCCAAGGAGCAATGCCAAGACCTGTTATGACCTTTGTGCCCACCACTGTAAACATGGTGGCGCTTCAGCGGACCTTCGTGCAAAAGCCTGAAGGGCAATGGGACATGGACGTTGCTCGATAAACTTCTGTTTTTAAATCTGAGAATACTCTGTCTTTCTTACTCTTAAATCATCAGTCTTGCTATCTTTCACTCTCTCTCTGCAATTCTTTGTGATTCTTTGCCCCCTTTCTCTGTGCAAAAGTTATGTATGAATGTCTTTTTTTTAAACCACCTTTAAATAGATAATACCCTTCTGAGTATATGTAGATGTTTGTGAATTGCTTCTTTTTCTTCTCTGTTTTTCCATTTGTTTTTCTTGATATTTCTTTCAACTGTGGTTTCTGTGTATAAGACTCCGTCATTACCCTCCTTCCATTTTTCCTTCTAAAAATTTCTTTCCCATAACTTATTATAATATAGAAAAACTAAATATATTATTATTTTATTAAAAAGATAAACATACCATTTATATTATTTACTGATAAAAATTAAATTCAGTCTTTACTGACATAATCTTCCCTCAACATGGGTTTCTATGCATTTGGGTACATATGAAAATCAGTGACTATTAATAAAATAGAAATCCCCACCTCTCTTGTCAAAACAAGAAACATCAGTCTTTTCCACCTGACCTCTTAAAAAACTATCCTGTAGAATCCATGAGACATGAAGGGACTGAATACACATGTGTCTGTGTGTGTGTGTGTGACTGTGGTGACATGAGAAATGGATTCACTGTCTGTCTTTTTAGCAGATCTCCATAAATACTATTGGACCTTAGCTTTAGAAGGGACTGTGTTGTAGACAGTGTGAAGTTGTAGAGAATTCTCTAGCAAAAACATTTACTACGATTACTCCATGCTGTTGAAAAAGAGCAGATCCAAATATTTTGACAAGGCACAGTAAAGCTCAAAGTCCATTTTTTAAAAATAAAAGGAAGGGTAAATATTCAAGACCTTGGATTTGCAATGAATTCTTAAATGTGATAACAAAAGCATAAGTAGCAAAGAAAAAAAATAGAGTTTCATCAAAATTTAAAACTTTTGTATGTGATTTAAGAAATCAAGGAAATAAAGAGACAACTTACACAATGGGCAAAAATATTTGTAAATAATGTGCTTCATAAGTAGTATCCAGATTATTAAAAAAAAAAAAAACCTCTTGCAACTTAAAAAAACAACAGACAAGATAGAAAACCAAACAACCCAATTTAAAAATGGGCAAAGAATTTGAATAGACATTTCTCTAAAAACGATATACTCATGACCAACAAACACATGAAAAGACACTCAACAACATTAGTCATTAGGGAAATGCAAGGCAAAATGGCAGTGAGATACGAAACTAAATGCAAGGTAAGTGTTGGTGAGTACGTGGGGGAACTGGAACCCTTATACGTCGCTACTAGAAATGTAACATGGTTCAGCCACTGTGAGAAACAGTTTAGCAGTGTCACAGAAAGTTAAATATAGATTTAATTTAATTCAACAATTCCATCAGTTCAGTTCAGTTCAGTCGCTCAGTCGTGTCTGACTGTTTGTGACTCCATGAATCGCAGCATGCCAGGCCTCCCTGTCCATCACCAACTCCCAGAGTTCACTCAGACTCACGTCCCCAGGTATATACCCAAAAGAATTGAAAACAGGTGCTCAAATAAATCCTTGTATGTTAATCCTTATAGCAACTTTATTTGTAACAGACAAAAAGTATAAACAACTCAGTTCATGGATAAAGAAACTGTTGTACATACAGTTGACTCTTGAACAAAGCAGGCATTAAGGATGCCAAATCTACACGCTGTTGAAAATCTGAGTATGTATAATTTTACAGTCAACCCTCTGTGTCCACGGTTCTGAATTCACGGATTCCACTAATAACAGATCATGTAGTAGTGTATTATGTATTTAGTGAAACAAATTTACATATAAGTGGACCCATGCACTTCAAACCCACAGTGCTCAAGGGGCCACCATACACGCAATGGTATGAGATTCAGCCATAAACAGAATGCAGTACTGATATATAGATGGACTTTGAGACCATGATGCTGACCAAAAGAAGACAAACATTAAAGGACATATATTCAGTTTTTATCAAGTATTCTTAGTAGGCAGCTCCACAAATTCAAAATGTAAAGTTGTTGTTGCCAGGGGCACAGTGAGGGTGAAGTGAGAAGTAAATGCTGAACGAGTAAGGGGTTTTATTTTGGAATGATGGAATTAGACAGAGATGGTAGTTACACAATGTTGTGAATGTACTGTCACTTGAATTGTTTGCCTTGAAATTGTTAATTTTATATAATGCAAACTTCACCTGAATTTAAAAAAAAAAAAGACTATTTTAAAAATAAAAGAGCACCCGACCTAGTTTTAGCATATTTATTTGTTCTAATTACAAGACAGTACCTGTGCTGCCTAATCTAGCATACAGTAAGGGGCTTATTAATTCTGAAGAAAGTTATTGAATTAACTAATGAGTATGTTTTAGTCTAGAGTCCCCAGGAGCAGACCTAGAGTTAAGAATTGAATTCAAACCGAGTCAAAGCAGACACTGAGAAAAGGATTAATCTCAGAGGGGAATGAATGATACATGTGGATACAGAGAAAAGAAGTGAGACAAGGAAGAGAAGGCACTCAATAAATGATGTATTTTCCAGCATCCTACCATTGGGTTAAGTTCTTGTGGGGCTACTCTGAAAAGTGAAAGTGAAAGTGTCAGTTGCTCAGTTGTGTCAGACACTTTGCGACCCCATGGACTGTACCCTTCCAGGCTCCTCTGTCCATGGGATTCTTCAGGCAAGAATAATGGAGTAGGTTGCCATTCCCTTCTCCAGAGGATATTCCCGACCCAAGGATCAAACCTGGGTCTCCCATACTCCAGGCAGATTTTTTACTGTCAGAAACACCAGAAACACATGCTTCAGTTATCCGACCCAATGACAAAGGAGCTGGAGTATTTATATACCAACTCTTCATAGACAATGATTCAGGACTGCTTTCAAGGGGAAACTGCTCCAGTATTTTTGGCATGCCACCTTGGCGAGAAAAACATTTTTTGGCAGGAGAAAGCCATCAGACCAAAATAACGTGGGTCCTCACAGTTGGAACCAGGCCAGCGTGCACTAAACTGGTGAATATGTCTTAAATACAGAGATCTAAGGTAGAACCCTAGGATGGTTGCTTCATAGGCAAGAGTTTTATTTTGATAGCCCAAGGTATCTTGGTTAGGAAAATTAGGGAAAGGTTGCTTATTTGTGACTGTAGCACAATTGTCCTCTAATACATTTTTGTTTTATTAAATAGCATCACTCTGTGAAATGTGATGAAACATTTAAGTTATATGTGGATCTTAAAATATTTAATTAATTCATTTGTCTTCATCAAGTCTTAGTTGTAGCATGTGGTATCTAGTTCCCTGACGAGGGATAGAACCCAGACCCCCTACCTTCAGAGTGTGGACACTTAGCCACTGGACCACCAGGGAAGTCCCTGGACCCTTTTTTAAATACAACTTTCAGCAGTCTCTGGGAGTAAGTCTTAGCAACTTAAGGGCAGGACTCTAGTTCAAGAAGCATTTCTGTAACTTGGGAATTCTCAACCAGAGGCAATTTTATCCTTGGAGGGCATATAAGAATGACTCAAGACACTTTTGGTTGTCACTTTGGCGTGGGGAGGGGGAAGGCGCTACTAGGATGCTGTTCAAATTCTACAATGCACAAGACAGCTCCGCACAGCAAATAATTATTTCATCCAATATGTCAGTAGTGCCAAGGCTGAGAAACTTGCTCTAAACCAGTGCTTTCCAATAGAATTCTATGGGATGATGAAAATATTTTCTATCAGGGCTACCTAATACTGGCGTTACTAGTCAACACATGGCTGTTGAGCGCTTGAAATGTGGCCACTGTAGGTGTATGCCAGTTATGATGCAGCATCCTGAGGAAATAAATATGACTATAGGCAATGGCACCCCATTCCAGTACTCTTGCCTGAAAAATCCCATGGATGGAGGAGCCTGGTAGGCTGCAGTCCATGGGGTCGCCAAGAGTCGGACACGACTGAGCGACTTCACTTTCACTTTTCACTTTCATGCATTGGAGAAGGAAATGGCAACCCACTCCAGTGTTCTTGCCTGGAGAATCCCAGGGATAGGGGAGCCTGGTGGGCTGCCGTCTATGGGGTCGCACAGAGTCAGACATGACTGAAGTGACTTAGCAGCAGCAGCATATCTTTACAAATTTTGAAGTCAGAGCTCATGGTCTAGTAGCAAAGACAGATGCTTAAAAATAACTTATTGTAAAAGAATGTGGTAAGTGTTATAACAGAGGATGAATAACAGGCTAAATTTGAGGCGTCAGGACTCAGACAAACAATTAACACATCTCTAAGGCACATTTCCACTCCTCGCTCAGAACATTGTAACGTGTAAAAACTGTATTCTTTGGGAAAAAAAAATTGTTGTAATCTTTTGTCATGTAACTCATTGCTTTATCTTATTTTACCCTTTTGTCAGAAAATACATATAAAAGACTAGAATCTGATGGGGAGTTCTGTTTTATTTAACAATCCTATTGAATGTCTCAAAATAATTTGCCAAGGAAGTCTATTAAAGTATTGATTTTTTTATAAAGGATAATACAAATGGCATGATGGTCTCTTTAACATTTTAATTGAGCTTAAAATTAGTCTTGCATTTGAAGCAATCTTGCCCAGAAAAACTGTTGGAGAACTTAAGGGGAAAAGGGTAATATAAAAAAATTGATGGGCCACCTAGGCAGTGAGAACATTAAAATCTGAATCAAAAATATGCTTAGCCATTGTCACATCTTTCTTTGAAGCTTAAGTAACTCAATACTCCCAGTAGGATACCCAGTGATTCAAAGTGACACTTATGCTGTCAGCTCATTTCCCTTCCCAGTGTGTGGGTGCAATTTGTATCCACAGAAATATGTGGAAAAACTTAATAGTCTTGAGTTCCAGAACCCTACCAAAAAATATCTTTGTCACCTAAACAAATTAATGATAACATAAGAAAAACAAACATTACTTGACACGGGCCAAAAGCCAGTTTGTGAATTTAGAAAGGGGAAAAAGTGAGATTGGCCTCACAGCAAACAGTCAGATAATACTGTTTTCTCTGTTCACTAAAGAGTCATTTTTGAGGAACAAATCTTCCTTATAGAAAAATTCCAAAAAATATATAAATACCACCTTTATAAGAAATGGGGTTTAATTCTCCCTCCCTACTTGAGTGTGACCCAGACTTGGTGACTTGTTTTCAAAAATTAGAGCACAGAAAAGGAGAAATACAGTAGACTCTTGAACATCATGGCTTTGAACAGTACAGGTCCACTCTTTTTTTTTTCACTAAATATGTGCTATAGTACAACAATACGTGAATCATGAACTTCCAGATTTTCAAGCTGGTTTTAGAATAGGCAGAGGAACCAGGGATCAAATTGCCAACCATCCACTAGATCATCAAAAAAGCAAGAGAGTTCCAGAAAAACATCTATTTTTGCTTTATTGACTATGCCAAAGCCTTTGACTGTGTGGATCACGAAAAACTGTGGAAAATTCTGAAAGAGATGAGAATACCAGACCACCTGACCTGCCTCCTGAGAAATCTGTATGCAGGTCAGGAAGCAACAATGAGAACTGGACATGGAAAAACAGACTGGTTTCAAATAGGAAAAGGAGCCCGTCAAGACTGTATATTGTCACCCTGCTTATTTAACTTACATGCAGAGTATATCATGAGAAACACTGGGCTGGATGAAGCACAAGCTGGAATCAAGATTGCTGGGAGAAATATCAATAACCTCAGATATGCAGATAACCCCACCCTTATGGCAGAAAGAGAAGAAGAACTAAAGAGCCTCTTGATGAAAGTGAAAGAGGGGAGTGAACAAGTTGGCATAAAACTCAACATTCAGAAAACTAAGATCATGGCATCCAGTCCCATCACTTCATGGCAAATAGATGGGGAAACAGTGACATACTTTATTTTGGGGAGCTTCAAAATCACTGCAGATGGTGACTGCAGCCATGAAATTAAAAGATGCTTACTCCTTGAATGAAAAGCTATGACCAACCTAGACAGTATATTAAAAAGCAGAGACATTACTTTGCCAACAAAGGTCCATCGAGTCAAAGCTATGATTTTTCCAGTGGTCATGTATGTATGTGAAAGTTGGACTATAAAGATAGCTGAGTGCCGAAGAATTGATGCTTTTAAACTGTGGTGTTGGAGAAGACTCTTGAGAGTCCCTTGGACTGCAAGGAGATCCTATCAGTCCATCCTAAAGGAGATCATTCCTGAGTGTTCATTGGAAGGACTGATGTTGAAGCTGAAACTCCAATACTTTGGCCACCTGATGTGAAGAGCTGACTAATTTGAAAAGCCCCTGATGCTGGGAAAGATTGAGGGCAGGAGGAGAAGGGGACAACAGAGGATGAGATGGTTGGATGGCATCACCGACTCAATGGCATGAGTTTGGATAGACTCTGGGAGTTGGTGATGGACAGGGAGGCCTGGCATGCTATGGTTCATGGTGTCACAAAGAGTCGGACACGACTGAGCAACTGAACTGAACTGAACACAGTCAGTTGAATCCACAGATGTGGAGTTATGCATATAGAGATCTGACTGTAAAGTTATATGCCCATGTTTAAACTATATGAATGGCACCTCCTAACCCCACCATTGTTCACGGGCGAACTGTAATAGCTACAACAGAGAAGAAACCTGGGAGGCACCTCCTTAACTAAGTGGTCAAGTTTAACATCGCCATTGATAATCTTGTTGATACCATGTTCCTCCCTGATAGAATGTGATGAAAAGGGCAGTTCTTATAACCTCAGTGTAATCATGAGAAACTGAAGTCACAACTTAAGAGACATTCTGCAATATTCCTGATTAGTCCTCTTCAAAATTGTCAAAGTCATGAGAAACAAAAGAAAAGTGAGAAGCTGTCCACCTTGAAGAGATCAAAAAGACATTATGACTAAATGTGATAGGAGATCCTGGACTGGGTCCCAAAGCAGAAAAAAGATGTTAGTGGAAAAACTGGTGAAATCCAAATGCTATAGTTTTATTATTAATCTCTTTGTTAGATTCCAGTCTTTTATATGTATTTTCTGACAAAAGGATAAAATAATAGTGTTAATAGTGTTATACCAATGTTTGTGTAAACGTTTAGATAAATGTGCCATGGATATATGACATTATCATTAGAAATTGTGTATTAGGCACCTGGCAAGATGTCCATTACATAGGAACCTTTTTTAAGCAGGATAATGAATGACCAATGGAATTTATGTGTGTGTCTTATTAAAGGCTAATTTTCAAAAAATGTTCAAATCATGACTCTTATAGATATATAAAATGAATTAAGTGTCAAACATTTTATTAAAAGATTAATGAGAGAATCGGTAAAATGTTACAGTTGGTTTGAAAGAGTCTGAGGAACAGACATAAACAATGAGGAATACTGATAAAAATGTGATAATAGATGCAATGCTGGTGACAGTCTACACAGAGGAATCAGTTGCACACCAAGAGACAAAAACATTTGCCCTTCTATGAACAAGAATCATTTGCATTACTACCAGCCCCCTTCAAACTGACTTCTAACTCTATAGTTGCAGAATAGCCCAACTAACCACTAAGGTGCTTACCCTAAATAATCAGATAACTCCTAAACATTTTCTTAGATAGGAGATAGTATTCCATGGAAAAGTCACACAGTCATCTTGTAATGGGCTTCCCTCATGGCTCAGTTGGTAAAGAATCTGCCTGCAATGGAGGAGAACCAGGTTCAATCCCTGGGTTGAGAAGATCCCCTGAAGAAGGAAATGGCAACCCACTGCAGTATTCTTGCCTGGAGAACACAATGGACAGAGGAGCCTGGCAGGCTACAGTCCATGGGGTCACAAAGAGTAAGACATGACTTAGAGACTAAATCACCAATCTTGTAATAATTTCAGAGTCTTTTATCGTGTCTTACAACAGTGTATATCAGGAACTTGAAACAAACTAAACCAAAAATCAAAATATAAGACAGTGGATATTTATTTGCATAAACTCAAACTAAATTTTATTAAACTGTAAACCAGATCATAATTTAGTTTTTGTTTTGTTTTCTTCTTTCACAGTAGTGTGAACCAGAAAAACTATGGTTTCAAATGCTTCAGGAATTATAAAATGAAAGCAAAATCATAATGTCAAAATATTTACCAAGTCTAAATAGAATCTATATTCTTTCAAATTGTACCCCTGGTTTACTTTTTAAATTTTTTATTAGAGTACAGTTGCTTAACAATGCTGTTAGTTTCTGCTGTATAGCAAAGTGAGTCAGCTATACATATATTCTCTCTCTTTTGGATTTCCTTCCTATTTGAATCAGCACAGAGCACTGAGTAGAATTCCCTGTGAGTAGGTTCTTATTGGTTGTCTATTTTATATATAGTAGTGTATATATGTCTGTCTCAATCTCCCAGTTCATCTCACCCCTCACTTCCCCCACCTTGGTGTCCATACTTTTGTTCTCTATGTCTATTCTCTATTTCTGCTTAACAAATAGGTTCATCTGTGCCAGTTTTCTAGATTCCACAGAAATGTGTTAATACATGATATTTGTTTTTCTCTTTATGACTTATTTCACTGTATGACTGTTCTTACTTTGTTCATGATGTCTGAGCTGTGTCACTAAATGGTATCCCCCTATTACCTGAGTTTTGAACTTGCATTCTAATTTTATTTAGCCAAGGATTAAAGAAATTAAAATTCAACTGAGTAAATTTTAAAGATCTTACTGGCTTTACTCAATGATTCATTAATTGGGTAGCATCCTACCTGGCAGATAAAAAGGAGCTCAGAGGAGCCATACAAAATGAAAAACTGTTATAGGCAGAAGGGAGCAGGGACAAGCAAGTTATACTAGCAAAAGGCAGACTGGTTGTGGCAAGATCCCTTCTCTATAAGAGATGATAGGAGTCTATATGACAGATTACCTCATTAGTACTGCCCAGGTGATTTCTGATTGACTGGTTTGAAATTCCATTTCTGGTAGAGCCAAAACCATAATCAAGTTAAGTCTCAGTTTGGTGATGTGGGGCTTAGCATAAGTGACTCCATTTTGAGCCTACTGTCTTGTTTTTAACACAAGTAGCTGTGAAAAAGTTTATAACATCTTTGTGCCTTAGTTTCCACATACATAAACCAGGGATGAAAATAAAGATCCTATTTCATATGGTGGAATGAAAGAAAATATTTGCAAACCATATATACAACAAAAGACCAGTATCTACTACAACATTATTCTGAGTGAAATAAGCTAATTACAGATAAATATCACATAATTCCACTTATATGAAATATCTAAACTAGTCAAATTTATAGAATCAAGAGTAGAATGGTAGTTGTCAGAGGCTGAGGGTAGGAGGAAATGGGGAGTTATTGACAGACATAAAGTTTGTTAAGCAAGATGAATAAGGTCTAGAGATCTCTTGTGTACAATTGTACTTATAGTTAGCAATACTATATTGTACACTAAGAAATTACGAGGGTAAATCTAAAGTTGTGTTCTTATGATAAAATAAAATTTCTTTTAAAATACTAGTATTTAGAATATATAAAGAATTTCAAAACTCAACAATAAAATAGTTCAATTAGAAAATGAACAAAAGACATGAAGAGACATGTTACCTAAGAGAATATGTGTGTATGCGTGTGTGTGTGTGCATGCTCAGTTGTGCCCGATTCTTTGTGACACCATTGTCTGCAGCCCACCAGGCTCCTCTGTCCATGGAATTTTCCAGGTAAGAATAATGGAGCAGGTTGCCATTTTCTACTCCAGGGGATCTTCCCGACCCAGGGATCGAGCCCGTATCTCCTGTGTCTCCTGCATTGACTAGAGTTTACCACTGAGCCATACAGATGGCAGATAAGCTTGTAAAAAGATTGTCAACAGCGTTAGTCATTAGGGAAATGCAAATTAAAATCATAATGAAATATCTGCGCCTATCTATCAGAATAGCTAAAACAGTGACAACACCAAATGTTGGCAAAGATGCAGAGAAAATGGACCATTCACACATTGCTGCTGGAAATGTGGAATAGTACAACCACTCTAGAAAACAGTTTGCCAGTTACCTATAACACTAAAGATGGAACTACTATTCAACTAAGTAATTGTACTGTTGGGCATTTATCCCAAGACCTATACAAAAATGTTCATATCAGCTTTATTCATAACAGCCCCAAACTGGAAACAGCCCTGATGGTTTTTAACAATGAATGGTTATACAAACTACAGTACATCCATACCATGCAATACTATTCAGAATTGAAGAGAAATGCAACACTGATAAATGCAACACCTTGGGTGAATCTCCAGAAAATTATGCTGAGTAAAATAATAATAATAATCTTTAAAGGTTACATGCTGCATGATTCCATTTATATAACATTGTTGAAATGGCAGAATTATAGAGAACAGATTAGTGGCTGCCAGGAGGCAGGAACAGCTGGGAGAGAGGAGAGAGGTGGGTGTGGCTATTAAAGGGCTATATAGGAAGAATCCTGTGGTGTTGGAACTATTCTTTATCTTGATCATCAGCATCATGGTTATGATATTGTAGTATAGTTTTGCAAGATGTTACCTTTGGGGAAACTGGCTCAGAGAGACACATTGGCTCTCTCTGCATTATTTCTCACAATGGCATGTGAATTGGCAATTATCTCAAAAGTCTAACTTTAAAAAGCAAATAAAACCAACTAAATAGAATCCGTGAATTTTGGAACTTCAGAATTGCTCTCATGATTTTTTAAATTTTCTCCTACACTCCGTTATGAGCTTTTTATAAAAAAAGAAACTATGTTTTGTATTCCTTTGCTTGCTAAATCACTTCAGTCCTGTCTGACTCTGTGTGACCCCATAGACGGCAGCCCACCAGACTCCCCCGTCCCTGGGATTCTCCAGGCAAGAACACTGCAGTGGGTTGCCATTTCATTCTCCAGTGCATGAAAGTGAAAAGTGAAAGTGAAGTCACTCAGTCGTGTCTGACTCCTCTCGACCTCATGGACTGCAGCCCACCAGGCTCCTCCGTCCATGGGATTTTCCAGGCAAGAGTACTGGAGTGGGGTGCCATCGCCTTCTCCGTTTGTATTCCTTTAACCCCGTATTATTCAAGTAATGATAAGCATACATTAACAATGCAAAATTTGTCGTCTGAGTAAGTAGAAAATATATTTGCTTGTATATGTAAACATTGTACACTATTAACATGTTTCACTCTGATATAAATCTGCACATAGAAAGTATAAAAAATAGATCCTTTCAAAATTATAGTTGACTCTCGAACAACCCTGGGGGTAAGGGGTGCTGACCCCTGACACAGTTGAAAATCTGCGGTAACTTTACAATTGTCCCTCCATATCTGCAGTTCCCTCGTGGTTCAGATGGTAAAGAATCTGCCTGCAATTCAGGAGATCTGGGTTCGATCCCTGGGTCTGGAAGATCCCCTAGAGAAGGGAATGGCTACACACTCCAGTTAATTCTTGCCTGGAAAATTCCATGGACGGAGTAGCCTGGCTTGCCCCAGCCCATGGGGTCACAAAGACTCAGGCACCACTGAGTGACTTTTACTTTCACCTCCAGTTCTACATACACAGATTCAACCAACTGCAGATCCTGTAGTACTTTAGTATGAATTTAGTGAAAGAAAGCTGCATATAAATGGATGTGAGCACTTCAAACCTGTGTGGAGTCACCTGTTTGTGAATCAAGACAGTTTTTGTAAGGGTGATCATTTATGGAGTTTTCTTTTTTACATTACTCATTTTAATATCTCCAGGACTCTTGCCTAGAAAATCCTAGGAATGAAGGAGCCTGGTGGGCTGCAGTCCATGGGGTCGTGAAGAGTCGGACACAACTGAGCGACTTAACTTTCACTTTTCACTTTCATGCGTTGGAGAAGGAAATGGCAACCCACTCCACTGTTCTTGCCTGGAGAATCCGAGGGACGGGGGAGCCTGGTGGGCTGCTGTCTATGGGGTCGCACAGAGTTAGACACGACTGAAGCTACTTAGCAGCAGCAGCAGCAGCATTTTAATATAGGTAATCATCTTCATGGTTCAGAAATCCAAAGTTACAAAAAGGTGTACAGCCAGAATTCTTTTCTCTCTCTCCGTGCACTGTCTACTTTGTTCCCCTCCCCAGGAGGCAGCCCAAGTTATCAGTTTCTTGTGTATCATTCAGGATATATTTATGAGTTTTTAAGCAAATATGTATATGTTTCCTTGTGTATATATTTTTATATCAATGGTAGCATATTATACATGCTTGTTCCATATCTTGCTTTTCTTCTTCATTAATATCTCTTGGACATTGTCTTGTACCAGTACATAAAGAATATTAGTTTGCAATGGCTACTGTAATAAGATACCACAAACTGTGTGGCTTTAACAACAGAAAAGTATTGTCTCACAGTTGTGCAAGCTTGAAGTCTGAGATCAAGGTGTTTGTAGAGTTTGTTCCTTCTGAAGGCAATGAGAATCTGTTTGATGCTTTTCCCCTAGCTTCTAGTTGTTTGCTGGCAATCTTTGGCATTCCTTGGCTTGTAGATCTCTGCCTTCATCTTCACATGATGTTCTTGCTGTTTGCGTGTCTGTCTCCAAGTTTCCCCTTATAAGGACATCAGTCACATTGGATTAGGGCCCAACCTAATGACCTCATTTTAACTTGATTTCCTCAGTAAAGACTCTCTCTCCAAATAAGGTCACATTCTGAAGTACTGAGGGTTAGGACTTTAGCATTCAAGTTTTAGAGGGGGACACAGTTCAGTCCCTAACAAAAGGCATAGCCATTCTTTTAATGACTACGTAGTGCTCCATTATGATGATGTATCATCATTTATTTAGGCAGTCCCCTGGATATTTTATTTTTATCAATGCAGTTTTTCTCCTAGTAATAGCCTAAGTTTCATAAAATATCTGAGACTTACTGAGATATTATTTAAACAGTGATAACCCCTGTAAACTTCAAGTGCCTTGAAGGCAGTGTTAATATATTAAGGGAGGAGGGGAGACTTTTACAGACCATACAAAAAATAAATACTTGAGAACAGCCTGAGGATGTATGAAAAAGTCTAAACATCTCTGCACTGGAGATCAGAGAGGGGCTTGCCTTATCTAATGTGCAACTCTCCATAAAGCTCCATAAAGCTCCATATCACATAGTGTTAGCACACACACAACAAAAACGAGACAAACAGATCACTCAAACAAAATTTCAAGTCCAGAAGGAGATCAGATTGTTTGGAGAAGCACAATGAAACAAAAGTGTTACTCTAATTCAGTGGGGGAAAAAAGATGTTTTATTCTATAAAAGCTGCCAGCCCTCTTTGCCATCCCTCTTGGAGAACACAGTTTATCTCCTAGCTCATGCAATATAAAAATAAATTTCAAGTACATTTAAGTTTTAAATATAAAAAGAAGTCCTTGGGATGAGAAACATCTTTTCTAAACAAGATAGGAAACTCAGAAGTGAAAAGGAAAAGTTAGACCTGTTTACTACATAAAAATAACAGAAAACATAGTCAAAAGATAAATGATTAAGTGGGTATAGTTTGCAACATATATGATATAAAAGGATGCATACCCCTAATACACAAATACTTCCTGCAAATTAATTTATAAGGAGACAAACAATCCAATAGAAAACCAGTCAAATATAGGTGTATGCAATTCACAGAAAGGGATATCCAGTTAGCTGAAACACAGAACTGTGAAAAGATACTCAACCTAAAATAGTCAGGAAAAGAAAAAAAAAAAGGACAATAGTTTCCATTCATCATATGGACAAGAATTAAGAATTATAACTTCTGATGGTGGAAAAAGATTACTCAGTCATTGCTGGTAGGGACATAAATTGCTGTGGTGTTTGAGGAAAGAAATGTGGTATTATGTCTTAAAATTTTAAAGTGCACATACCTTTTGATCTGTTACTCCATTTCTGAGAATCGATTCTACAGAGATAAAAGTACCCATATGAAAGGCTATATATGTAGAGAATGTTTATTGCAGCATTGTTGATAGTGGTAAAAAAAATAGAAATAAAGCAAATATCCATCAATGGGGAATTTTCTTGAATAAATTGTGTTATGGAATTACTAGAGTGAATTATTTTTCAATTAGATCTGTAGCTGCTTTCCTGAAGGGTTAACCATGCTACCTTCTTAACAAACAAAATAAGTTTTAATAAACATGTGAACCCATTTTAAAAATGAAAGAGACAAGATCAATCTTCTAGGATTACCTGAGCATGGTGGAGGAATGAAAGGATACATACCAAGTTAGTAGTTTTTGTTATCCTGAATTTTCAAAGGAGAGAGTCAAAGAATAATGAGAAATAGAACGTATCAAATTGCATAAAAAGTGAAAAATTGGGATAGAAATTATAACACAAGTATATAACCATTGAACATTTGCATGGACAAGGATATAAATTAACATGGAAGACTTAATATATTAATTTATTATTAGATGATTGGATTAAGGACTTGGTTTTCCTTTGAATGTTTTAATATTATGTTTTATTCTATAAAGAAATATGGGTAGAGGGGAAGCCCTGACAAGCATAGTATCTGCCATGTAGGCACTTAATAAATAGTAGCTTCTGATCTCTGATTTATTATCATTAGAATGATAATACAGCACTACACATCTTGATATGTTTAGATAGCACCTGGCAGCACTGAGCCTATAATTTAAGGACAAATTACATCAGCATTACCAAACAAATTGTAAACAAATTGTAAAATTGTAGCCCTGGTGAAGGAGGACCATGGAGTAATATGGTCTATATTGACCTGGGGCTGGAAGGTTGGTGCTTAAAGCAAGTCAGATTCTCACTTTAGACAGGCTGTCCTAGGACCTTTCCACGAGTCCTTCCCTTACTGTTTCTCTACCCCTTGCCCCGTTTTTGCATATTCAGCTCTAACCCAGAGGGGAAGGAAGTATGAAAAGGACTCCCCACTCATCAGTCACTGAGATCAATGGGAAGTTTTGCGACAGTTTAGCAGCTGTACATTTGCCTTCCTGCAGATGGTTTCCTTGCCCTGTCCTGGATAAAGTGCTGAGGCTCTGACTGCTGGAGCTTGTGAAGTAGGAACTTTGACCGCTTACCCCTAAAGTTACTATAATTAGCAGGCAACTTGTTAAACAGTATATGACTCATAAAAGGACTGTTACAAATTCCTGCTGGGCTATGTGTAAGCACAGGGCAAAGGGAAGCCTCTGGAAAGTGCCGTATTTTTGAATCATTTTCTTCCTAACCTCAGTTCCTAACTGGCCCACTAGTCACCCAGTTATACAGTGAGCCCACGGAAAAGAAGTAGTTTGTGGTCAATATACTGATACCACAGGTACTTGAAAATATTCACTAAGCTGTATTTTTAAGAAATTATCTTCCCTATACTAGGGAAGCGCTATACTGTGAGAGTCAGGCGATGTGCATTCTGCTGCTAGTTTTGCTGTTAACTAGCTGTATCGCTTCTAGTAAATCCTGTGAACATTCTGTTCCCTCATAAGTAAATTAAGAGGCTTAGCTATATGATCTCTAAGGCCCCTCTAGCTCGTGATTTCATAGTTTAGTACCTTTATTTAAATAGCATCAAACTGGTAGTTTTTCATTATAAATGCTGGGTCTGGCCAATGACTATAAGGTTGAAGTGTGCATATATTTTCAAACCCTCACACAGCAAGGCACTGTCTCTTTCAATAGCCTATTTTAGGTCCTTTTCAGTGATACAATTGAAAACACGTTTGTGGGTTCACAGCATCCTACCACCCTGATTACTGTGAAGCTCATTCAGCTTTGTCATAAGCTTATCTTTCTGCCACTTAAGACAGTATAGTATTGAAGATTTAATAATTCAGAATTTTCTTTCATACTCATTCTTTTTTCAGTTCTCAGACTCAGCTGTCATAATGAGAGAGCTATGTGTCCTATATGTTAATTCCTTCAGTCTCTTAAAACCGAATCACCTTGCCATGCAAAGCATGGTTCACGAACCTCAAGCCTCTGCAACACTTGGGAACTTGTTAGAAATGTGGAATCTCGGGCTCTGTTTCAGAGCTGTGGAATCAGAATCTTCACTGTAACAAGGTCCTCCAGGAATGGGCATGTACGTTAACACTTGAGAAATGCCCCTGTATAACACACATGCACACATCCGATCATATTCACTGCCAAGGAGAGACGGGAGACCAGACGTTCTCAGATGAAGATGAGTAACAACTACATGACCTTTGATGTCCTCATCTGTATAAAATGACCCCTAAACAATATTCCACACTGTTTTTATTCTGGAGTGTCTGAGACTGCTTTCAAAAAGAAGATACCCAAGATTCTCTCACCTAAGATATTTAAGAACTTTCCACTTATGCAAGAGTAGGGGTGTGATTCCCCAGGCATAATCTCTCACAGAAAACAGCATTGTAAAGAAGAAAGTACTAGGGCTCCTGTGGGCACGAAGAGGGAGTAGCCAGGAAACACAAAGCCAAGAACGAAAAAAAGTGAGTAGGCAGCTGAGCAAGGGAAAAACTTAAAGATAGAGGAGGGGTTCACACTGCCAGGGACTCTTTGGATGCTTACGCGGCTTGATGTGAACACTCCCCCATGGAGTCTGAGCAGATAAGAGGTTCATGATGATGTAATCAAAAAATTTACAGTGGAACCAGAGCAAGCACTCTGACTGTGGTGAGTTGAAGATTAGGAAAGTGGAGGTAAGGGATGAAGAGGAAGACATGGAAGGAGTCTGAAAAATGCAGCAATAGAGAGGAACATAAGAATACACATAGCACCCCAGCAATGGAAAGACTGTGAGTCTGAATTCATTAACAAATGATCTAATTAAAACTCACAATGTCAGAGGAACTTATGGACTCACTGAATAATAGCTGAGATACATTTTTTTTTTTGCATCTTTGAAAGAGCAAAGAGATCATTGCATATCAAAGTCATCTTTTAGTAGTGAGGTGTTCTGCTGTGCCATCTTGTTGTTCTTATTTTTCTTAGTTTGAATTCTTTCTCTTATCTTGAAGATGAAATGGTAATTTTACTTCTGTAACTTACTTTAAAGATTGGTACAAACTCCCTGGGCAGGTTTTCCATTAAGTATGTCCTGATAACTTCACTGAGACTTGCATTAAATGTTATTAACTCAGACCAGTCACCAACTATGGTTAGATAGCCCATAGGCATGCTCCTTTCTTTTCCCCTTTCAAGTAGATCTGAACATGCAATTGTAGGGAAAGAAGGAAGAAAGAAATTCAAGAAGCAGCAAAATGAAAGAAAATTTGGCTTACGGAAGAAAGATCTTTCTATTACAGTAATTAAATGCCAATTATATATAATATATATAATGCCAATTATACACACACACATGCATATATATATATATATATATATATATATATATATCTTCAAGTATATACATGTAGAGCAAAGGAAAGCAAACTCTACCTTCCAACAGTGTTTTAATAAAATTCTACTCAGTTACATATTTCCCTAAAGAGAAAAGTCAGTCTCTATATAATAAGTATTATTCATAGATTGCTACTCTTCAGAGCTCTTCATTCCACCTTAATACCATCTTTCTTATATGATTCACAAGACACTTTGTTATCTTCCAGTATTTCCTGTCATTTTTATAAGCAAAATTATTCCAGCTGTATTCAAGGGAGTGAATCAAACACTGTGCCTATCTCCTCCCAATTCTGCAGTGTTTTAATTCTGGAGTGTCAAAGGCAGCTTTGAAAGAGAAGTGAAGTCACCTTAGGACAGTTAGGGGGTCTGTGTATCAGGGAGAGATGGAAACCCCACCTCTTTGAGCCCAACTGATTTTTTTTCTAATTTGTATTTATATGTGACTAACATGTGTGTGCTGATTTTATGTGTTGATGAATATGAAACTCAGATCTGTTCTTTGTGCGAGTTAGAAAAATCTTTTCTCTCTCTTACACCCTTTCTCCTTCCTCTCCTTCCTCATCTGAAACATTATTAATAAGCTGATTGGGGCAATAATTCTGAGATACTGTTGTTTGAGAGATTCATTCATTCATTAAGCAGTAATTATCACTGACTAGGTGTTAAACCCTGTACTCACTGTTTGGCTTAAGAATGAACGTGATAAAACCCTTGGCCTCAAGGAGCCTGGAGTATACAGTAGTTGGAGAGACAAATGGGGGGCAAGTCAGTCACAGGGCAATGTGTTCCGTGTTCAAAGGTTTGTGCCAAAGTCTATATACTCTGAGCTGGAGATGTCTCTGAGACTGCCCAGGGAAACCTCATAGTCAATTAGATTACGGTGTGTGGACTAAGAGAATACTGCAAAAATCTGCTACTACCAGAGCAATTACCCACAGATTTTTGGATATCTTCAGGGTCTACATGAGCCATTGTCTTACCTTTTTATAAGGAAGAATCTAAGTTCTGCATCATGTAATTCTCTGAATCTTCTTGGCCTTCCCCCTGCCCTTTGCCTACCAGTAGCTTAATCATCCTTGAGGGACCATCTCCCACAGCTCCTCAGTCACACTTCTGGATTCTCCAACCAATTACGTTTCTCCCTTCTTCAAACCTCTAAAGCTTTTTATTTGTACTTTATTTGAAAGAAATCGTGTCTAGTTTTTGGAGAACATTCTCTATCATTATGATATCCTGTAAACTCTGTAAAAACAGTTTTCATCCCTATAGACCCCTGCAGTATCTAGTGAAGTGCCTTAAATAAATGGGCAGCCAAAAAATCCCAACAAATGCTAAGTTAAACTGCTCCAAATTGTGTATTTAATTTTATACTGGCATTCATCAATAATATACATTGAAATAAACTCCCAAGATCTAATTCTGTTTTTGATTACTTATTTAAAAACTAACATTTTAATCCAATTGAGTTATGACCTTCACTGATACTTTAGATCCAAATTTATTTTTACATTGTGTTAAATGTCATCAAGTGATTCATATCAGTTTTTTTTCATTTTTTTATATCAGTTTTTAAAATACATTCTTTGAGTGGATCAAGGAAAGTAAGCAAGCATCATCAGAATATGGTGCCTCTTTTAAATTCAATATTTCTTTGATGAAATATTTATTTGTGGACTTTTCCTCCTGTGGTTCTTTTCTATTCATAGATCTAGGGTCTCAAATCATTTCAGAAGTCCATCCATTTTAAGATGTTTTCGTTTTGTGCTTTTTTCACTTCATAGAAAATCAACTTTATGTCTTAAAAATTCAGCAAATGATTAAGCAAATTAGAGGAGTTATCATTATTAACTCCCAAGTTTCTTTCTTCCTGAGAAATTGAAATTATGTTTTTAAATTTCACATACCTCCTCTATCACACGGGCAATGAACATGATGCATTTGTGACCTGCACGTACAGGTCAGCCTATCTGAGAAATCATGGAAAATAAAGGCTCCCAGACCAAAGTAAAACACTCACATCACACAGTTTATTAAAGTCAGTGAAAACACACAGTGAGAAACAAGCGGGAGAGATGTGGGTAAGTTAATACCCTTCAGCCTGAGTGTAAGTAGGCTGGAGGGTCACATTACTTGAATACTGGGATACGTATTGTTTTTATGTCCTGTCTCTACTGCATCAGGCTTTCCCACTAATGGTGTGCTTACAAGGACCCCAGTTGATTTTCCCACACTGGAGCCAGCACTGTGTGGTGACTGGGTCAGTGGCACACACTTTATCAGAAATGAAGACAAGAATGCACAACCACAGCAGTAGCTTGCCAATTAGCCTGATACATAGCTGTGTCATTCTTAGAGAACTTAGAGGTCTAGAATGGGTGTCACCAATGGGTGGCTGAATTAAGACCTTGTGAATATTAAGTGCACATGAATATTTATGTTATCCTGAATATTTAGCTCTTCTTGTATATTTAGTGTCTCTTTTATATTTGATCTCATATATATTTAGTATATTATGAATATTTAGTGCCCAGGTGCCTCGTGAATATTAGGTATCTTTGGTCCTTCCAGTCCTCACTATCTATGTTTAACACAAACGTGCTCAACCTGTTAACCACTTATCTTCTACTTAACTCATTCTAAGAATTATGTCTATGTCTAACAAACTTTTCTCCTAGGTGATTGCACCTAAAACATCTTAAAAGGTAATCAGCCATAAGTATACATATGTCCCCTTCCTCTTGACCCTCCCTCCCACCTCATCCCTCCCCATCCCACCGCTCCAGGTTGTTACAGGGTTTGAGTTCCCTGAGTCACAGAGCAAATTCTCATCAACTGTTTTATATTTGGTAGTGTATATGTTTTCATGCCACTCTCTTGAAATCAGCCACAGTGGGAGTATTTACACCACAGAAGTTGGCAAATGCTACAATTAGAGTTCCCCCTAGCCCCCACTTACAGACCAGTTACTTAACATTTACCACCATTCCACTGCTTACAAGGCCCTTCATGCTCTCTCTTTATGTAACTTGCTAAACCTTATCCCTCTTTACTGAACTCTACAATCAAATGAAGTATTTTTATTTCTTGTTTCTGTCCCTTCTTGCATATAGCTCCTTCTCTTAGGAACAGCCTGTCCCTCCTGTCTCACCTTTGCTTGGCTAGTTTATAAATCCCTTTCAGAGAGCAGCTCATACAGACATTCCTAAATATCCCAAACTGTTTCTCATGCATCTTTAATGTGTTCCTGCAATGCATTTATCTTGTCCTTTGTCATATGGTATTTTAATTGTTATGGATTTGTAATCCCCTCTAGGCTATATGCTTCTTTAGGTCTTTTCAAACTTTTTCGTACATATATATGTATAATATATATGTATATGTATATTCCACATAATAGATGTTTACTTAATGCCTGAGTGAATAAATGACAGAATGGAATCAGTGAATAGATACTCAATACTGGTTTAATTTGTATCAAAATGGTAGCATTTTATATTTTACTTGGTATGATGTTATGATCTTACTCTTTGTGTCCCTTCCAAATTCATATGTTGAAATCCTCATGTCTGATGTGATTGTGTTTAGTTGGTAGGTCCTTTGGGATGTCTTAAGCCATGAGAGGTAGAGCCCTCATAAATGGAATTAAAGCCTTATAAAAGAGGTTCCAAAGAGCTCCTTCACCCTCATGTGGTCCTTCCACCACATGAGAACATAGCAAGAAGGCATTGCACATGACCATGCTGGTGCCATGATCTTAGACTTTCCATCCTCCAGAACTTTGAGAAATACACTTCTAATGTTTGTAAGCCACCTAGTCACTGGTATTTTGTTAGAGTATCCCAAACAAAGACACTTGGGAAAAAGAACACAAGGCCACTGCCTGGCCTGACTCTTTTAAGAAAATCCTAACATAGAAACCAACATCTGCCTGGGCTAAAGGACCAAGAACCCAACATTAGCATTTCTTCCCACCAGCTACCAGCTAGTACAGAATGCGTGTGTGTGCTCAATTGCTTCAGTCGTGTCCAACTCTTGCGAGCCCATGAACTGTAGCCCGCCAGGCTCCTCTGTTCATGGGATTTCCCGGGCCAGAATGCTGGAGTGGGTTGCTGTGCACTCCTCCAGAGAATCTTCCCAACCCAGGAATCAAATCCATGTCTCCTATGTCTCCTGCACTGACAGGCAGATTCTTTACCACTAACGTCACCTGGGAAGTCCTAGTACATAGTCATATTTAAATAATGGGAAGTGATGAGATTAGAGGAGATCTCCAGGGCAATGGCTCTGATGACCATTAGAATCAACTAGGAAGCTTTAAAAATGCCCAGGCTGTACACCAGACCAATGATACCAGACTCTTTGGGGGAAACCCACATATCAGGGTTCTAAAAAAATTATTATTCCTAGTGATTCCATTGCAGCCAAAGTTGAGTCCCAGCTATGGTCTTCTTTTAGCAGAAGTGAGAATTAAGGCAAGAGTTTTAACAGCCAGCTTTTCCACACTCTTTCTTAGACATGGATATTGTTTCATTGGTAATTTGTGAATAGTTGCATATGTTAGCAAAGCTTGACTGCAAAAAATTTCTGCTCCCACACATTCTGATCCCATCTCGACACTGCATAACTGTTGGCGAAGGCAATTTCAACAATGAAGAAGTGGGAGAAATGACTACATTTTATGTAAATATGTATGCGTTTCAAAGCAAAAGGACATATGTTGTAGTACCATTTAAGAGTTTTAAATGAAGGACAATACTTAAGATTCCTCTGTAATCAAATTTCTCAGCAGTAGAAAGCATTGTCTTTTCGTTACAGCTATTAAACATATGGCTGAGAAAATGTTACTCTACAAGCCTTAAGATTTGAAATCTAACTTTATATTAATGCATGCACTTTATTACACAATCATGTCTGCTTTCTAATTATATTTGAAAAGTAGCTATCACTCTCTTTTTAAACTTAAAGGTAATGGCCGTGAAATGTCAATACTATGATACTCTGATAGACCTGATTATATGATGATTGTTAGCATCATAAAGTTCTTATCTATTTCTTACATACTAATATACTTAACACAGAGACTAAAACTCAAAATGGTCTGAGAAATTCTTTCTAGTTAGTCTTTCTGGGTTTGGACAGAGGGCAAACAGTCCCTTAAAGCTGTGATCTACTTCCATCTTTAAAAGTCCCTACACATGGACTGGCCTTCCCAGGTGGCACTAGTGGTAAAGAACCCACCTGCCACTGCAGGAGACAGAAGAGACGCAGGTCAGTCCCTGAGTCAGGAAGATCCCCTGGAGGAAGGCACAGCAACCCACTCCAGTAGTCTTGCCTGGAGAATCCCATGGACAGAGGAACCTGGTGGGCTATAGTCCATGGGGTCACAAAGAGTCAGGCACAGCCAAGGCAACTTATCATGCACACACACGAACTAGATGGTGCATATGTGACAAATGTAAATGAAAATTTCAAATGATGGGAATGCCCAGAAGAGGACCAGTGATGAGGGAGGGGATGTTAGTGTTTAAGAACTAAACTCAACTCGGCCATTACCCTTCTTGTTATGCATCTAGAGCAGTGTCTCTCAAAAGTTGAACATGCACCAGAATCCCCTGGAGGGCTGGTTAACACAGAGACTGGTGGACCCCCACCCCTAGATTTTTTTATTCCTTTAGTCTGGAGTTCAGCCTGATACTTTGCATCTCCAACAAGTTCTTAAGTGGTGGTGCTGGTCGAGGGGCCATCATTTGAAAACCACTGCTCTGGAGAAAGAGAAAGCAGCCTCTGCTTGCTAGATTTCCCTAAGCCTTGTTCCAGTTTCCCATGGACCTTCTGTGCTTGCTTCCTTCCATAATAACCATCATCATAGCAGCAGCTACTAATTCTTCAGTACTCAATACTAAGCACTGTGTATTACATCACAGCAATCCTTTGGGAAAGGTACTATTATCAACTCCACTTCGCAGATAAGGAAACAAAGGAAATCGGCCAAGGGTCACAGAGTTGTGATTAGACTCATGCCTAGGTCTGGTTGACTCCAGAGGTCAGAATCTGAGTCTGTCCCACAGAAGTTCATTTTGTGTTCTGACTTTTCACAACCAACGCTTTCTAGCATGAGGCTGAGGGCAGCAGCTGGACTGTGGGGAATGGGGCCATTGAGCAGGCACTGTGGTGGAGGGTGGCAGTGAGGGGACCTGAGCATCCTACCTAACACAAGGAAACGGTGGTTGTCTCTTCCTCCAGTGCCATCTTGGCTGCCACACTGCCCTCTTCCTGCCCAGCATCCATCTGAGAGGTAACCGATCTCTCTGTCAAGAGGATCCAGAAGCTTTCAGATGCAGGACAATGTTGGGGCATTTGTTCCTGGGGATAAATCTGAGATGCTTGCAAGGCACATTCAGATGCTATTTACAGTCTTCTAGGAATCATATAAGTGTCATGTCAAGAAGGCCTTTATCATGTGAATCGTGGAAGGACTTTAGACCTTAAATTATATGTCAGTGATGGTTTTTCCTGTCCTTTATTATTAAGTGACAGATACTTACATTAACATTTTATTGGTACTTTTATTGAGGGAAATTTCTCTCTCTTTTTTTTTTTTTTTTTTTGAGTTCACACATTATATGAGAGTTATTCATTTGCAACTTTTGCCCCTGAATACAGAGCATCCAGTTATGAAAATGCCCTGAAGCTTGAGAGTTGCTATTTTGGCTTTAAGAACTCTGACCAGCCCATGAAACTAAAATAGCTTTATATGTATATAGTCAGAATTGAACCCAAAGCATTGTCTTTTAAAACTCTGAGGACTTTATGTGCTGCAGTTTTCTAACTGTAGGAAAATTTTACTTTAAAATTGGAGGGATGAATGTAGTTTATATAAAATGTAGGAAGTTTTGCAAACCCAGTTAAATCTGGTGTATGCAGTGTGTCTGCATCTGTTTACTTCACTGACATTTGGAGTACAAAATCCCACGTACTGTTCTGCAGATTGGAGGTAACATCTTAGATCATGTAGAAGAGATGCTGTGGATATCCTGTCCATATCCCCTTAGCTTTGGGGTGGTAAAGGGACACATGGGTCTTGACCAAAAGTGCCAGTAAGAAGTAAGGAATGAGAGTGTTGTTCAGTCGCTCAGTCGTATCCGACTCTTTGTGACCCTGTGGACTGCAGCACGCCAGGCTTCCCTGTCCTTCACCATCTCCCAGAGTTTGTTCAAGTTCATGTCCATTGAGTTGGTGATGCTATCTCACCATCTCATCTTCTGTCACCCCCTTCTCCTTTTTCCTTCAATCTTTCCCAGCATCAGGGTCTTTTTCAATGAGCCAGCTCTTACCTTCACATCAGGTAGCCAAAGTACTGGAGCTTCAACAACAGTCCTTCCAGTGAATATTCAGATCTTCCAATGAGTATTTATAGAAGTTGGTGAAAACCTCAGCTTTCTCCCCCCTCACTGGGATAATTTTGAAGCATGAACCACAAGTTCTCAGAGGGTATCCAGGAGTGGGGAACCCCCACTCCAGTTGCCCACATTAGTAATCTGCTCAACAAAGCATTTGTGATCATTTCTTCCCCTTCCTGTCTCACTTTCCTATTTCCCACAGTGTTTTCTAGGATCACCTCCTAAATAAACTGCTTGTACCCAAATTTACTGAGACTGCATGATAGGCATGGAGATTGTTACTCTGGGGCTTTAGTGGAGATGCTGGCAATATTATGCTACGTATGCATATATAACCTGCATAATGTTGGGACATGCTTTTTGAGTATTATTTCCTGACCAAGATTGCCAATCTGTATGGAAATAGTTAAAAATAAAATAGTTAAATTGAGCCAAATGCTTTCACATCCGATTGTATAATTAAACGAGTAAAAGGGAAAGGAAATTATTAGCAACTCTATCTTTAAAGGCAACTAATGGCCAAGGAAGTCATGAAGAAAACTCTTTGTGTTGATAAACCAAAGGCCTGTTCTAGCAGACTTCTGTGTTTATTGTTCTGCTTCTGACCATTTTACTCCAAACAAATAGACGGACTTGTAATGATACCCCACCCTTCCCAAGCACAGGGCCCCCATTCTTTGAAACAGTAGTGAATTCAGTTGCAAGGAGAACATGAAGAGGGAGGGTGCATATAAAAGGACTGAAATGAAAAGTGTGACCATCTCCATTGTGGACGCCATGCCAGTGGAGAGTTGATGGTGGAGCATGGTGGGAGAGCTGAAGCAGCAACTGACTCTGTCTCCAGGGGATTGTCGAGGGTCAGATGTCACCATGGAGAGTGGCAAATGTTCTTTCTCATCTTCCTTGATTTATCACTTAGGTGACTCAAAGCTGAGGGCTGATGAGCTGTAAGTGGGCTGCATGGCTGGTTTTTGCCTGCTAAGCAGTTTAAAGATTTCAAAATCATTTCAAACATCAGTTTTGGTGTAGTGTATGTGTTAAGCCAAGTACTGCAGCTTCTTGTTGAAAAAACTATATAACCCTCCACAATCTCTTATTCAGAGGTAATGTTGTCAAAGATTTATGAGGTCAGCAACCTGTAGTAATTTTTTTAAAATATCTAGTGGACCTGGTGCTGTGATAAGTCATAATTTCAGAGATGTGAATTTATGTACATGTTTTGGGGTCTGCGAATTTCATTTTGATTGTTCTTAAAAATCCTGCATTTGAGGCTAAATTAGGATAAATATGTCTTTTGTGGCAACATACAGTGTGTAGAGTAACATAAAAACTAGGTGATATGTTTTATGAAAGAAGGCATAGTCAGAGTACACCAGGCATAAGAACTTTGAATTCTATTTATTTTTCGTGGCTTCAGAAAAGATTGTTCTGGGAATAGAGAATTCCATTTGGGAAACCTAGCACATACATAGTTCTCACAGTAGCAGAGTTAAAATACGTCGAGGGTTCATTTGAAAAAGCCTCCAGAATTTTTGCATGTTGGGAATAGCTTTATATTCTTAGACAGTGCACTCAGGATTTCTATTCAAAGCAAAAATAACTTTGCATAGACCTTGGTTATTCTTTCACATTGTAAAATTATTCCTTGAGGGTAGTTACTCTCACTCTTGATTTCGTGATACTTCAGATCATCTTTAATTTACTCCAAAGATTTTTAGAAGAGTCAGCAAATCATTTACTTTAACTTAAAACATCAGTGAGTGAAATGCAGATTTTTTTTTTTAAAGAGGAGCAGATAAGGAGGGAATCAGGGGGTTGTGTTTAATTGCCCTTCTCTTTGCATTTATGAAAATGCTGTTTCTGCATCATTTTCTTGACTCTTTTAAATTATTTATTTATTTGGCTATACCAGGTCTTAGTTGCAGCATGCAAGCTTTTCGCTGCAGGGATCTAGTTCCCTGACCAGGAATCATACCCAAGCCCACTGCATTGGGAGTGCAGAGTCTTAGCCACTGCACCACCAGGGAAGTCCCTGGCCATTTTCTTATATCACACAATTTCAGTACCTTATGCCCTCCTCATTTTCATGTGCCTTCATGATGCAAAAGAAGTTACCAGAGATAACATTGAAATAGTGTCTTTCTTAAGTGGTTCATATATCATTTTTTCCCCTTTGTTTTTATTTTTTTCTTTGTTTTTTTTTTAATATATTTATTTTAATTGGAGGCTAATTACTTTACAATATTGTATTGGTTCTGCCACACATCAACATGAATCCGCCATGGACGTACACGTGTACCCCATCCTGAACCCCCTCCCACCTCCCTCCCTGTACCATCCCTCTGGGTCGTCCCAGTGCACCAGCCCCGAGCATCCAGTATCATGCATCGAACCTGGACTGGCGATTCGTTTCATATATGGTATTATACATGTTTCAATGCCATTCTCCCTAATCATCCCACCCTCTCCCTCTCCCACAGAGTCCAAAAGACTGTTCTATACATCTGTGTCTCTTTTGCTGTCTCTCTTACAGGGTTATTGTTACTGTCTTTCTAAATTCCATATATATGTGTTAGTATACTGTATTGATGTTTTTCTTTCTGGCTTACTTCACTCTGTATAATAGGCTCCAGTTTCATCCACCTCATTAGAAATGATTCAAATGTATTCTTTTTAATGGCTGAGTAATACTCCATTGTGTATATGTACCACAGCTTTCTTATCCATTCATCTGCTGATGGGCATATAGGTTGCTTCCATGTCCTGGCTATTATAAACAGTGCTGCGATGAACATTGGGGTGCACGTGTCTCTTTATTTGTGAAAATCATATCAGCATCTCTTTTGTAAAGTAATAGACATACTTCTTATTCAAGCTCAGTACTCGTGTATCCATGTGTGTACATGCAGTGTCCTGTTTGCCACATGGCTGCATGTGCCCTAGCCCTCCTATTTAAACATTAAATCATGTAATAAACATTGTCACAAACATGAAGACATTTCATTCAAAAATGATTTTCTAGTTTACCCATTAAAAAATAGTTGAACAAGAAGGAAGAATAGTAAAATGTATTAGTCCTTTTCATAATGTTGCCATTAATCAAAAATACGTACATTCTAAAATGCCTTAAATGGGCCTGAGGTAATCAAGTAATAGCTCTGGAGTAGTTTTTCCCACTTTTCCTCCCCTGACTTATTTTTTTCTTCATGACAATGTTTTCACTCCCACTAATGTAAGCATCCACTACTTTTGTTTTTCTTAGGACTGTGCTGGGTCTTCATTCCTACAGTTGCCGTGAGTGGGGCTACTACCTAGTTATGATGTGTGGGCTTCTCACTGCAGTGGCTTCTCTTGTGGAGCACTGGCTCTAGGACGCTCAGGCTCACTATCTGTGGCACTCAGGCTTAGTTGCTCCATGGCATGTTGATCCCTGGTCTGGGATCTCCCCAGACCAGGAATCAAACCTGCGTCTCCTGCATTGGCAGATGGATTTTTAACCACTGGACCACCAGGGAAGTCCCCATCCACTACTTTTGGAGGAGAGGGAGGACCAGAAGGAAAGACCAAGCAGGAGGGGCATTCAAGTATCAGGATGCTTAATAGTCACCTGAAGAGCTTGTCAAGAGGCAGATTTCTAGGTGCCACCCCAGAGATTCTGATAGAGCAGGTCTGCTGCAAGGCCTGAGACTCCATTTCTAACAGGCTACCCGGTGATACTCAGGCTGCCCATCACAGACCATTGAATAGCCCTGTTACTGGAGACAGGGCAGTGAGAAAGTGAGGTCCAAGTCACCAAGATCTGGTGCTGTGAAAACATCTCTGTTTTGTTTGTTTGTTTGTTTGTTTTCTATCACTCTACCAGTTCACTCATCTACATGATTTTATTGAAGTCCCTTAAATTCTAATTTTTTTAATGTTTTTGCTTTTCCACTGAATTTATTAATTAACTTAAAGAAAATCTCTATAATGCATATGTTTTTATCTTTATTTTTTTATTTTTCAAATGATAAAAATATGATAACACATTTACAGGAGACTTGGAAAATACAGAACAAAGTTACATGTATTTCCACTATGTACTACAATTGTTTAAGTAGATACATTAAGATTTTTAGTTGGAGTTTCAATATCAAAGTCAGAAATTAATAGAGTCAATGTACAGACATCTCTGTAATATTAATTGCTTTTATCTAGGAATATGGTACCTCTTTCCAGTTGTTATGGCTGAGTACTTTATTTTTTTGTTTTTAATTGAGACATCATTGTTTCACAGTGTTGCATTAGTTTCTGCTGTACAACAACATAAATAAGCTATGTATATATATACTCATTGGAAAAGACTCTGCTGCTGGGAGGGATTGGGGGCAGGAGGAGAAGGGGACGACAGAGGATGAGATGGCTGGATGGCATCACTGACTCGATGGACATGAGTCTGAGTGAACTCCAGGAGTTGGTGATGGACAGGGAGGCCTGGCGTGCTGCGACTCATGAGGTCGCAAAGAGCCGGACACAAATGAGCGACCGAACTGAACTGATATATACACCTATATCCCCTCCTTCTTGAGCCTACCTCCCCCCACCCACCCGTCTAGGTCATCACAGAGCACCGAGCTGAGCTCCGTGTGTTATACAGCAGCTTCCCACTAGCTGTCTGTTTTACACATGCTAGTGTTATATGTCAGCGCTACTCTCTCAATTTGTACCCCCCTCCTTCCCCTGCTGTGTCCACAAGTCCCTTCTCAGTTATAACAACTGAAAATAAGAGAGTGGGCCCACATCAGGTGGCTTTCAAACTATGCTTCAAGGAGTTTTACAAGTACTACAGGGTGTCTCAGGGGCCAAAGGGGGACATGGGATGCAGGGGTCATATGAGCTCTTTTCAAGGCTCCCAACCCCCTACTTAAACACTTTTATCTTTGATCTATTTCATATATTCCACTTCAGAGTATGATTTCATGAAAAAAAGATTTTATAACACATTGGAAAGAAATAAAAAATCCCAAGTCTGCGAATGACTCATTGCTTTAAAAATGTACAGAACTGAAAACTTCTGATCTAGAATGCAGTTCTAGAAATTCTCTGGTCCTTCCACAACATCCAGAGTGTGCTACAAGAGCAGGCAACCAGTGCCTTCTTTCTGCTCACAAATGTAACACTTCAGCCCATGTACCAGAAAGCCCTTTATCTGATGGGTTTTTAGCTAAACAGACTGCTCAGATTAGAGGACAACATCAAGCATTTCTGCAGAATCACGTCTGATTCATTAAACTCCAGCATTCCCCAAATAGATATTAATTACCTTCTGTTACAGAGTTTTTTAGAACATAATTCTTAATTATATCTCTAACTATTGTGTGATTTGACCATTTTGAAACTAAAAAACCATCCTGTGGAATTCCACTCAAAGGAGTTTACTCCAGCTATTGTCATGCTGTTGGTTTGTCTAATTTATACACCAGGCTAATTTTTGCATGGTGGTAGCATTTCATTATAATCAGCCTTCATTTTTAGTAAGACAAAGTATATATCAAATTGTAGATTTCAGTTTTTGTATGAATTGAAAGCTATTAATCTTTCAGGGTGAGTTTATGTTAACCGGATTGTAATGTTCTTCTTTTCATTATGTTCTTTAAATCCCCTTCACCTCATACTATACCAATGCATTTCTACTGTCTTGAAATCAATTAATTCCAGTTCAGTGATCAAAATTTTTGCCGTAAAAATATAACCTACAGTGTAAAATTTTCTTTCAGATTATCAACTAGAACTGGTAAGTTTTATTCTAACTAGTAATTTGACTTATCTACTTGATTTTTAAGAGTGGGATGGGAAAATGAAGATTGATCCCTTTCAATATTCAAAATTCATTCCACAAATGTGTATTGGGGATGCTCTGTGTGCAAGGCACTGGAGAACAGTTAGAGATGTGAAGATAAGACCAGGTCCCTGCCTGCAGGCATTTCATAGTCTGTGCCAAAGTTAGGAAATTGTTCTGTCAGTAGACAAGTTGTGACCCACATTGGCTCTGACAAGAGACCTGATGGCTTCAATAGCTAACTGGTAGAGAGAGGCTAGAGGAACTGTCCTGGCTGTTGGCATGGCACATCCCCAAGGAAAGGGACCAGCTATCCCAATGACAGGCTTTCCTGACAGGGGTCTCAAAGATTACAGGTACAACCGAACAACTAACACACACACATCCCAGTGACAGTAGCCAAAGGAAGTGGTAGACTTAGGTCTCCCTTCTCCAGGGGATCTTCCTGACCCAGGAATCAAACCTGGGTCTCCTGCATTGCAGGCAGATACTTTACCATCTGAGCCACCAGGGAAGCCCCAGTAACTAAAATAGGAATCACTAAAAGGGGGGATCTGGTAGAAGGGGAAGAGGGTGTCAGCAGTTTGGTTTGGGAAGGGAGAGCGAGGCAGATTTTATGCAGAGAGAAGCAGTTGCTAGATAACAAGGAGAGTCTAGTTCCTTAGAGAAAATTGGCAAAATGGAGTCAGCTACCAGCCTTCGCCCAATGACTCAGCAGTAAAGAATCCACTTGCCAACTCAGGAGATGTGGATTGATCCCTGGGTTGGGAAGATCCCCTGGAGAAGGGCATGGCAACACACTGCAGTGTTCTTGCCTGGAGAATCCCCACAGACAGAGCGGCCTGGCAGGCCACAGTCCATGGGCTCATGAAAGAGTCAGACATGACTTAGTGACTATACAACAAGTCAGGTACCCAGGGTTCAAAGTCAAGTTCCAACTTCACCTGAGGGAAGCCCCTGAGGTATAAACCACCACCAGAGCAGTCCAGCCTAAATGACTGAGGACCTAAGTGGTTGTCAGTGGAAGAGGCTGCAGCCCAAGGAAGCTCAGCTCAGACCCACTGGCTACCGGGATTGAGTTGATGTAATACAGGAAAAGTACCTGATACAGTGTATGGCATGGCACAAGTAGGTGCTCAACAAATAGTGACAGTGCTTCTGTCACTGCTGTTTTTGTTGTTACAAGACTTAGGGAAATAGGGACTTTCCTGATGGTCCAGTGGCTAAGACTCCGAGGCCCTAATGCACGGGGCCTGGGTTCAATCCTTGGTTGAGGACCTAGATCCCACATGCCACAACTAAGACCTGGCACAGCCAAATAATTTTTTTTAAAGAAGACTTAGGGAAATAACCTAATACTGGAGATAATCTGCTTATGGGCCTAGAGCATCTCGTGTTTGACTGACTGATTTTTATTTACCCAAGATTAGACATGATCACTGAACTTCCCAGATGGCTCAGATGGTAAAGTGTCTGCCTGCAATGCAAGAGACCTGGGTTCGATCCCTGAGTCGGGAAGATCTCCTGGAGAAGGAAATGGCAACCCACTCCAGTACTCTTGCCTGGAAAATTCCATGGATGGAGGAGCCTAATAGGCTACAGTCCATGGGGTCACAAAGAGTCACACATGACCGAGTGACTTCACTTTCACTTTCACCAGACATGATCATTAATTCAGGAACAGCAGCTATGAAGAATCCAGGACAGACAAAGAGTGATAACTTGCTGTATCTTGACTGCCACTGACTTGCCATAGGACCTCTCTAAACTTTGGTCTCCTTCCATGTACAATGGAAATAATAGTAGCAACTTCATGGAGTTGTTATGAGAATTATGTGAATTACTGCACTGGACTCATTTAGGACAGTGAGTGCTCTTGACAGATAGTGAGTGCTCAAGTTCATCTCAGACCGTCTGATATTGGGCACCCAGGTCCTGATACATTCTGGAGTGGGTTGCAGAAGTTTATTGATTTAGAGGTAGGAAAGGCTGATCTTTCACCCTGTAGATCTTTAGCATTTGGGGCTGGTAAAGTCTGGAGCAGCCAGAGGCTAACAAAGACTTGTCAGAAACCATAAATGCCCATTTTCACAACTTGTACTACATTTGTCATTTTCCCCCTAGAATAGTTTTTCTAAGGCAAGAAAAAGGGTAATTACTACAGATAGCACACAGGATTTTTTTTTTTTTCACAAGATATTTTCCAAAATTGCAATGAGGAAAATGTATCACTTTTGTGAAGAAACACCGTAAGGAAAATGATTTGAGAAATCTGCTGGAAAGAAATATAGCTCTTTACCGGAAACAAGTGTCAGAAGGAAGTCACAGAAGGCAGGCAGAAGGAATTAGAGTAATCATGAGGAAATCGAGAGCCCACACCAGTTACCAGAAGCACACCAGCGACATTCATCTCACATCTCTTTCATGCTGGTCATGAGTGAGCTTCTTCTGAATTGCCTGGCGGGTTAGAATTGATTCGGGCATGAAAGGCAACGGGGCTGTGGGCCAAAGGCTCTTGGCCTTCGACCTTGGGCTTGGATTTGATTCCCTGGAACTACCATATTTGGCAAAATCCCTTGGAGATGTATCCCTTTTCCCGTGATATGGAGCAGGAGTCCTTAGAGCCTGGGGAAGTCTTAGCTTCCCCAAATGGAAGTCTTCCATCCAAAGAGTAAGCCATATCTAGATTTCTAGAGATGAAGAGACACCAGGCTCTGACCTTCTTCTGGAGGCCCTTGCTTATTTACTAGCCTATTGTCTTGGAATCAGTATTCCATTTTCATAGTTTGGGTATATCAGAACTATTCTTGCTAACCCTCTGTTCTCTGGGAACCCAAAACCTGCTTGTCTGGAATTTTAGATTCTACTTGACTCTTAACCACCTTAACCAGCTGACTTCCCTCAGTATTCTTCTTGTGTAGACTTATGAGGGTCAGTCAGATTTCCCAGTTTCCTTTGAAACTTGACCTCTTTTCTTTAAAGTATATGCTTCATTTCTTTATAATCAAAACTTTAGTTCCGTTCCTGCCTCACTGCTTTCATGACTGGGGTAAAATAGGTTTCAGCAAGGTCCTGGAGAAAATACTTGTTGGTTCCCAGTTTATATTTGCACTCAAGATAACATTTAAGACTGTGCAACTCAAAGAATTTGGTGACAGCTTTCTTCATCACTCCCATATCTCATCAGTCATCAGGGCTTTCTACTTCATAAAAATGCTTTTTGCTCTTTACTTTCCATGTCTCTATTAGTTAGGATGGGCTAACTGCTTTGCCAAACATTCCTCCAAAGGTATGACTGTAAAATGGCTTGAAACCAGAAACCTAATCCTTTCTCACGGAAGCAGTCCGAGGTGATTCCATGTTAGTCAGTGTTAGGTGTGGGGTGGGGGCGGGGAGTGAGCTCATACAGGCCAGGCTCTTACATCTTCAATACCCTCTGTCCAAGATGGCCCTTCTGAAGACATTCTGGAGGCAAAAGATGACAGTCACACGAGGTGGCCCATATCACCCACACTCACCTTCCGTTGACCTGAAGTTTGTGCTGTGACCACAGGGAAAAGCAGAGAGGCTGGGAAGAGGTGTAATTGGGCAGGCAACTGCAGAGAAAAGTGAGGGTGTCCCTAGTGGCACAGTGGTCAAGAATCTGCCTGCAGTGCAGGAGACCCAGGTTTGATCCCTGGATCCGGAAGACCCCCCAGAGAAGGGAATGGCTACCCACTCCAGTATTCTCGCCTGGGAAATCCTGTGGACAGAGAAGCCCAGCGGGCTCCAGTCCATGAGGTTGCAAAAGGCAGACATGCTTAGTGACTAAACAACAACAAAAGAAGGAACGGAAGGTTGCGAGAGCAGTTAGCCACTGCCACAGTATGCGTGTCCTGCCCAGGCTCCTGCATCACTTTTCAACTAGGTTGCTGCACTGGTCTCTTACCTCTTACCTAGATCCTTAGCCATGCTCCCCCGCCCGCCAATAAAAAACTCTGTGCTACCCTCAACTTTAAGGATTAAAGGTCAAGCTGCTTACAGTGGTAACAGCAAACACTGATGCGGCATTGAACATAGTTCTGACCGTTATTTCATCATCTCATTCATCTCACAATAACCTAATGAGGTAAGCCAAAGTCTTATTCCCATTTCGCAGAGGAAGAAACAGACACAGAGAGGGTAAATGACTTGGTTGAAATCCTACAGTTAGCAGCTCTGCTTGAGTATGACCCAAAGAGTGGCAATTCTGATTTCTTCATCACTGTATTATGCTGCTTATCCTAATGTTATTGCATAGGCCATTCCATCTTCCTTAAATGCCCTTTTTCATGACATCTCCTACTCAAATTTCAAGACGTTCTTTCAGGAAGCCATCTTGAACCTCACCTCATCTTTGTCTCCTAGCATCCTGGACATTTCTCTGTCTCTTCCTGCTATAGCAGTGGATTCATCACCCTTCTAGACAGTCCTTACGCTGATGTTCAGATTTGTATTCCCTATGTCCCTACAATATCTAAAACAGTTCTGATAGAAATATAATGCAAGCCACACATGTTATCTTAAATTTTCTAGTAGCCACACACTATTTGATCTAGTGTATCATTATTACATGCCATCAGTGAAAAAGTATTGAAGTCTTTTGCACTGTTTTCCATTCCAAGTCATTGAAATCTGGAATGCATTTTATGAGTACAGATCATCTCAATTCAGACACTGTGTTTTCACTGGAAATATTTTATCTGTATTCAGATTTCATAAAATGTACAGTTGACAAAAAGTGAACTCAGGTACTCATGTTGTTCTAAGCATATTGAAGTTTTTTCAGTAACTGAACAAAGTATCAGTTTATAAATTTATATTTAAACTAAAAATTTAAAACTTCAGTCAGTCTCACTAGCACCATTCAAGTGCTCATAGCTACGTCCAACTCATGGCCACTGTATTAGGCAGAGCTGCACAGCTCTAAAACAAGGTAGGTTCTAAATCAATGCTTATTTGAATACACTAATCAATGACAATGTAGAAAATTGTCAGTGGTTATATCAAAATGGATAGATTGTCAGCCATCGCATACCCTAGCCTCCAGAGAGCCAAGTTGTATATCACTGAATGATGTCTTTCTTCTTCCTTTCTGGGCAGAAAGTTTTAGAAATTAAAATCATTTTCCAATTTTCCAGGATCAGTATTTTAGTTCTGTTGTAATTTATACTAACACCTTTCTCTTGTTTCTTAATATGTAAACATTGTTACAAATGGTATTTTGTAGGTCATGTAATATTGCCCAAGAAGAGTTTAAATTATATGGGATTAAAAGAATTATTTAGTTTCCTTCTGCTTTTCAGAGTGGAAAATCCTCAGAGCAATTTTCATCTACAAGTGCTGCATTTGGGATATTTCACAATTCCCCAGCCCTGAGTCAAATATAGGTTGGTGCGTGAGCAGCAGTGTCTCTTGGCTAATCAAGAGCATCTCCTTTCGCTATGCTCAGTGTTAGAGAAATGGGGAAAGTCAGCTGGGTTTAGAGATTAGGTAAGAGACTCTGAGGCATACCTTTTGATCAGTCATAAATCATTTCCTATTTATGAAAGCGTACATTAATACACCTATAAAATCTCCAGATAAGTGGTGTTTTACTTTGCCTTCAGAATCTCAGTGAGGAAAGATGCTTCTAGTTTTCTGAGTGAATAAAAATAATGAATCCTGATTACTAGGTATGTTAAAACTGATTTGCAAAGCCAGTGGAAAAACATCTAGTGCATAGTGATAAGCATCTTTTAGACATCAGAAGACATGCTGACTTAAAAGTCTGTATTTTTTTCTGTAACAGTGTATTTTGAGATGGAAGTGGTTATTATTCAATTTGTTTTTTTTTTGATTTTTAATTTTATTTTATTTTTAAACTTTACGTAATTGTATTAGTTTTGCCAAATATCAAAATGAATTGGTCTTCTTTATTTGTATTCACTTATTTAAAAATACTGGTTTGGAAATATTAAATTTGTAAACTTTCCATAGCAATCTAGTATCTATTTTGGCCATCCCATTTGGATACAGAATGGCTATAGACACTGATCACAAACTGATCTCTATAGTCTGTCTTGGAGTAGCAATTGGCAAAATGTTGTGATTATTGAGTTACCCACGCCCTCATCAATAAGTTTCTTGGACTTCCTGTTTTGAAATGCTCACATCATTGTTCATTGCCTGACTTCTCCACTTACGCATAATAAACACAAATACACGGATCCCGTCTCTTCTCTTTACCACTATTTCTCCCATGCCTAGCACCCTGTCAAAGACATTAATAGATGTTTAACTCCATTCTTTACCTGTTCACACTGGGACAAAAGTCTTTGCAAGGGTTCTGCCCCCATTTGTGAAGATTCAGGCCAAATATGGCTCATAATGATATTATAGATGATTTTTCTGTTTTCCTACTCATGACTCCTCCTCTTCCTATAATGCTTAACCTGACTGACAGTGGCCTCTACTACTTACAACATTGGCCTTTTAGGGGGTGCCCTTGGCACCATATTTTATGTGATAGTTTTATGATGTTGAAGACTATTTCCTGTGATCATGCTGTGTTCTCAGATAGCAACCCTAGATTTATTTATGCTTGCGACCCAAGGCAGGAAGTTAACCTTGAAAATAAGTTAAAATTTGAAAGGTAGTAAATCCTAGGACTCAGATTCATAATTTATCTCAGTAAAGAATCTAGAGACCAGGTGTCAAAGAAGGGACATAGACTAGAAGTTTTAAAAAAAGTGGGTTCTGCTCTAGCACTGAGGTTAATTCTGAGCAAGCTGCCTTACTTTTTTGGACCTTAATTTTCTCATCTGGAAGATAAAAGGATTAACTAGATCAAGAAAGTAGAATTAGTGGTACCTTTACTTGGCCCTCATTTACCCGTGAGAGACATCACTAATCAGTGCTGTATCAGAATATTACTCAAGACGATGCTACATGCAGCTACCAACCACTCACATAGTCAGGACATAAGTGAAACCTCTGCTGCTGCTGCTGCTGCTAAGTCACTTCAGTCGTGTCCGACTCTGTGCGACCCCATAGACGGCAGCCCACCAGGCTCCGCTGTCCCTGGGATTCTCCAGGCAAGAACACTGGAGTGGGTTGACATTTCCTTCTACAATGCATGAAAGTGAAAATTGAAAGTGAAGTCGCTCAGTCGTGTCTGACTCTTGGAGACCCCATGGACTGCAGCCCACCAGGCTCCTCCATCCATGGGGTTTTCCAGGCAAGAGTACTGGAGTGGGGTGCCATTGCCTTCTCTGAAGTAAAACCTCTACATGACCCTTAAGATATTGTCTGGCTTTAAAATTTTAACAGCTCTATTAAATAGATTGAAAAGCAAGAGTACCATAATAACCATTCTTCACCATCAGGAGGCATTAAAAAATAAAACAAATAACCCTTCTCTTTTGCTTCTACTGCAAGTCACCATGAAGAATTGTTCAGGCCGTAAAGCATACAGTTCACCACGTGGATGGTATGTCTTTGTTTGTTCAGTGCACAAACTGCACAACTATTCATGGCCTTGTGCTTCCACAAATTTATTTCTAAATAGCTGTACCTCAGTTTTTTACTTCTAGCTTGTATAATTTTATATATTATTTTGGGAAGATTTATGATATATGAAAAATACCACCATAAGGGGAATTTTTTATCCCATGCTATTCATTAATAGGATTTTATATATATATATATATATAATTATGAGTCATTGACATTGTTTTAGGCAGAAACCACATTGTAAAGCAGTTATCCTCCAATTAAACAATAAAAAAATTAAACAAACACATATGTACTGAGAATTAATAAGACATTACCCCTTCCATTTAAAATAATAAAAACAAAAAAATATCAATGATTAAAAGAGAGTATGGTGGAATAGCATACATTTCTTTATACATTTATTTCATGAATATTTTTGATGTTCCAGACACTAGAGATGCAACATAAATGAAGAAGACAGGTTTTGATCTCTGTCTTCTTTGATCTGTAACAGTCTAATGGAGGAGGAAGGAAATTATACAAGCATCTCCTATATGTTAATAGCAATGTGGTGATAGTGCTATGAGTGTATGTAAAGATAACTCCATTCTGGTTTGTGGGGGAGGAAGGGGTGAGGAGAAACAGGAGTTAGCCAGGTCAGGTGGGAGATTTGGAAAATTTCTAGCAATGGGAATAGTATACATAAAGGCCTGGAATTGGGAAATTTCATGACAATCCAAGGAACCAAAAGAAGCGCAGGAGACTGGAGACAAGGAGGCAGTTTCAGGACACTAATGAAGTTATCTTGGTGAGTTATCCAGATGATAATAATGATACAGACCAAGTTGTGGTGGAGATGAAGAGCAATAGGAAGGCCACAGACATGATAGCTATTTAAAGGGCAGAGTCAATGCTACTATGACTGCTAGATAATGGTAGGTGAGAGAAGACATCTAACTTCAACACTCAGGTAGATGGTGATACCTTTCTTCTAAACCCTTTACAGAAGAAATGGAGTGTGTTTGAAGACGGAAAGTGCTGAAACAGGAGGGGTGATGCTGAGTTCAGTCTTGCATGTGACGAGTTCAAGTTGCCCATGGAACATACAAATGGATATGGCCAGGTAGCTGGCCATGTGAGCTGTACCTATGGAAAAAATTTTGAACTAGAGCTATTTGATTGAATTTTGTCAATTGGTAAGGAATTAAATTGGAGAAGGAAATGGCAACCCACTCCAGTGTTCTTGCCTGGAGAATCCCAGGGACGGGGAAGCCTGGTGGGCTGCCGTCTATGAGGTCGCACAGAGTCGGACACGACTGAAGTGACTTAGCAGCAGCAGCAGCAAGGAATTAAAACCTTGCAAGGATTTGAAATGGTTTAGGGAAAAGTTTGTAGATAGAAGAGAAGGCCCAGGAGTGAACCTAGCAAAACCCAAGCATTTCAGGGATAAGCAGAGGGGGGAAAAAAAAAAAAAAAAACCTTGTAAGCAAGACAGGGAAAGTAGCAATTCAGTAGGTAGGAGACAAACCAGGTGCCTGATGTCACAGAATCCAAGGGAAGAGAGGATGTCAAGAAAAAGTAGCATTCAGGGATGTCAAGTGCTGTAAAAGAGACATAAAAGATAAGCACCAGAAATAGTCCATTAATTTAGCAATGCGTTGCATACTGATAACTTTGATGTGAGTAATTTCACTGTTGATTTTGGAGAATCCAGTAATTACTCAGCTGTAAATAGAGAACCAAGATTGCAAGGGGTTGAGACATCACTAGGAATTGAGAAAATCAAGGAGCTAATGTAAAGCAGTCCTTTCAAGACTTGCAGCTGTGATGGGAAAAGATAAAGACCATAGCAACAGAAGATGAATGTAGAGTCAGGAAGAACATGGTCTTGAGTCTTGAGCATCTGTAAATGCCAGTGGGAAGCAGACAGGAGAGAGGGGGAGGTTGAGGATGCAGAAGAGCTGACAGATAACCAGTAGCTTCATAGCTCAGTTGGTAAAGAATCTGCCTGCAATGTGGGAGATCTGGGTTCAATCCCTGAGTTGGGAAGATCTCCTGGAGAAGGAAAAGGCTACCCACTCCAGTATTCTGGCCTGGAGAATTCCACGGACTGTATAGTCCATGGGGTCGCAAAGAGTCGGACACAACTGAGTGACTTTCACTTTCAGACAGGACTGAAGGCACATTTTCTAATGCAGTTGCAGGAGAGATGGGAAGAATAGATGTAGTTGCTGGTACTTTTGTAACTTCGGTGAAAGGTTAAGATAAGGTCCTTCTATGGATTTTATGCTTCTTGTTGAAGCAGAAACAGTAAATGTGGAGTGCTGGAATGGTGTTAGGGTCTGAGGTTCAAGGAAGAGTGGCAATTTGAAATCGCTGCTCTGGGATATTAGAAGTGTTGACTACAGAATCAATGAACAATGAAATCCTTTTCGTTTGCAGTTTCAAGTCTATTTCATTGCTTCTGAGTTTACAAAAACTGTTTCAGAATCTTCCTTGCACTTTTTTCCATCTCTTTTCCTTCTTTGTTTCTCACCTCCCCGATTTAAAGCTTCCAATTTTGAGAAAAAATTTTGATATATACTGCTAAGCTGCTAAGTCACTTCAGTCGTGTCCAACTCTGTGAGACCCCATAGATGGAAGCCCACCAGGCTCCTCCGTCCATGGGATTTTCCAGGCAAGAGTACTGGAGTGGGGTGCCATTGCCTTCTCCATCAATATATACTAGGGGCCATGAAATCTGATAAAAGATACTACAAAGTAAATGTTGATTTCTGGTTTCTTGGCTTGTTTGTTATTATTCATCTTAGGCCACAAATCTACCTTGCATCTGATGAGGGGTTCTAGTAAAGAATAGTTTTTAATTATCTCATTAATTTAGGACCATGTGGCTAGTCCAAACAGATAAACAGGCCAAGAAAAGTCTACCTTGAGTTTTTTAACTCCCAGGATTGGTTTTCTACCTAATCAAAAGAACCCAGTAATTACTCAATCTCATTTTAAATGGTGTTGTTTTCTATGCAAACAGTTTTACCCTTTAGCTGATTTTCTAAGTGTTAAATTGAAAAAGATTCTCTCAGAAGGCTTGGCCGTCATGTCCTCGAATATCCACTGCGTTAGAGTTGTCCAGTTTTCACAGTGCTTTGTGTTCAGGGGACGTGATCTAAGCCATGATATTATTCCATTAAAAGAGAAACACCTTAGCCCAGGCCAGGATTGGGTCTGTCAAGTTCATCTCCTGGCACCTGGTGAGTGCTCTGTAAGTGTTTATTGAATGAATGAATCAGTGGACGGATGGATGGACAATGGCAAATGATAATCCTACCACCATACCAGAAGAAGTGCGGACAACTGCTGTGATTTGGAAAACTGGAGGGAAAAAATTGTTAAAATAATCACGCAGTAAACTGGACTGCTCAGAAGAGAAGCTGGTGATCCATTATTTACATGCCAAGGTTACCTACTATCTATGACTTACCAAGGTGATCAACTCCTTGACTCTCATTATCACCCTTCTTTGTTCTGCAGTTACTTGACTTCTTACATAACTGATCCGTTCATTCATTTATCTGATGGCTTGTTTGACAACTCTGTTGAAAACCGAAGCTGCAGCATTCCAACTCCCAACCTGGAAGCAGGAGATACAGCAGTGATTCAGGCAGATCTGGTTCCTGATCTCAGGAGCAACCAGATTAGCACGAGGTTTCCATTGCATGGTCTTCTCTCTGCTTTTCTTCAAGAATAAAAGGCTTATGTGTATAATTTGCTATATCTGCTTGAAGTTCTGTGATTAGTGATTTGGGATTAAAACCAATTCTTGATCCATGACTTAGGAATCAAAATCCTGAATTTTGTTGTTCATTTTCTTGGTTTTTGTTTTCTTTTTGTTTTACCTCCTTGTTCTCCTTAGACATAAACAGAATGTCCTGGAAGAAACCTTTGATTGGCAGTGGAGCCCCACAAAGGCATTTTTGTAAACATAAATTTGGTATTACATGTCTAGTATGACCTATGTATGGAATGAATTATTTCTCCATAAAGGAGAATTCAAAGGAAATTTCAAGAAAGTGAGTTCTTTCCATTTTGTATTGCCAACAAATGCAGAAACCCTGATGTTCATTTGTGGAGAGGAATATGGCAGATGATACACAATAGATGTTGTAGCAACGTTCCCTTATATTCCCTTTTTAAAAAATATATAAAAGATCTTTCTTTCAAGAAGCTATTCTAGGATCTTTCTCTTGACAGTGTCCTAGTTCTTATCTCTGCTGTGCACAGGCTCACAAAATGTTTTCTTTGAAGGGCATTTTGTTATTGGCTCTCCTCTTATTTTCCTTCCCGTAGTAAACAGTAAACTGAAGGTGTTTACTCCCCATAGTGAGGAGGCACCTGCATGCACACACAGTGGCCTGAATGTCTGGCTTTTCTCTGCCTGTCATTCCCTGACTGTGAGCAATAGGCACAGTGAGTATTCTCCACCCTCAGTGAACCCCAGGCAGAAAGGAAGCTGTCACATACCTTTTGTGACTTGGAGAGAATGAGTAGGAAGAAAGGCTGCCTCAGCTGATAGTGACAAAACATTAGGACTCAGTGAGAATGTTTTTCCTGCTTTACTGATGGCTGTGCATTCCCTCATCCTAATTTGCCCAGGAGAGTCCCACTTTATGCCTGTTACTCTCGTGTCATTATTAAGAGCGCCCCTGGACTTCCCTGGTGGTTCCTTGAAAAAGAATCTGCCTGCTGATGCCAATGCAAGAAACACAAGTTCAATCCCTGGTCCGGGAAGATGCCACATGCCATGGAGCAACTAAACCCATGAGCCGCAACTACTGAGCCTGTGCTTTAGAACCCACGCTCTGCAACAAGAGAAGACCAAGCACCACAACGAGAAGCTCATGTGTTGCAATGAGAGAAAAGCCTGTTTAGCAACAAAGACCCAGCACAGCCAAAAATGAATAAAAGTATATTAAAAATTGTACCCCCCTATACTCTCAAAAGTGGTCTTGTTTGGACAATAGAGTCACCCTTTTACATCGACACATGAGTAGAAAACCTTAACCACCAGAGTTGCTCCTAGCTTACCATGTCTCCTGATGTGAGAAGTGGGTACCTTTAGGAAATGAAATTATGCATGAGATACATGCAGAGTAGGTGAATGCAGCGAGATGAATACAAGATTGAGTTCAGTCGATTGAGCACCTACTGTGTGCTTAGCACCTTGCAAGGTGCAGACAGCACAGAAGTCAGTTCTGCCCCAGAGCCAACCTTATATGTGCAAGCCAGACCCGACAGCTCACTGTCTTTCCTTGCTCTCTCTTCATTTTTCCCCGTGACTTAAATATGAAACACATTTGTGATATTCCACTTCTGGGCTTTTTTGGGAGGTTTAATGTCAGTGTTGTTGTTCAGTCACTTAGTTGTGTCCAACTCTTTGCAACCCCATGGGCTGCAGCACATCAGGCTTCCCTGTCTTTCACTATCTCCCAGGGTTTGCTCAAACTCATATCCATTGAGTCACTATGCCATCCAACCATCTCACCCTCTGTCGACCCCTTTTCCTGCCCTCAATCTTTCCCATCATCAGGGTTTTTCCAATGAGTTGGGTCAAAGTATTAGAGTTTCAGCATTAGTCCTTCAGTGAATATTCAGGGTTGATTTCTTTTAAGATTGACTGGTTTGATCTCCTTGCTGTCCTAGAGACTCTCAAGAGTCTTCTCCAGCACCACAGTTCAAAAGCATCAATTCTTCACCACTCAGCCTTCTTTATGGTCCAACTGTCACATCCATACATGACTACTAATGTCAGTGTATCATGTTTTAATTAATTTATAGAACATCATATCATGAAACTGTTGAATCACATCTTTTCCCTAGGCATCAAATATATTCTCAGTGTAAATCTGACACCTAGATATGAAGAACAAAAGTAATCAGAAAAATAATTGCAAGATAATTGTAAAGAACGATGATGTAATGTGTGGCCATTTTAATGTGTTGCTACAACCTACAGTATCTTGTGTTTTCCTTAGAAAGAAGACCTCAATCCGGAGATTCAAATCCCTCAGCCTGCCTCACTTCCTATCGCCCTTTGATGGGAGACCACATGGCTGTGACAAAGAGCCATGTTGAGGAAACCATGGCACTGTATTGTTTGTAGATTTTCAAGTCTACAAACTCCCTTTGACTACAGGAAGTTACTGCCAGTACTAGAAACAATTAGAGAAGCTAACTCCGAGGGTCAATATAGCAGAGGTCACTTCAGAAAAGAGAAGCAACTCCAGCTATGATAATCAGAGAATGATTTAGTCCAGAGGATTAGATGCATACTAAATCTTTGGAAAGGCCAAAGGAGCAGATTTTCAAGCTCCCAGCACAGAATTCTGAAGCCAGATAGAACCAGTCCACAAGGGAACTACCATCTCTGAGATACCGCTGAAGTCCTAAATTCAAGAGTATCATCTGTAACTGTGAACTAAGACTCAGGAAGTGGAAATGTAGATGCTACCATGTGTAGCTCCTGTTAGCACCTGCCTTGCTTCAACCAGGAAGCTGGAGAATCCACTTTGGAAAGATGATATGGGAGATCTCATGCTTCCGTAACTAAACTTGCCAACAGAAGCAGCCAAAGGGGCAGGGAGGTGGCCACTACTCTACTACCAACTTCTGAGTCATCACAGATAGATTTCCTTGATGGACAGTTGCCAGATGTAGCAAACACAAATAATGCATTCGACATCCTTACACTGGGGAAAAAAGATCCATTGTTTATCCGAAATTCACATTTAACTGGCACCCTGTATTTCATCTGACAACCCTAGCTTTTTAAAACCTACTTCATATCCAGAACCCTAGCAGCATAGACATCTGGCCAATGTGATTTTTAACTCCCAACCTGTTAAATGGAGGGTAGTGTTGAGGTTTCAGTGAGTCAGTCTGTTGTAATAGCCAGTGTAGATTTCCTAGCAAGATTGGCTGAAGCCTTTCTGCCCCCAGACACTTTTGCTGCCATCTGAATCTTTCACTTCACACTCTTATACTCACTTATCTCTACCAGTTTGAGATCCATTTGGTTTAACTCAGCGTCCTCTTTTTAAAAGGTAAAATCTCCTAAATGTGAACGTGGTCAGACTACGCTCTGGGAATATGAGTCAGGTAGGAAAGAATGTTTATTGGGGACCTGAGGAAATGCAGGGGGCTGGGGGTAGAAATGACTGCACACCAGTAGGCAGAGTGACAGGCACATGCTAATCTCATTCATGCCCATCTCAGTTGTCTTTTTAAACACATTGATTTATTTATTTTTGGATGCACTGAGTCTTCATTGCTGTGCAGGCTTTTCTCTAGTTGGGGCAAGCTGGAGCTACTCTTTGTTGTGGTACGTGGGCTTCTCATCATAGTAGCTTCTTCTGTTGTGGCACATGGGCTTCGCTGCGCCACAGCATGTGAAATCTCCCCAGACCAGGGATGGAACCCGTGTCCTCTGCACTAGCAGGCAAATTCTTATCCGCTGCACCACTAGAGAAGTCCTCAGGTGTCTCTTGCTTACTGTTTTGCATTGGCCAGACTCAGGATTCAAAGCGACATTCATTCCCTCTTGTACCCCAAAAGATGTATGCGTCTCAAATCACAAAACCCACAGCAGTGTTATCACAATGACTTAGACCATCCATGTTTGAGATCCAACAGCTGTGACTATCCTGGCCCAGAACATATACAGCTGTTTGTTTCCGTGGAAATTGGAATTTGGGGGTCTGGACCATTGACTTGCAAATGACTTTTGGTTACAGAACTCTTTGTAAGTTGGGAACTGCTTTGACTCATTTCCTGAGTAAAGATGTCATAAGGAAGAACGCCAGATTTGCGCCATGCTCATCCACTATTTAGTGAGAAGAAATGTCAGCCTAGAGCATGAAAAGAAATACTGCCTCTCTGAGAAGTCAAAACTGATGAAAAACAAGCACACAAGCACGATGCCACTCTTCAGAACCGCAGAAGCTCCTTTTTTGCTGTTCCCCATCTTGCCTAGGATTTTCTCATCTGCCTTTAAAACAGTAGGATAGTTCTAAGTTTCAAGGCAACTGATTATAACAGAAAATCAGTAGTAATTGGAAGCTGTGGGATGTTTGGAGAAGTAATGAAGGTAGCTGCTCTCCACATTATCCTGTAGGACTTGCCATGGCAATGAAATCAGGCAGTGGAAGCTTGGCTGAACAAGTACAAGCAAACAGTCCTACAGAGAATGATGCCATGTCTTCAATCCTTTTATCTCTGGTGGTGAGTGGGAAATCGGGAAATTCTTTGGCAGAAAACTTTAGGGGTTAGCAAGGGTTATTTGGCTAAAAGAGGTTATTGTTAAAGTGAAATCAAACTTTCCATGAGTTGTTTGCTATTAAAACAAATTGAAAATAGGCCTTGCATCTTTGATAAGGGAGGTGAACCTCGTAAATTAGCTGGTGAGCTGTTTTTTTTTAAATAAACTTATAAATTGCTTTTTTTTTTTTCCAAAGATGCAGTAACCATTTTTCTCTCCAAAAAGGTTTGTTATTTTTCCTAGTATCTTACTCTTGTCTATGAAAACATTATTGCACGTAAAAGCATGATAGATCTTTGACAAGAATTTGTCATCATCCTTAAATCCAAAACCCTCAAATTATGTTTACTAATTATAACTTAATTTCATACATTTAGTGATACTTTAAAACACGAGTTATTTTGTAACTCCCAACATCACAAAGATAAATTTAATCCCATAGACTAAGTGTTGTGCCTAAAAGAGTATTTCAGTTAGGCAAAGAGAGATGCATAGAAAGCAATTAGAGAAATTCTCAGTGCTGTATATAACTCAGACATTATATGGAAATTCTTTTTCTGTGAATATCATCATAAGATGTTGAAAAGAGAAGGATATGAACATATGGTGTTTAAAAGGTTCCGATCCTCTTCTAAGTGCTTCAGACCTATTATTTAACTGTGATCTTAGATCAGAAGTCTGATTGTTTGAAAGTTTTGTTTTGCCCTGAATGTTAAAAAAAAAAAAAGACTTCTATATCATATGATTGGCTATGAGAATGTAAACCAGAAGCCCAGTGAAGAATCATTTTATATCATTTGGTAAATACCATGATTAAGGATACTTATGATCGAGGATCTGGGTAGCCCAGATACGTGAGGGTTTGGGAAATTTCAAAGCTTAAAATCATATAGATTTTACAATGAAGAAGCATCTCAGTTACCTTTGAGGCTTCAAAAATGGACTGGCCAAGGGATATTTTCTTGCTTTCTCAGGCTCCAGGCAGTTTTCCAGATGTAAGCATTCATGCATTCAGGGAACTATAACCTGTAGTTTCCACTTTTCTTGCAATTGCACTTAAAACCATGAGTACAGGCCCTAGGATTTACGGAGATCCCCTTCTTGGGGCAAGCAGATCCTTCGAGCTTTCATCTGTCAGTTTGTCAGTGTTCACTTCCGTATCTGTGAAGTTTCCTGCAACCTGTGAAGTCTAAGATACAGAATGAATGGAGAGGGGTACAAAAATCTGACTCATATTCATAGACTTATCTCTCCAACAGAGAGGCTGTTTTGTCTTTTTTTTTTTTTTTTTAATTTTCCCTAATCAAGCCATTAGCATGAAACAAGGACATGTAATCTTACCAGGGCAAAATTGGGGTCATGCCATAGGCTAGCTGAATGAGCACTCTGTGGCGTGATGATGTATGGCCACTGCACAACAACGCCTTCCCCCCATCAAATCTGCCCTTTAATTACATTTTAAATCTCATTTGAAGAGATTTTATCATTATGGAAATTGCTTTGTAAATGTGCCCATGATGAGACCCAATAAAACTTAGCTTAGAAGAATCGAAGACAGAGGAGATGAATCAGCAGCTAAAACCCTAACAGCAGACCAGCATTTGCTTGGCTTTAGGTAAACCAGTCCATGCAATAACAGAAATCTTCATTGACCCAAAGGTGTATTTTCCCTGGATTATTACAGGGAGCTGTGCCCAGTAGCACTATCACTTCTTCTGTAAGCTGAAGGGAGAGAGATCTGTTCTCCGACTCAGCTAGCATTAGTTTCCCCAGCCTCAGAGCCATCACTTGAATTTATCACTGCCCAGATGAATAATACAATATTTGCCTCATGTTCCTGACTTCATGCTTGTAGGCACTTCAGGCCTATGGTTCTTTAAAGGAGCAAAGTCTTTCTTTCTTTTTTAAACATTAGCTTTATTTCCTTATATAATTCCGTGATTCTTTTCTAAAAATGTTATGTTTATTACTCCTGATTATTTATTTATTATTTTGGTACTGTGTCTTCGTTGCTGCACATGGGCTTTCTCCAGTTGTGGCAAGCAGGGGCTACTCTCTAGTTGTGGAGCACGGTCTTCTCATTGCGGTGGTTTCTCTTGTTGTGGAGCATGGACCCTAGGGTACCCACGGGCTCCAGTAGTTACAATGACTGGACTCAGTAGTTGCAACGACCAGACTCTAGTGCACAGGCTTAATAGTTGTGGCGCACAGGGTTGTTCTGTGTCATGAGAGATCTTCCCGACCCTCTGATCAAACCCATGTCTCCTGCACTGGCAGGCGGATTCTTTACTATTGACCCAAAAGGGAAGCCCTGTGATGGCTTTCTCTGCATGAAATAAAGAACACCTCTGCTTTCTTTTAAGGGTCATTAAAAAATATCTATACTGCTGGATTACACAAGGCATGTGAGGAAGATTCTTAGGGTAAATTCAAAATGTTCTGTCTCTCCAACAGGGATTGTCTCATATCTTTGTGTAGCATATCTGATCTGAAATTTCCTTTTAACTGTATTCTTAATTATCTCTTTCTTCAATCTTGAACTGGTTCACCGAGCTACTGGGCAGATATCCTAGAGCCATAGCTACACTTTCCTAGGGGCACCAACTTCTATGTCTTTCCCCAGGCCCCTTTTCCTTCATGTTCCCCACCAACCCATCTTTTATTTGGTATTGTTTTCCCAAGCAGATGGCAGGTCAAAACCAGAAAGGGCCACATTGCTTGAATGTGGTGAGAGTGACAACAATTTCCCAGTAGCATTCAAGGACTGCCTTTGGCTATGCCCCCGTCCTCAAATCTTGTCATATTTTTTGCTTATGAATATTTGTGCAGGTTTCTCAGGAGAGGATCCATCATTTTCTCAAAGGTATTTATGACCTCCAGGAGATGAAGGACCCTTATGCTAGACCAATGGCTCACTCTCACAGGGTGGTCCCTGACATAGCAGTATCAGTCTCATCTGGGAGCTTGTTACAATGCAGATTCTTGAGCTCTCTCCCAGACCTATAGAATCAGGAACTCCAGAATTGGGACCCAGCAGCCTATGCTTTAATAAGCCCTCCAGGTGGTTCCCAGGCTCACTCAAGTTTGAGAACCATTCTGCTAGACAAACCACCAATACATGCTGAAAACTCATATTTACAGGCCTGGGAGAGAGCAAGCTCCAGGAGTTAGTGATGGACAGGGAAGCCTGGCGTGCTGCAGTCCATGAGGTTGCAAAGAGTTGGACATGACTAAGCGACTGAACTGATGTAGATGACATGCAGAAAACAGACCCCTCTCTCCTTCCTCCCATGGACCTTCCTCTCTGGCCACGAGAATGACTCAGTGCTGACTTGTATTCTTATCTTCAACTTATGCTTTTGCCTCTGCTTCAGATTTCATCCTCCTACTTCTTTCTTGGTCAGAGCCTACTCATCCCTCAAGACCCTACTCACATATCATCATTTGTCTGATGGCCTCCATTATCTTGGCAGTAAGGCTAATTGCTCTGTGTTCTCATAGAGCTATATCCACTTTAGCAGTATATCCGCTCTAACAATATTCCATGTTATTTGGGTTTTGTGTTTTCTTCAAACTTGTTCAGGAGACTGTGGACCCCTTGAAGTAAGAAACTTGCATCTTGATTTTATGAGTATTTTCAGATAGAGTTGAGGGAAGGACACCACCCCCCCCCAATATTTCTGTCAGTCCACAAAAGGGAAAAATCAGAAGCAGGCAAAAGGCTTTTTTAGCAAGTCTCTTTATTTTCTAATCAGTTCAGTTACTCAGTCGTGTCTGACTCTTTGCAACCCCATGGACTGGAGCAGGCCAGGCTTCCCTATCCATCATCAACTCCCAGAGCTTGCTCCATCAAGTCACTGATGCCATCCAACCATCTCATCTGTTTTCTACTCAAGATTACATCAATTATTAGCTTTTACCCACATTCCCTTCTCGGTCCCCTATTGGTGAGATTGGGTTTTCTTTTTCCTGTTAAACTCTGAACTCTATCAGAAATGTGAGCAGAAACATACTACGACTATGCAGTTCCTTTGTCGCTTTCTGAGAAGGGTAGACCAATAACGTTCGTCCATTGTAAAGTACTATGGACATGGCCTATTTACCATGTCTCTTTCTTGGGGTAATGAGACTTCTTCATCTGTAATCAAGAGCAGTGACAATGATGAAATCCAACTGAAAAGTTTCAAAGCACTGTGAGGCAGGTTTCTACTGTTCTGTAACAGATACTACCATGTAGCTCCCATGTAAAAATTCGTATGTCAGATAATCTATAAAAACATCCTTTTCTCTGTCCTAGTTCTTTATTGAAAAAACTTACATAATTTATCTTATGGGCATGGAAACACATAAGCCTTCCCAAACCTTACTCTTCTGGTGATAATTTTTTTATTTCTCCATGTTTTCAGATGAAGGAAGCATTGTCTCATGGCCAAAGGCCTAGAATACCCTAGGATTGCTTCAGTAAGATGTTCTGAACTGAACAGAGTGCTTTGGGAAGGATTAGTAGGTATATTAAAAAAAAAAAAAACTCATGAATGAGTTTCTGGCCTCAGCAAAATAGGTTCTGGCAGTGAAAAAATATCTAAGATATTTTACCAGATACTTTTTAAAATTTAGTTTTCTCATCTATGTCATGTTTCCTTTGGCAGATATGCTCATGTTACCTACCTTTATATTAATGTCCACATGCATATCCCTTTCTATTTCCTTTTCCTCATGTACTGAGGAAAAGTACTCTAAAAAGAGTCATTGTTCTCTCCCCATCACCATCTGTCCTCTTCCATGAGAGAAGAAAGCTAAATAGGATGAAGTAACTCCCTAAGCACAGAAAAACCATTATACTCTCCAAAAGTAGTAATGTACTCTACTTGGTAGTAGATATAAATTAACTTATGAAAGAACTTCACCAGGGAATCAGACCCAATTATATCAGCAGGGCGTTAGTTAACATCATGGTTTTAGAAACTTCTTTAACATTCAAATGTTATGGATACCTATAATTCACGTTAAAGGTAATATTTCTAAGCTTTAGGCTGAAAAGTACCCACCAATGAATATAATTGTGTCCAAAGTGTGTTTGTAAATTACTTGGAAATTGTCCTATTTAAAGTGAAAGAAAATATAGAAATGTCTTAGATTTATTGCATCATTAACCTTTTCTAAACAAATGCCTCAGTGTAGGGGTGTTTTGTGATTGTGTCAGGATATTATGAGGATTTTAGGGGGAGTGGGAAATGGAATAAAGTTGTTTTTCTCCATTTACAACATCTATAATTAAAACAAGCTAGAGGAAATTAGCTACATGGCTGTTATGATTTCTAGCATATTATCAAAAATAATTATGGCACTTGGCCATATGTTCTTGCCTTCTTCTTACAGATTGCTATTGGGATAAGATGAGATTTGACATCAACTAATTGCTTATTTGTAATATACAATCTTCAACTACAGTGTTTCTGTAGAGGAAAAAAAATAGCTCTGTGACAAAGAGATTCAGGAAATAAGCACTTTTCTAACTTTCAACTCTATACATAATATAGATAAATTGTACAGATCAATATAACCAGATGTGTCTTGGTTCATGGGAAAATAGTTGTCTATTTTAAGAATGAGAATATATTCCATTCATTTAGAGCCATTCACAATGATCAGAGGTATTAGTTTGGAGTTGATTGAGGAAACATAAATAATTTAATAGCTACCTAGAAAATCATTCCATTGCCTAGCCAATCCATTCAGAGCATCACGATATGTTTCTCAATCCAAATATCTCATGTTTGCCTTTAATGAGTTAATTATTGTATTGGATTACATGTAGCCCAAGTCAGAATTCACTTGCTTTCTAGTTGAGAAGTGGAGGAAAAGTGGGGGTGGGGACAGTAAATATAAGAACATAAATTCAGACAGATCTCTAATCCAATCCTGCTGCCATACGAGAGCTGTGGAACTTGGTCAAGTTACTTCATTTGTGCAAATTAGTTTCCTCAATTAGGGAGCGAGAAGACTTTCTTTGTAGAGTTGATGTAAAAGATGTATAAGGGATGCTAACTCTTAGTTTCCTGCCCCATTCCATCCATCTACTCCACCCTCACCCCCAGCCCTCATCATGGCTCTGCAGTAATAAATGTTTCAGTGTCCAAAAGGCCCATCTGGTCTTTCTCAGATAAGGGTGGTAATCTTCAAACAGGCTGATTCCTACATGTAAAACGTAATACCAAATGGAAAGTACCTTCAACATTGTAGACTGTGCTATGTGGTTGTCTCTATGAAAGAAATGCAGGATCTAGAATTTTGTGTCAAAGTCTTTTAAGACTACCATTGACAGTGATCTCCTGAAAGATATCTGTCTCATGTAGCAAAATGCTCACCCAGTTATGAGCAATTAATCTTTATAGCAATATCTGAAAAAAAATAGTGCAATATGGTATGGAGTTTTTTGAGGAATTTTAGATATACTAGTAAAAAAGAAAACTCAGTCTGTCTAAGGATTCGTCTTCCATCACCAACATTATGAAGGCATGCCATTCTTTTTTGTAACTCAAGTACTGAGCCAAATGGATACCAACATTAGTTCCCTGCTGGGTCCATGGCATCTTAATTTGAGAAACATCCAATGCAATATTACTCTACCTGTCCTTTCTCAGGATTTTGTGTCCCTTAAAACTTACTCTTGCATATTTTGGGAGTGCCTAATAGGATATATTTTAGGTAGAAGTCTCCTGGTCCTCTACGCAGCTTTGGTGTCAATGTCATTGCTTTGTCATTGTAAGTGACTTGACACCAAGGAGTGAGTGTGTGTGTGTGTGTGTGTGTGTGCAGTACAGCATATATAATGTTTGTCTTACTCCTTATGAAACCTAAAATAACATGTCTATCTTTCAAATGCTTTTGTGAGTAGTTATCACTTGGCCTAATTCTACCTTCCAAAGGTAGAGCAAGAGAAGCATGAAGTTGAGTCACACATGCAGCTATTTCAATAATTTATGAGCACTTGAAGAACACAGAATCTCTCTTCCTAGGTCCTCTCTTTCCAGAGGCACAGCTTTATTGGTTCATGAATAGCTGGGGCTGCCCATCAGCCAAACTTCCTGTCTCCATTCTCTCCCTGCTGTCATTTACCCTGAAAACTGCTCCCTAAACAATTATTTTCAAATTCTTTTTTTGACTATGTTAGGCTTGCAGTGGAAGCTCCAGGGGAATCTTATCATTATAGGATCAGTTATAATGTCCAGGCTGCTATCAAAGCTCTCAATGTCCACTCTGTACCCTTTGCATCCAGTTGTTGACCTTTCGCAACACCACTCTTAGATCCTGCTCACGTTTCTGGCTCTCCTCTCTGTGCATTTGGTATTCATTTTCCTAGAAAAGACTTCATGTCTTCTTTGCTCTCAAGCTTGGAGTCATGGAAGAAGAGGAGAGGAGTCCAGATGGATATCGGACATTAAGTTAGCGTTTAGGTGCTTTACTCACATCACCTCATCTAATCTTTGCCAAAACCTTATAAGGTAGGTGTGATTAGCCCTATTTGTGGATGAAAAAAACAAGTTTTGAAGTATTTTATAATTTGCCCCAAATCACAAAGCTAGCAAGTGAGGTAATTAGAATCTTAACAGATCTTATGACACTAAAGACTAGGCCTTGCCCATGGTGCCGTACTTTGTCTCACTCTATGTTAATCACCCCCATCCATTCCAGACTTTAAGACATACTCATGTCTTTATGTACTCTTTAGTTACATGGATCTTTGTAACTCTTCCTCGACTGCTTGAAATCAGATTCCCCACCTCAAGTATAAGCTCTCAATATAAACATAAAAAAAATATCATCCCCTAAACGCTGTTGATCCTTCATCCCTCTTCAGGTACTATCTTATTTCTCATCTAAATGTCATAGTCAAACTTTTCGATAGTTCTGTCTGTTCCATTAACCTTCTAAAGTCTTTTTCTTATATCTATTTCTTTCTCTCCTCCGAAACTGTTGTTGCCAAGGTAACCAATGAGTTTCTTTGTTGCCAAATCCAGTAGACAGTGCTCTGTCCTAATGTAACAAACCTCTTCTTCTTCCCTTTTTTTTTTTTTTTGGCTGTACCATGGGCATATGGGATCTTAGTTCCCTGACCAGGGATTGAACCCATGCCCCCTGCATTGGGAATAAGTCTTAACCACTGAATAAGCAGGGAAGTTCCTAACCAACCTCTTAACACTGTTTGACACTGTTGCCTGCTCCTTCCATTTTGAAACCCTATTTCCTCTCTTGGTTAGCATGACACCAATTCCTTAGTTTTTCTCCTACTGATTTGGTACTTCCTTTTCTGTCTCCTTTGCTAGGTTTTCTACCCCACCTAACCTCTGAATGTTACTGGTTTCAGGACATGCTCTGAGGGCCCTTATTCCTTTCTCTTTTCTTTTCCCCTCAATATGCTTCAGTTCAGTTCAGTCACTCAGTCATGTCCAACTCATTTCGACCCCATGGACTGCAGCACGCCAGGCATCCCTATCCATCACCAACTCCCAGAGCTTACTCAAACTCATGTTCATCATATCAGTGATGCCATCCAACCATCTCATCCTCTGTCGTCCCCTTCTCCTCCTGCCTTCAATCTTTCCCAGCATCAGGGTCTTTTCAAATGAGTCAGTTCTTCGCATTAGGTGGTCAAAGTATTGGAGTTTCAGCTTCAGCATCAGTCCTTCCAATGAATATTCAGGACTGATTTCCTTTAAGATTGACTGGATCTCCTTGCTGTCCAAGGGACTCTCAAGAGTCTTCTCCAACACCACAGTTCAAAAGCATCAATTCTTTGGTGCTCAGCTTACTTTATAGTCCAACTCTCACATCCATACATGACTACTGGAAAAATCATAGCTTTGACTAGATAGACCTTTGTTGGTAAAGTAATGTCTCTGCTTTTTAATATGCTGTCTAGGTTGGTCATAACTTTCCTTCCAAGGAGCAAGTGTCTTTTAATTTCATGCCTGCAGTCACTATCTGCAGTAATTTTGGAGCTGCAAAAAATAAAGTCTCTCGCTGTTTCCATTGTTTCCCCATCTATTTGCCATGAAGTGATGGGACCAGTTGCCATGATCTTCATTTTCTGAATGCTGAGTTTCAAGCCAACTTTTTCACTCTCCTCTTTCACTTTCATCAAGATGCTCTTTAGTTCTTCTTCACTCTCTGCCATAAGGGTGGTGTCATCTGCATATCTGAGGTTATTGATATTTCTCCCAGCAATCTTGATTCTAGCTTGTGCTTCTTCCAGCCCAGCATTTCACATGATGTACTCTGCATATAAGTTAAATAAGCAGGGTGACCATATACAGCCTTGATGTACTCCTTTTCCTATTTGGAACCAGTCTGTTGATCCATGTCCAGTTCTAACTGTTGCTTCTTGATCTGCATACAGGTTTCTCAAGAGGCAGATCAGGTAGTCTGGTATTCCTATCACAGTTTGTTGTGATCCATACAGTCAAAGGCTTTGGTATAATCAATAAAGCAAAAGTAGATGTTTTTCTGGAACTCTCTTGCTTTTTCAATGATCTAATGGATGTTGGCAATTTGATCTCTGGTTCCTGTGCCTTTTCTAAATCTAGCTTGAACATCTGGAAGTTCATGGTTCACATACTGTTGACACCTAGCTTGGAGAATTTTGAGCATTACTTTGCTAGTGTGTGAGATGAGTGCAATTGTGCGGTAGTTTGGACATTCTTTGGGATTGGAATGAAAACTGACCTTTTCCGGTCCTGTGGCCATTGCTGAGTTTCCCAGATTTGCTGGCATATTGAGTGCAGCACTTTCACAGCATCATCTTTTTGGATTTGAAATAGTTCAACTGGAATTCCATCACCTCCACTAGTCTTAGTATCAAATAATCCCACATTCTTAAAGCCAGCCCAGACTCCCAACTCTGAGTTTCATGTATGTATTTGAAATCTCCACTTCACAGTCATTTTAAAGCATAACATGAACACAAAATTGACTTTCCCCTAGTTTTCACCATGTCAGTTAATGACACATCTATCTGTTGCTTGAGTTAAGAATTTGGAGTCATCATTGAGATTCCCCTCTCCTTTACCCTCATCATCCAATCCCTGAGTATGTATAAGAAATCCAACATCCAGATTATATCTCACATCAGTCCACTTCTCTCCTTCTACAATCACCCCAGTCCAGGCCACCATTATCTCATCTGGATTGAGCCCCTGGCCTCTCACTGGTCTTTTGTTTCCTCTCCTGCCTTCTTTAATCTCCACAGAGCAATGTAGTGATTTGTTTCAAGCCTAGATCACACCATGTCACCACTCTGCATTAAAAGCCTCAACTGTTTTCCATTGTACGTGAAATAAAATTCAAACTCCTGACCATGGGACTGCAAGGCTCCACACTATTTCAAGCCTCTCTGACCTCCTAACCAGCCACTTTTGTTTCTTAGGAAAGGTCTTATCTAGAATGTACTATCACAGAGCTGCTACAAAGGTCTGCCCTTTTACTTGAGAGGAATTTGGTGCCCTTAGGTTTTCCCGTGACTAGAGTCTTCTCATCTTGTAAGTCCCAGCTGACACTGAACCTTCTCACTTAGGTGTTCCTTGACCACGATAATCACAGAGCACCCCATCATCGCCGTTATCACCACATCTATGCCGTTATTCTCATTGTAGCACCCTCATGTGTTACCTTCAGAGCCCCTTCTTCTTTTATTGAACATTTATCTGTTTACCAGATTTCTCCCTGGTTTGTCTTGTTTCTCTTTCTTGTTATCCTTCTATGCTGTGAACGTCAAAAAGGCAGAGATACAGGGTTTTTTCATCACCGCAGACCTAGGTGCTTATATATTAAATATTAGTGGGAGGAAGGAAGGACAGAGAAAAAGAGAGGGGAGGAGGAAGGAAGAAGGGATAAAGGAAGGAACTAGGCCTGGGGACTACACCTTTCTTACATCATATAGATTCCCACTGCTCACCGTGAAATCTTGGACTTAAAATAGGCACTTAACGCATGTCTGTGGGATGAATAATTAGGCAGACTGTTTTGCACTGTGACAGAACAAAGAGAAACCAGGAAAAACAAGATGCAGAAGCAAAAAGATAACATCCCATCTTATATCCAGCCTAGTATATCTGAAATGAACCATTCAACTTTAGAAAGTCATTTTCAGAATAGAGTAAACCAGAGGGTCAGACAAGGAGAGAAAGCATCATGTGTTTCCAGCATTTGGGATTGCTTAGGGCAGTCTGACAAATGGGATTTTTCTCCATTTCCTCTGGGGTAATCCACCCTAGGCCAGGTATTTTTAAAGATTAGATTTTGAAATAAAGGTTTGCACCTGGGAATGTACTGCGTCAGGAGAACAGATCCCTTCTCACCAGTGTTTGAGTGCTTAAGTGTGAGAATTTTTGAACACGATATGAAAGTGAAGACAACAAAACCCACAGGATATAGTCTCTGAGGACCTTAATAACAGCCATTTTTAAAGCAAAGCCTGTGGGCACCTAAATCCATAGCTGCTCCTTTAAGATGCATTGCAATGCAGTGGACCTGAAAACACACTCCTTATCTACCTAGAGCACCCAGGCTGTGAGCCAAACGGCACTCCTCAAATTAACTCTTGTTTCTCTGAGGATGACAGTTCTCCTGCTTTAAAAAAAAAAATTGTAATAACCACGTAGAGAAGAGAAACAAGGAGTCAGAGTCGTACCCACTGTGAATGCGTAGCTGTGCATTTCCTGTGCGAGTTAGGAACCTCCAGCAGGTAGATTAGAATCCCTATAAGGTCACGATTGTGGGTCCAATTCCTTTCTACGGATGCTTCTCAAAAATCCATTAGGAAGGATAATTCTGTTTTGTGTTGCTAGTTTTAATTTCAGTCCATAACAGACAGATACTTCTGTAACATGCAATAAAAATAAATGACTTTAAGAAAATGCCAGTCCAGGTTCGATGCATGATGCTGGATGCTTGGGGCTGGTGCACTGGGACGGCCCAGAGGGATGGTATGGGGAGGGAGGAGGGAGGAGGGTTCGGGATGGGGAACACATGTATACCTGTGGCGGATTCATTTTGATATTTGGCAAAACTAATACAATTATGTAAAGTTTAAAAATAAAATAAAATTGGAAGAATAAAAAAAAAAAAAAAAAAACCAGACACACAAAATGCAAGCCCATGCTTTTTTATTTTTAGATTGGTATACATGTTTCTGAAGATTGACTCAATTTCTGTTCTCATAACGAAATGTTTGTGTGTGTGTGTGTGTTTAACAAATCATTTTGGATAACCAAGCTAAGGGAGCTTTATTTTGGCATGTTTGTTTTTGTTTTATTTAACTTCTTTAAAGCATCAACACCTTTTCAGAATAACTGTGTTGGAGAAATTCATTCAAAGAGTTTTACATACACTACTTTATTCTTACATAGAGTTTATTGAACATGAATCTGCCTGTTTCTGGCTCATTCAGGATCATTGTCATTAACACTAATTGTTTTGCTTTGCTTTAAAGTTAGGTAATGCCTGCAAGGGCAAATAATATATAGGGCTGTTAGTTTCCACACGGTGTGACCCTGGTCACCTCTGAGTGCCCGCGGCTCCTTCTACACCTTTCAGGTTCTCTGTCAGGAGTCACTTCCTGCTGCTCTCAGTTTAGCCCTTAAGGATAACTTCTCTCCTATTTTGGATCTTCTGATTCTGACCTTTTAAGTTCTTGGAAATCAGATCATCACCCTTTCTTTTCCTATCAAGCTTATTTGAATTAGGCAAAAATTACTGGTAAAGAGAACTAATGACCTTATCATTATTCACATACTAATTGCTTTCAGAAAAGATTAGAGATGGTGTGTCTGCAATGAATTTTTTAGGGAGATTTGGTTACTTACTCTTCCTATATCTTTTTATTGTTTTTGTTTTATTGCTTCTCAGTTATATTCAAGATAAGGAGATTATCATTTGCTAAGTTCTTTTTTAGACACAAACAATACCATATACATAGGAAAGAGAATATGTGGAATCTATTACCTGGTGTTTTGGAATAGTATCATAACCATTTGTTTGAATAATAAACAGAAGGGTGTAGCAGTAACTAATTCTTGGCATCGCCCTTCTTTATTTTTCTTCTAATAAAACTTTTATAACGTTTCATATTCTTCCCTAGTTGTCTTAGTACTTAAGATCACCCTGGATCATTCTACTTGTTGAACAAAATCATACAAATTTAATGTTTAATAATCTCATCTTTGTCCTTTATTTTCTTTATGAAACTCTATTCTTACTGCCTTCTTGAAAGAATGCCTTTATCCTACTTAGTTTAAGGACCTTGACCCATTCCACCTGGTTCTTCTCAGCACTCATTGTCTGTTACAATCAGGTCATGGAATTTGTTGTACTCGCTCATAATCCAAACTCCTTCCCACATTTCTGCCCTTTCCAGGCTTTTCTCCCTTAAAATACCCTCTTCCTCTTCCCTTCACCCCTCTCTTCCCTTCTCCATCCTTCAAGGCTCAAACAAAGTTCCATGATTTTGTAAAGTCTATTTCCATACCCTTTCCCCCCACATTGATTCTCATAAGAAATCCTTACATCATCCTTATTAAATTAAAGGCTTATGGAGTAGTAAATGGCAGCCCACTCCAGTGTTTTTGCCTGGAGAATCCCATGGACAGAGGAGTCTGGCGGGCTCCAGTCCATGGGATTGCAAAGAGTTGGACACGACTGAGCAACTGAGCACACAGCACACATTAAAGGCTTATCGGGTTCTGGACGATGTTCAAAGTATATTACCAAATTATTCCATATAATACTCAAAACAACCCAGCAGGTAAGGTATTGCTATTTAATATTTGTTGAAGCCAGGGAGGTAAAAGAGTCTTTAAACTTATGCAACTGTTAATGAAAAGAGGAGAAAGAGACTAAAGCTATGTCTCTGTACCTGCACTTTCCCATCAGTTTTCCCTGGAGGCTCAGAAAGGCAACTTATGACAGAAGGAGGCTAGATGCTCAGAAAAGAAGGAGCGGTGAGATTTGAAAATGCTCCCAGGAAACACAGTACTCCCTACTCCTAAAACTGCTCTCCAGTAAGCAGTATTCTTGCCTGGAGAATCACAAGAACGGCAGAACCTGGTGGGCTGCTGTCTATGGGGTCGTACAGAGTCGGAAACGACTGAAGCAACTTAGCAGCTTAGCAGCAAGCATATTACTTGTCTCATATCCAAACTTCCTTGATATTCACAGTTGAAATTTGCTCCATAATTATATATAACTTTAAAGGTCTCTTTCTAAGGGGAGGGGCTACATATTCTTTTTGCAGTGGCACCCATCTTCTCAGTTATTTTATGCTCTCTCTTGTTGAATTGGCTATATCTGTCCACTGCCTCAGATGTGTTTAACAGTCTCCATATTAATGAGACTGTAAAATCACTCCTGGAATACAGAAAACAACGTTAGTCTACCTTGTCTAATGGCAGTGCTGGAGTTGCTGTAATTTGGGCAGGAGTATTATTACTAGGAAAAATTAATAGGAAACATTTTTAATTAAAAGGGAAAAAGTTAGAAGTGATAGAGCCTAGTGGGTATGAGTCCAGTCCCTGGAGTCTGACGGCCAGGGTTTGAAAAATCTCTGCATGGTTTATTAGCTGTGTGACCTTGTGCATTTTTTACGGAACCTCTCTGTAATTTCATTCTCTTATGTGTAAAGAGAAGATATTCATAATGCCTACCCTAGAGAGTTACTGAGAGGATTAAATGAGCTCATGTATATACAGTGCTTTAGACAGTGTCTGCCGTAAAGGAAGTCTTATTATATATGTTGTTGCTCGGCCTCTGTTGTTATATAACAAATCCGTTTTCCCCCGTCCATTAGTTCTTGTTCTCCCTAAAGAATACAATCACAGAAAGAAGAGAAAACTTACATTGAATGTAGCAACTAAGGCTTGAGTGGTGTTTTCTTGTTAAGTCAGGAGTGAAATAAAACTCCTTAAAAAATCTGTGGAAATTACTTTTTTGCCCAGGTTGGGTCTCCTCTGAGAAGTCCACTTGATTCTGCATCCCGACTTCTGCTTTTCTGGGTCCCTGAGTCTAAAGGTTCATCTTGAGATGAATGCCATGGTGGTAATTTTCTGCTAGTGTGAGCAAGTGCCTTCCTACTTCCCCTGTGGATGTCTCCCTCCCTGCCTGGGATCTTGCTGCTTGATTGTACTGAAAAATCTCCACTCCAGCATGCCAACTTCCTAAAGAAACCTTCTGGTCCCCACGGATACTCGTCTCCATGGCCGAGCAACCAACCTGAGTCCTGTAGCTTGACAGAATCCCTACCAGCCCACCAACCCAAAAGATCATGGTCAAACTGTGTCCATGCTATAATGTCACCTCATTACTTCATGTAATGTTCATACGGTTCCTTTAGACAAAGGAATGAATTACTGCTGAGAGAATTTCTGTTCTGTCAGCAGGGATATTTTGTAGTAAGGAGACCTCCATGCAAAGAAGTTTTGCTCACAGTTGGTCCCAGATGCCCAATAGCAAAGTGAAAAGGGTAGTAGGGTTTCCATTTTTCATTTTGACGGAATCAATCCGTGTGGGTAAATTTTAATCAAAATCAGCAATGCTGTCTTTCCATGTGCTCTTGCCTCAATAGTTTTTTCCCCTTGTTAGCAGTAACCTTGTTCAGCTTGAATAAATAACCACTGTTTGTTATAGCCAGTGCGTATCTCAAATGGTGTGTAGAGAGCCTATGATCTTCCAGAGTCAAAAGAACTGCATCCCTTGACCACATTTAACACTTTTGGCAAGTCAGTTACACATTATTGAGCCTCCATGCTCTCATCTGTAAAACAGAGAAAATATCATGTACTTCACAGGGCAAGGAGTAGGAATATCTAAAGCGATACATTTGTAACTGCATTATAAACTGTAAAGCTCTCTTACTATACATGTGACATTTGTTGCTCTAAACCACCATCATGAATTACAGAAGTAATACTGAGTTGAGTTACTTTCTTGCCAATGTTAGGACTTTCCTTAAACTACTTCTGAATCTCCAAGGGAAGAAATTTTAATCTGAGTATCTATGTGGTTTGGCAGGGAATTCTCAATGTGTAGTTAGTAATATGAATGAGTTAAAGAAAAAGTGCACGCTAGATTCTAGAAAAAGTACAAGGATAACTGTCTCTTGCCTTCCTCTTATGTTTCCCACAGTGCTGCTGCTGCTGCTAAGTCACTTCAGTCGTGTCCAACTCTATGGCTAGACAAATAACTGGTCCTCAACAAATACTGCTTTATCCATTTTATACTCATTCCTTTCTTGATGATACAACACAGATGTTTAAATTCAGGGCAGTGTAAATGGCAAAGATGAAAATTAGCAGACCCATGCATCACCGTCCTATTTATGCTTGGGAAGACCTCTCATTTATTCAGCAAAGTCTTGATGACTTCACAATAGACATAATCTCTAAGGAACTATTGGTTGAGCCTGAGTCTCTGCTCTAAATGCAGAATGCAAAAATTCAAATGTACTATAATTTATATGCATGCTGATGTAGAAAGCTGATTGTATCAGTCAAAATATCTTCATTTGTTGACAACAAAAGGTTTGATCTTAATTCCTTAAGTGTATGCTCTGAGGCACAGTTTTAGGTAGCAAACAAATCAAATACAACAAGAAGAGTAAAGTAAAAGAGAAAAGTGGGGGGCATTATCTTGAGAACTTGAATCTGTTTGGGTTTTAGTCCTGAATTATTTAGATATGTTAACCTCACTTTGCTCTTTCACTGAAGAAGTGGCAAATTCAGCAGGGCATGTTTTTGCATGTAGGTACAGATCAGATCAGATCAGATCAGTCGCTCAGTTGTGTCTGACTCTTTGCGACCCCATGAATCGCAGCACGCCAGGCCTCCCTGTCCATCACCAACTCCCAGAGTTCACTGAGACTCACGTCCATCGAGTCAGTGATGCCATCCAGCCATCTCATCCTCTGTTGTCCCCTTCTCCTCCTGCCCCCAATCCCTCCCAGCATCAGTCTTTTCCAATGAGTCAACTCTTCGCATGAGGTGGCCAAAGTACTGGAGTTTCAGCTTTAGCATCATTCCTTCCAAAGAAATCCCAGGGCTGATCTCCTTCAGCATGTAGGTACACAAATGTAAATTGCATGTATATTTGATCATGCTCCATTCAGCAAGAAGCCCAATACTAGTTTTCTACCACATCAGCTAGTTTCAAAATCAGGCTAAATCCTTCCAGAATAAGCCTGTTTTTGATGGGATAAAGATAGATGTTCCTCGATCTGTTTTAGTATTTCTATTCTTTCAAATTCAGACATGGTTTTTCCACATTCCCCTCCTGTCTTCCAGTCGAAGGGAATGAGACAATTCTTAGAGTCCGTGAGTGTTACTTTGGCTGCCCAAAACCGTGACAGAGGTCATTCATCTTCAATCCACCTGACCCCTAAAACATTCAAAATCCTGCATCTAAGAGGCCATGACTGAAGACACAGGCCAGTTCCTCAGATTTTATAATATGTTATTGCTGCCACTTTTCCTTCCTTCCTTTAGAAGAGTAATTTAATTCAATTTTAGAAAGGTGCGGGGGGGACTTTTCTAGTTATACAGATCAATCCAATTGTTCAGAGCTTCAGAATGAATTTTTAAAGTTGTTGAACAGAAGCATACAAATCTCTCAGAGCAAGTCAGATAATGTACAAAGCCTCCATTCATTGTGTGGGCAGAAAGGAATGCTAGTAGCCAGCAGCTCTCTAAGGAATGTTCCTTTGGCTTTGACCGTTCTGCTGGGAACAAGGAGGGAAACACACATAGAAAGTGAATTTATAATGTCTCTGGCTTATAATGGCAAAATGATAAGAAAAGTTGGCTGTGTAATATAAACTGTCAGTTGCATATTCCAGGCCTCCTCTCCACGAGGTCCCTCCCACATCCACAGGCCTGGCTACCGTTTAGTGAGGAGTACAAAGTGGCTGTTTATTATTATTGACTGGTGAGGCCTGTGCTCTGAAATTCATTCTGTCAACAGAATGTAAGCAAAGTTGGCATTTTAAAGCAGGGCTCTTTCAGTCGCTGGGTTTTCTCAGGATTGCTATGCAACAGGATCAGTGCTGTAGTCCCCGGTTCAAGCTGAAAATGTTACACAGGAAGACATACCATGTAAAGGTCAGATTCTTCTACTATGATAATTTTCTTGATCTGTGTATAGCAAATGAGGTTGAAGGCATCACTTCTTATAGCTCTTATAAAGGTCCTTTGGACTTTTCCACCTGTTGAGCCTAAAAATGTGATGGGATTTTAAATGGGAACTCTTACCAAATATGTGATGCTGTAATAAATGTATGAGGTTGTCTTACCAAGGTGAACTTAACGTGTATGGTCAGGAGGATTCTCTCGCATGATCAAATCCCATGAGTGTGCTGGTGCTATGGACCAGTTCAGCCTTGTTGATTAGTCTCTCTGCGCTTTTATGGTTAGAGTCGATTCTACATAGTACTATGTGCTTGGAAAATATGACTTGACTCAGAGTGTAATACGGTGATTGGCACCAGGGTGCACTTAATCACGGAGTTTTCTTTCCTATCACTTCCATAAAACAGTGTATTTTGTCCATGAAGTGGAAGACAGAACTTAAGAAATTTATAAAGTTATAAATACATTATGTCCCAATTCATCTCAAGGAATAAATTTATTATACCTAGTAAGACGCCCATTTTGAATTTGAATTTGCATAATAACATAAAGAGATAATACACCAGGAAGAGTTGGGGGTGTATCTTCTTGTTAGTTGGAGGTATATCTTCTTGTTAGTTGAACCATTAAAATGCCTTTTGAACTAATAGTCTATTTTTTTTTTTTTTTTTTTGCCATTCTCCAAATTCACAGTCACAGCCCGGTCTTTTTTTTGTTTAGTAATTCTGCATGTGTTCTTCTCACTGATGCCCCGTAGGACCTCCAAGGAGAAATCGAAGCTCACACAGATATCTATCACAACCTAGATGAAAATGGCCAAAAAATCCTGAGATCCCTGGAAGGTTCTGATGACGCGGTCCTATTACAAAGACGTTTGGATAATATGAATTTCAAGTGGAGTGAGCTGCGGAAAAAGTCTCTCAATATCAGGTAAGAAAAGATCCCGAACTAAAATAGGCCAGAAAGAAATTAAAATGGCAACCTTCCCCTCATTTTCCTAGCACAATATCTCCTATGTTTATGTAAATCCCCCAATTTCAGAATGACTTGTTTTATTTTTAATAAATGAACCATTTGTTTGCCCCATATGGGGATGATAGCTGAGGGTTCAGATGCGATCAGAATGGTGCTGTTTTATAACCATGCGAGACATATATATTAAGACATTAGAGTGAATTCAAATGAGGAGCTCAGGCATCCTGATTTCATAGCGTTTTCTCTTGGTTTATCACACGGTGATTCAAAAAGTGATAAAACTGATGTATGTTTATTATGGAATTCTTTCTTTGGCATTATTCTAAATGCATTACTGAGGACATTCTTCAAATACTATAACATGTTATAGTCAGCAACTTAAAGGAAATCTCCCCAGAGCTCCCACAGCTAGGGAGAGATGACAGCTCCTTCCTGCCTTTCGTTCCCTCTCACATTGCATTTCCACATCCTCTCTAAACTATGCCTTTAGCTATTCTATACCCACCTATTTCTCACTTTGCCCTTTTCTGTGTTAACAGCACTCTCTTGAGAAGTTAGTGAGTACATCCCAGCTTTGTTGTAAGGAGGGCAGAGAGACACTCTTGCTGTACCCATTTTGCAGTAGTTCAATGGAGGCTAAGGAACAGAGAGTGAGGAAATGAAATGCCCGGTGCCACCTGGGTGACATAGGAGGTGCAGGGGTTGCAAAGCAGGCTTCCTGCTTTCTAATCAGTTGCTTTGCCTAATTCACATCTCTTTATAAAAGTATTCTGTGTTCTTTTCTTTTTTCTTTCTTTGTCGAGAGGAGGTCTGTTATTGCAGGGAAGGAGAAGCGGAACGCACTCCACACTGGGAGTCGTTACCACCACTCAGTCGTAAGATGACTGGAGGGAGATTGTTTTTCTTCTTAATAAGTCCTTCTAAGTTGTCCCAAATTGGACGTAGAGTGTCTTTGCTTCTATAATGAGGAAAAAATATAACTGGAATTTCTTCATTTGAAAGCACTCTTGTAGAAGTCTGCACTTCATCTGACATAATAATGATGGTAGCAACTAACACTTATACAGTATGCTTCACATACCATGCAGTGTCATGGGCACTGTAGATTTGTTGACCCATTTAACACTCTCAGCTGCTCCAAGAGAGACATTGTATTATTATCCTCTCTTTGCATTTGAAGACAGTAACACAGGGAGTGGCTAAATAGCTTCCCCAAGGTCTCTTAGTTAGTAAATGGCAGATCAAAGATTGGAACATAGGGAGGTCTGGCTCCAAAGTCTGAGGTTTGAACCATCATATTATGGCAGAGAATATAAAGGCAGAAAGAGAAGGTAAGTCTCACCTAATGTTTACACATAAACATGTAATATGTGAAAGGATGAAACAGAGAAGCCAATTTCTGGGAGGAGAAAAATATTTTTATTTCTGTGGTCCCACCCTCACCCGCCAGTTTTGTACCCCAGCTTCCAAGGCACTCGTTTTTCTCTCCCTATGTGATCCATGAATTTTGTATGGACGTGTCATTGTGGGCAATAAGGGGCAATGGCATTTTCAAAGATAAGGAAGCTCCGTTTGCGTTCTACAGGTTCATCTCTTAGAGAGGTCAGTGTCTGTAATGACACCGGCCACTTTCAGAACATCTGTCATTATAAAGGAATGAAACTTGTGAGATGAGAATGATACCGGTAGAGAAAGAAAAAAAAGTTATTCTTTTCTTGCGGAAGAGAAAAAGAAAGGTGCTACAACTGTTCTGAACATCACCCAGTGCCTTTTCTCTCCTTCATGTGAACTTGATGAAATTAAAGGAGAATTGAAAGCGGCGAACAGCATGTCAGCCAAAATATGGGCTCTTCATTCTCAGCAATTTCCCATATGCCAGCTACTGCAGTTGAATTCTTGCTGTCATTAATCAAGTAGAAAACAGTTACCTTAGCTCATCTGAGGTACTGCAAATTCGAGAATTTAAATATTCAGATCAATGGTTTTGGCTTTTAAGTAGGCCTCTCAAATAATGCAGAATGTGTTATAAACACTCACTTATGAAAAAGCAAGGAAGTCATTCTTCACATTAAAGCGATTCAGTTTATTTCCTGACGCTTGGCTGAAATAAAGGTATCAGTCAATCTGTGCTGAGTGGCAGGGTTCAGCTAGGAAAAGCACAGTAGAGGTAGTAATTGGGGGTGGTTATGGAATAGGATAGATGAACCCTGGAACACTTAGATACAGAACCATCAGTGACAGAAAAGCTTGCATTGCCAACCTGGTCACTTCCTCCATCGGCATTATTTTATAGTGAAAAGTCACCACAATTAAGAAAACTTCCAAGGATACCCCGGAAAGACAGCCTTGTGTTTACCTAAGCTACAACATATTATAATGAAAACTTACAATTGTTTGTTGTTTCATAAGAGATTCTGAAGCCATTTTTATATGTCTCTTCCTATGATTGTGATTCTTATTTAAGTCTTCATCAGGTCATTCCGTAATGAAAGATTTGTCTCTGTCTTTTTACATTGAGACCATCCATTACAGATTTACAAAAATATTCTTCCTTGGACATTGTTTCTATCCTATCATCCCTCTGGTCAAGAACTTCCATCTTGGTGCCCATATTTCAGTCACTGATTTATCTGTTCATTCAGCAAATATTTACTGGATATTTACTCCGTAAAAGGCAGTCTCCTAGGCATGGAGAGTACACAAGTGGCAAAACACACCAAAGAAAATCACTGCTCTCATGAAGCTGATATTTAGTCACTAGAATCTAGTGACCTTCCACTCTCCATCAACCATGCCTAATAAGCCTCTGCTAACCCCTTCCCTTTCGGTCTCTCCTCTGTTTCCCATTTCCTTCCTCACCAAGCAGCCATTTAGTTACTGCCCAACATGGATTTTCTGCTTCATATAAATTCTGCTTTCTAACCCCTTCCCTGTTCTCCAACAATTTTTTCACTGTCCCATATGAGTATATACATTTGTCAGTCCTCACACTTCGAACACGGTCTGTCCTCTCATCCTCCAGATATTGTCTCGAATTCCATAATCAAGGTTTCCCTTTCTGTTTCTTTACCAGGTCTTCCCTGTACTATTCTCATTACACTTGATGGCAAGTTCTTTGAAGTATTCCTGAGTTGTTTCATAGGACTATCCTAGCTACCTTCAGCTAAATCAGACAAATACAAAACTCCAAGTTATAAATGAGTTGGTGAGGTAGAGTTGAAATGGTCCTGGACCAACAGCTGGGAGATGTGGTTTCTCCTCTGGCTCTGCTACTACCTAGCATCTATTCTTGAGCAAATCACTTTAATGCTTCAGAATTTAATTTTCTCTCTTGCAGAAATGAGGAAGTTAGACCAGACACACGGGTGGTCTCTTCAAGTCCCCTTGCAATTCTACAATCCTATTATTTTAAATTCTACAATCACTCCTTGTGATGGCAAATTATATTGAGCTTTTTACCTTGGTTTTCTTATGTTTAAAAGAACTGATTAAGTTCAAAGGTATGATATAAGAGAAAGTAAATACAATGTCTTTGAGAGAAAAGAATTCCTTAATTGAAATTGTATCTCATAATTTAGTTCAAAGAAAGTGTATGCCATCTGTTCTACATGTGTTATCACATTGCATTTTGTCCAAGAGATATAAGAAAGAGAAGTAAATACTCAGTGATAGCTAAGTGCCATTGAACTAAAGATTAACTGCTTTAAGTGGGAGAAAAATAGAGTGAAAAATTTCTACTTAAGTACACACACACACACACATGCACACACACAAAGTCACTGATGACATCTTCCAACATCAGCACGGCAATGTGTCAACTAAGGTGTTTCTCATTCTAAAATGTTCTGTGTCTACAAACCTTGTGTTTTTAATTTTGAAAATGTGAATAATTTGAGAAGTGATCAAGCGTATTTTTTACATAAGGATTAAGTACAGACATTTTAATTTAACCTGCCACTAAATTTATTTTCCAGATTATTGTATATATTATTAACTATGAGAATCACATACATCCACATAATTTCAGCAAAATTTATATTATGTGAGATTTTTATACTTGGGGAGAAACTTATAGATATTATATAAAGATAATCCCTTTTATGAAATTTTGAGCATTCATTTGAGAGGTGAGGACACCAAGATTGTATGGTCCACAGCAGCAGGAAATCTTTTAGAAAGTACAAGGTATTAGAAATTAGAATAATTAGAAGTCTTTTCTCTGATGGAGGACAAAAAAAAAGCAAAAGAAAGCAAAGTCTTTCTGTCTTTGAAAGAAAAATGCTACTTGGACACTGAGTGTCTCTGACCTTTTCCTTACTCTTGAGATATTAATTATGTTTGAAAGTTGGAGTTCATCTCCCAGCGGGAAGAAAAGATGTTTACTTCTCTTTGAGCTTAATTCTCTTTATTTAAAGCCCCATAACTCCCATTTTATTTCTGTGGTTCCTTATTATTTCTGCACTCTTACCTTTTCTTTCTGTATGCTTGAATGCTATCTTTTTACACAAGAGTACCAAAGATATACAGGGATATATCATTAGTTTTATAAAGGAAGTCAAAGTGAAAAATGAATTCAGTATAACACATTTTGCTTTAAGAATAGATGCCTTTCAGAGTAAAGTTTTATTAAGGATTTCAAACTAGGCATCAACTGAATCACACTTGAAATATCTGTGTCTAGAGAAATAACAATCACCTTAGCAGCCCTATAATTCTTAGAGTCCTGACACTGAAGAGTTTCGTAAAGACCAAGTTATATATCCCAGCATACCTAAAGGTTCTGCATTTTACCTAAACCTTAAAAATTACAGAAATTATCTGTATTAAAGATTGCTACTTGCCTTGTTAAAAGCTAGTAACCCCTAAGCGCTTATCCTCACTAATAAAGATTAATAGAAAATGCATAGAACCTAAGTGTGTCTCTTCAAACATCCTCTTTTATTTTCTGTTGAGTAGGCAGGGATAAATAGAGTACATTCGCCAATTAGCAGGAAATGTATTTTGCTCAGGGACTCCAAAACATTTGGTGGAAACCATCAAGGTTAAAGATTTCCTCATATGAGGAAAGTTTGCAGTTTCCACTTCCCATGTCAATGTCAGCTCAAGTTTTGTGTTTCAGCACGTGTCTTTGTACCTTTGTGTCTCAGTTCCCACATTTACAAAACAAGCAGGTTGAATAATCTCTAAAATTCCTTTTAACCCTAAGAGTTAATGATAAAATTGGGTAGGGGTGAGGCAGTCATTACAAATACAAAGGAACATTTTCAAGAAAAATTCCAAATATAAACATAGGTTAATCATTTAGAAATATCTGGTGTACAATCTTGAAAATAAAAATGGGGCAGCTGCTTCCAACAAATGCATTAGAAATGTGTCTTGACAACACTCCACCAGCTTAGCATGACCAGAGAAAATGTTTTCTGAGCTCAGAGCATTTCATTACAGTTAGATCTCCTTAAAAATCATGTCACTGGCAAATTCCACCTTTGCCCTGTGGAAACCAATAAGTAATGCTTAGGGCACATACGAAATACTTTAAGAAATTCTTCCTCTAAGAGTGGTGCTGGAGCTCACAACTGGCAGAGTTGTGAAGAGCCTTTTTCAAATTATAGAAACTCAGTATCTGTGAGTCTGTTTCTTTTTTGCATATTCGTTCATTTGATTATTTTTTAGATTTCAAACTTGTGATTACCAAAGGGGAGAGGGAGGAGGGGAGGGACAAATTAAAGGAATGGGATTAAGAGATACAAACTACTATGTATAAAATAGGCAAGCAGCAAGCATATATTATATAGCACAGGGAATTATAGCCATTACCTTGTAATAGCTTAAAATGGAGTGTAAGCTGCAAAAATACCAAATGACTGTGCTGTACAACTGAAACTAATATCATATTGTAAATCAGCAGTAAGACTTTATTTTTATTTTTTTCAATAAAAAAGTTTCAAGTGCCAAAATTCTGGGATGAAACTTAGGAGTCTGTACGTTAAACAAGCTGCTCGAGTGTTTCTTATGCACACTAAAGTTTGAGAATCATGGCTATAGATTTTCTATCTGTTGTTTTAAAGCAGAAGACATTATCTGACTGAGGTTTCTCCTCTCCAGCCCGAACCCACTGTCCACTGTCTTTTATAGCTTGTTTTTGTCCACATATCACATCTTTCCTTTCACCCTCAGGCTTCAGCAAGGAACAGAAAGTCATTTGATATGTACTTAAGGTGATCAGATGTTTGGGAAAGTGATCTAATGCTATGCCTCAGGGATGACTAAGGAAGGCCCCCTCACCCAGAAAAGTGAGAGCTTTGTGTCACACAGGATCCCAGGCCCTTCTGTTCCTCTGTTAACTCTCTTGGGTGTCCTGTGCCCCTGAAGTTTCTCTTAGATCCTTTAGAACAGAATTCCCTGAGTCTCAGTGCTCTTTTTTTTTTTTTTTTTTGCCTCTTCTTAGGGGGCACAAAGGGTTTCCTTGACCTGCTAATTATTGGTCAACACCATTTATCCTGGACGGGTTGTAGCACTGCCTTGTGTAAAGAAAGCAGCAGTTGGAAGACTCATCTTGGTCCACCTGCCCTTGAGCAGGGAGGTGTTATTTCCTTCACCAGACACATGGAGGCCAGGCACTAGACATCCTTATATCCCACCTTACCTTCCACTCTCCTTACTCCCCAGTGCTTGATTGGGACTGAGTGGCACTCAATAAATATTTATCTAATCAGTGTCTTATTTAGCATTCACTGCCTTTCCATGTCTGCACTGTGCCTGTCTCTACCTTTCAATGTGTCCTGCTTGACAGCCTTCTTTACCCCCAAGGGGCCCAAGCTGCAAATTCCAGACACCCTAGGGAATCCTTTTAACCAGTAGTCATTACATGTCATTAAACAGCTAAAATCTTGCATAGGGAGCTCTCATTTCGGCTTATCCTGGCCAGGTGATAATTGAAATAGGAGGAGGGAACAGAAACATTAAAAGAACTGACCTCTATGCCATATGCAGTCTTCACTGTTACATTTAATTCATGATATTTATGATATGTCATGATTCATTGCTTAGATGATAATGTCCTTAGAGTCTTGAACAGATTAATTTCCCTGATGAAAATACCTTCATTTTTTTTTTCTGAATATAATGTCTATATGGCTCACAATAGAGAATTCTGGCGATTTGGAAAAGTTTAAAGATGAAGAAGTACATCACGTGTAAATCCAGCTGTGAGGGATAAACTAGTTGTTGTTTCAGAATTTTTTTCACGCACAATCAAGCATGTGCACACGGATACACATACAAGCACATTAGAAAAAGAGATATACATTATTGTAACCTACTTTCTTTTTTTTTTCCCCTACTTTCTTACTTAACCACTGACAGACTGATCTTTTCCATGTCCATGAATATTTGCCTACATCATCACATTGAGCATCATGTAGGGTTCACAGGATTTGAACATTGCATTGTATGAGTTCACCAATATATATGCAAGCACTTTCCTAGTATTGAATATTTACGTTGTTTCTACTTTGTATCAATCATATGTTTGCTGTAAATAACAGATTTCTACCTGTATCTCTGCATGCTTTCCCGGTTTTTTTCTTAGAATAAGTTCCTTAGTTTTAAGCTTGTGGATTGTTGTATTTGCACATTTTAAAGACATTTATGTATCATCAAATTATCCCTCAGAAAGTTTAGAGTAATTTAATTTCAGCACCTAGGCACTATTTGGTGATTCTGTTTGACTAAGACCAGCAGGAGACTGGTATTTGAAATATCAGGCCAAGTTATGAAATGGCAAAGGGGAATGCTTTTCTTCCTGGTGAATTTGCATTTCAGTCTCTGCAACGTTAGAAACTATATTGTATGTATATTATAGGCAGCATTAATTTATATGAATTAATTAGTAATTGCTGATCAGATGTAAGTAATGCAGCATAATTCTTGATTTACCTGAGGGTACAGCTTGACTCACATTCTGAGTTTCTTTGTTTTCTGGATGATGATTTATTATCTTAATTTAGCTTCTTATCCCCAAATGAAATACAGATTCTATAACACAGATCATTCATTTGTATAGTCTTAAATGCCTTCTATGGATTACCATGTTCTAAATACAGTTGGTGGTAAAGCACTCAGCCTCTTGCCTAAATTATTCATGTTGGGGGAAGGCTTGCAGGCCAATGTCTGATTTTTACTTTTCCACATGAGTTGTTGTTGTCTCAGCACATTGTACACAGAGGAAACAAAGCGGAAAATGTTGGAACTCGGTGAAGACAAATCCCAGGTGCACGTGAATAAAGAAGGGTAGATGCAGAGGAGGAGCATATGGGGAAAGGAGCAGAGAGGAACAGATGCCAGATGGAAGGAGTCAATGGAAGAGGCTGCCTAGGGTGTAGAAATGGAAAAGTCAAAATATGGGGAGAGACCTTTCCATTTCTCAAAACAGAAAGAATTCCAGTCCTAGCATGAGTCACACAAAAACTGAGTGCTTTATATTAGTCACTGGGTCCAAGTTTTTCTACCAGAGACATTAAGAGTCATTGACTGCAACACTACAGGAAAACAATCCATTCCAGTGTATATTTCATGCCAGAAGTCTCAGAATTCTGCACATTAAAATAAACATATAGCTAAACAGTCTTCCCTCAAAGTTGCCCCAAAAAATAGCCCCCCATTTTGTTGGTCTCAAAAGCAGGGAGCCAGATTTTTATTGAGGAAGTGAAGTGAAGTGAAAGTCGCTCAGTCGTGTCTGACTCTTTGTGACCCCCATGGACTGTAGCCCCCAGGCTCCTATATCCATGGGATTCCCTAGGCAAGAATACTAGAATGGGTTGCCATTTCCTTCTCCAGGGGATCTTCCTGACCCAGGGACTGTATCTGGGTCTCCTGCATTGCAGGCAGATTCTTTACTGTCTGAGCCACCAGAGAAGCCCCTTTTATTGAGGGCTGCTATATACTTCACAGTACATTTACACACTATGGAACCAACCAACCAAGGTACCTTAATGGGATTGTTAGAACCATCATTTATCTTTCAAGATATTCTCACACAGTTTGCTCCCGTTGTTTTCCAGGTCCCATTTGGAAGCCAGTTCTGACCAGTGGAAGCGTCTGCACCTTTCTCTTCAGGAACTTCTGGTGTGGCTACAGCTGAAAGACGATGAGTTGAGCCGTCAGGCACCTATTGGAGGCGATTTCCCAGCAGTTCAGAAGCAGAATGATATACACAGGGTAGGAAATTTTTAAGCAGAGTGCTTTGCATATAGTAAGCATTCAACAACTATTTTAAAATTAGTTTTGACTGAGATTAGTTTGAAAAAAGAAAAGAAATCAAGTTTAATAGAAATCGTTTTTACTTCTCTAGTCCAAAGGTCAATTAGAAATAATCCAAGCCATTATATTTTAAATGTCAAAAGCATCTGCATTAATAATATCATTTGTGATTTGCCCATATCTGTACCAAAAAAGAAAAAAAAAGATTCGCCTATGTCTTTTGGTGATACTTTTAAAGTGTTATTTTGGAAAATATTAAACATATGCTAGAGCAGACATTCTGTAATAAACCCCTGTGTACCCATTAAAATCAACAATTATGAATTCATGGCCAATCTTACTTCTACTTTGTCCTTGATTATTTTAAAGCAAATCTCAGGTACAGATCATTTAATTCATGAATATTTGATAAAGCATCTCTAAAAGATAAGAACTTGCTCTTTAAAGGTAACCACATTGTTACTGTAACACTTTTTATATCTCAGTAATTTTATCATGACAAATACTAAGGCAGTATTCAAATTTCTACTTCTCATATACATGGCTTAAATGTTTTAACAGGTTTGAGGGGGTTGAGTTTTTGGTTTAAACAAGCATTGAAATAAGTTCCACACATTGTGTTTGGCTAATTTGTCTTTGAAATCCCTTTTTTTTTTTCACTTGGAAGCAATTACAGATTCACAGTTAAGTTCCAGAAATAGTGCAGAGAGTTTCCCTTTGCCTTTCACCCCGTTTCCTCTAATGGTAACATCTTACATAGTTATAGAACAATAATTATTATTATTTTAACATGGAATCAATATAAAAATTTACAATTACAATGGCTACAACACAGCTCAATTCAGACTAGCCACATTTCAAATGCTCAGATATGGCTAGTAGCTGCTCTACTGAATGGTGTAGTTCTACATGTTGGATTATATTCACATTTGACTGTTCTTGGTAAGACTGCTTCGTAGATAGTGATGTATTCACCCATCACCAGGAGGTACATAGTGCTTTGTTTTCTCTTGTGTGTGAGTGACTTTGGTGGCTATTAGTGATCAATGGCTATGGGTTGCAATGTAGTAGTTGCATATTTCTATCATTTCTTCTACATCTATTAGCAGGAGTTGTTGTTTAGTCACTAAGTCCTGTCCAACTCTTTTGCAACCCAATGGACTGAGGCCTACCAGGCTCCTCTGCCCAGGGAATTTCCCATGTAAGAATACTGGAGTGAGTTGCTATTTCCTTCTCTGGGGATCTTCCCAACCCAGGGATCGAATCCACGTCTCCTGCTTGGCAGGTGGATTCTTTATCACTGAGCCACCAGCCCGTTAGCTGGAGTGCTTCTCTGAAAAGAAAATGGATACTCATCCACTATTTGGGTACCCAGGTTATTGCTCATCTAGGATAGGTGGGGTAAATATTTCTACTTTCTCAGTCTTCAGAATAACAACTTGCTCACTAGCATTCTCCAACAAAGATCAATTGTTTCTTTTCTTTCTTTGTTTTTCATTATATTTTTGTCTCCACTAAGCTCTAAGTGAGGAAGGCAGAGACTTGGTCGTGCTGACCTCCAAGACCCTAGTCCCTAGCAAAGTGTCTGGCATACAGTAGACACTAATAGGGGCATTTGAAATGAGAATAAAAGGTGCATGGACAGAAGGGAATAGAAAAACAAGTAAATTACTGCTGCTGCTGCTAAGTTGCTTCAGTTGTGTCCGACTCTGTGCGACCCCATAGACGGCAGTCCACCAGGCTCCGCCGTCCCTGGGATTCTCCAGGCAAGAACGCTGGAGTGGGTTGCCATTTCCTTCTCCAATGCATGAAAGTGAAAAGTGAAAGTGAAGTCGCTCAGTCATGTCCGACTCTTCACAACCCCATGGACTGCAGCCCACCAGGCTCCTCCGTCCATGGGATTTTCCAGGCAAGAATACTGGAGTGGGGTGCCATCAAGCAATAAAAACTTGATAGAATGGTGCCACTTTTGTATGTTCAGCACTTAAAGGAAAGATCTCTATGAAGACACAGCCAAAAGTCACATCTTGAAGAAAGGTCAAGGGTTTATATTACTCCAGAAAAGAAGGTATAGAAGATTACAGAAAGGGAAGAAAACACGAGAGAAGATCCAGGAGTTGATAAATAATTGCCAAGAAAACTGCCAGTTCTTCTTTAGCCATTCCCCTCCATATAATTCAGAATATTAAGGCAGTTTTGTGGGAAAAGAGAATGCCACCCACTCCAGTATTCTTGCCTGGAAAATCCCATGGACAGAGGAGCCTGGCAGGATACAGTCCATAGGATTGCAAACAATCAGACATGCCTTAGCAACTAAACAATAAATGATAGAATAGCTATATTTTTAAATGTTCTAAACACTTGAATATATAGTTAAAACATTCGTGCATATGTAGAAGAGGGTTCACTGAGAAGGAAGGGCATTTTAAGTAGAATTCATTATATGACATAGTGAGATGAGACAGAATTTGTACAAAAGGTATCATTTTATTCTAGTTCCAGAAGTCAAAGGTGATGAATCATTGGACAGGTGCACTAGGATTCAGGAGACTGGGATTCTAGCCGCCTCCTCCATAGGTGAGATGGTGATTGCTCCTTTGATTTTCAGCTTGAAGATGAGGAATTTGATCCACTTAGTTTTTTCACAGTTTCTTCGAGCCTACCTTTTGTCATAAATGCAGCCTCACTCTCCCTGATTATTATAAAATGTTAGTCCTTATCATTCTCAGTCCTTTTACTGAATAATCTGATGATCAATGATATACTTTAGGAAGATGTGATGTAGAGTCCTGGTTAACAGCCACCATACTGAAGTGAATTAATCCCCACTTGGTTAGTATACTTATTCAGATACCCATCTGCTTCCTCTCTGTGGTGTATCAGAACTTCCAGCCTATTGATAACTCTTGGTTCTGTATATTAGTTCCACTGATCTTCTATCTTTGTCTCCCTCCAAGTCCAACTTAGATTCAGTCATCAAGCATTTAAATATTGATAACTCTTTCAAGACCCTAAATTCCTTCATTATCTTCTTGTTGCTGTCATCTACAAAACCCCAAGTCTTGGAGAATCTAACTAACTAGTTTCTCCTATCCAAACAACAGCAGAGCAGACTGATGCATAGTACCTTTTCAGGATGACCAATCTCCAGCCTTCCGACACTAACACATTACTGGATCAGTTTACTTCTCTTGACCCTGTCTACTGTGTCATCATCACCATTTCTACAGACCTTTTCTCCTCACTTTTCTGTATCTATTCTTACCACCCTACAATGCAGTCAACATTTTCAGTCTGTGTAATCTATGTAAAAATAAAAATTGAATTATGTCAGTCCTCATCTTAACACTCCCCAGTGACTTTTCAATGCCATTGGGAAATGACCACAAATCCTCAGCAGGACCCCCAAGCCCCCCAGGGTTGGTCTGCTCCAACCTTCTGTTCCCGTACTGTTCTTCCTCTTGCTGTCTTAATGCTAGCTATAACGCCTGCTTTTGTTTTTTTCCCAGTTCTCTGTTCCTCTCAGGTGGGGCTTTGAATATACTGATCCTCTGTCTGAAACCCTTTCTACCCAAACCTACCCCCTCATAATTTCCTAATTATGAGAATTAGGAAATTCTAATGTCTAAGAATCCTTTACATCTTGGCTCAGACATCAAGCAAGCTTTTTTCCAATGCTCACATTTGACTAGGTCTCCCTTTATGTCTTCATAACACCATACTTTTCTTTCTATGATGTAACATTACTTGTCATCGTGCATATGTGTGACTTTTTGATTAATGTCAACCACGTTCACTAAACCTTGTGCTCCAAGAAGCTTTCTTTTCAGAAGAGGGTTGTCATTTTTATCCCTAGCACCTTCTAAAGTGTCTAGTACATGATAGACACTGAATAGATAAAGGAACCAAGGAATTAAGGAAAGAAGATAAAGAGGCAGGAAGGAAGGAGAACAGCCAATGAACTAATCTCGTCTTCATTCTCTGCCCTCCTGAGATCCAGCGCAGGGAGATAAAGAATCAAGAGTGATGTTCCTTCCTCACTTGCAGGATTTTTGTTTACTCCCAAGTAAGCATCTTTTCGTAGTGTGTAAAGCTACTTTGATGCCCACTGATTTTCCTCAGGTTCTGGTCCAATGTTTTCATGAAATTCTCTTTGTATCCTTAAGAAAAATCCATGTCACAAAGCACTCGCTCAAAGAACATCATCACTCCTAAGTGTTGATGAGAGAGCAATTTAGCACCCTGTTTACTCAGTTCTGTCACACTTATGCAGTAGCCCTTTTATGGTTGTTGTGGAATTGCTGTCTAGTTCATGATGCTCTCACTGCCTGGGGACAAAAAGAACAAAGGAAAAATCCTTGAAATCAGGTGTCCTCTCTATCAGAGCTTCTGAACCCAGTTAGGAGGAGGTAAAGGGAATGCAGCCATTACAAAATTCTGTCAAGATCTGGTCTTGAACAGATTTTGTTTTGTAGCCTTTTTAGAAAATGTGCTCTTGAAGGGTTTCTCACTCCAAATACTGTTTATATAAAATGTTCTAGTAATCAAGAAATTTCGCTTCTTTATTTTTTTTTAAGATGGCTCATTTCTTATTGTAAACTTGCTCCCCATGTATTTGGTGTGTCACTTTAAAAAAAAAAACAACATCACCTGCTATCTATTAGAAATTATTAATGCTGTTTCTCTTTTATGGGAATACAAATCCCATTAAAATGGCAAAAGTATAAATAGTAATTTAAAATATTCCACTTTTTTCTATAGATCAGAATTCTTATAAAAGAGGTAATTTATCTTTTCTTAGTAAATCATTGCAGATTAATGATGAAATTTATAGCAAAATATCATATGTCTGCAGTCCATGGGGTCACAAAGAATTGGACATGACTGAGCAACTGAACTGAACTGTACTCTTTACTTAAAGCAAAAATACATAGTCAATCTCAGTAACTCTTATTGAAGAGTATACAGTTTTCCTAAAGGTAAAAGTCTAAGGGAGTCCATGCAGGTATTTGGGAACTGCGGTCTCACTCCCCAGAGCAGGTTTTTACACCCTTGGGAGTGGATCTGTGTTCCCCAAATCAGTTGGGCAGCATAACAACTGCAACTGGATAACTCTGAAGACTAATTAATAAAATAATGCTCCATATGCAGTCAAGTGTTATAAATAATTAAAGCTCAAATGTGCCCTAGCAAATACCAACTGACCAGTTTTTATATCTTTTGCATACATTATCCTGGCTTTTACGGTTCCTCATTACTTGCCTCACTAGACTGACGCGTTTTCAATTAGTGTGTATTATTCTGGTCCAGACATATTTTAAAAACTGACTTCCTTTGTTTTACTTGAGCAGTCACTAAAGTGATATTTATTACTTGTCTACTTCTGTGATTAACCTAGAGAGAGTTTTAAAGGAGCAAATCATAGTGGGGGATTTCCAAGGAGAACTGCAATAAAACCATGAGCTTATTTAATGCTCTTCATCCCACCCCAAATTGAAATGGAAATTAGGCCTTGATTATAAGAACACTGTAGGTAATAACGTTTTGTTTGCATTTTTACTAATGAAATTGTTTGTCATTCGGTTTTCATCTTTCAACTTAAAAACCTCTCTAATTCCTTCCGTAGAGACCATAAGGACACCTCCAAAGCTTCCTGAGATTTTCTAGTTAAAATTTAGATAGAAGTAATCAATACATACATTATGAAAACAGGGGACAGAAAGCCAGTATTGCATGGATGCTGTTGACAAATAAAAAGTCTTGAGTAAAGTAGTGGACTTGTTCATTTGTCACCTCATATATTATGCGCATTCAATCTCCTCGGAAGTCACCACAAAGTGAGGGAAAGGTTGAGTAATTCAATAAAATTATCCTGAGATCACATTGTAGGTTATACATTTATTTAAGCAATTCTGTTATCAACACCAGCCTGCTTCCTTTGGGTGCGTTTTAGTATGTGTGTTAGCTTGATGAGTTCCCTGTCTTGTCTTTTCACAGACAAAGAAAATGTCTTTAGGTGCCATTAATGGACATTAAGATTCAAGTCAGCTTTGTGTTACCAAATAAATGTATTGTTCCCTGTCACCTCTGAAAAACAACAACAACAAAAAGGGTTGTGATACAGCGAGTCATTCTAGCAGTCATTGACCTGGCCTCTTGGGATTTCTAAACAAGTTTTGATCCCCTAGCGAAGTTCACTGTTAGTTATCTAGTCTAAGATGTCTGCTTGACTAGGATGGAGGAAATCAACATCTTTTTGATCTGTTCCTCATCGCTAATGGAGTAAAAGCTGCTTTTGTATAAGTTTTGTATTTTATGCAGTCATATTTAGGAGTGCTGAATAGAAAAGATTTTCAATTATTTTTAGAACTACATTTCTAGCCATTTGAAGAAGTCTTCTGAAAACTAGCTTTATCATCAGAACTTGAGAACAGAGTCATCTAGGATTTGCTACTTTTGTTTAATGACTATAATAAGATAAACTATGAATAGTTTACACATTGACTTCTCTACCACAGTCCTCTTTATAACCATGTCAAAATATTTTGATATCTTGACAAATACTCTTAAAATAATATTCGTGTAGCACTTCGCCTTTACCAAGAATTTTTACACATTTTCATTTAATCACAGATAAGTCCCTGATCTTTTTATGTGTTCTTCCATTTCCCTCAAAAAAATTATTTTAGGAAAAACTCTACCATAACTCAGACTCCTAGAATTTATTGAGTCTTTCAATAATTTTTTATTGAGCACCCACTCTGTGCTGAAGGCTGAAAGTACAATAGTGAACAAAATGAGAGTCTACCTCCACAGACATTCAAACTTTAATGAGGGAAACACATAGTAAGCCAATACATTAATATATAAAATGATGTCAGGGGAATTCCCTTGTGATCAGGTGATTAGGACTCAGCCTTCTCACTGCTGGGGCTCAATCCCTGGTCAGGGAGCTAAGATCTTACAAGCCACACAATAGAGCCAAAAAAAAAAAAAAAAAAAAAGAATTAAACAAAAATAAAATCATATCAGATCAGTTTTATGAAAATAAAATTAAAAAATAAGGCCAGAGAAAGACTGAGAGGTAGTGGCCTACCTAAAGAGACTATTAGTTGAGCTAAGTGTTCTGTGTATGAATGAGCCAAGCAAAGACCTTGAGTGAAGGATATTCTAGGCCAAAGGAGCAACAAGTGCAAATGTGAAGGTATAAGAACAGGTTTGGTGTATCCAAGGAATAGCAGAATGGGCTGGTGGTAGGTTATAGAGAGAAGCAAAGACCAGATAATGAATGGCCTTTTCAGCCCTAGTTGGGAGGTGGATTTTATTTTGTGTATATTGAGACATTACTGGAAGACTACAGGCAGGATGTGATCCTATTAATGTGTTCAGAAATGGATACTGGCTGCTGTGTGAGGAAATGATGGTAAGAGGAGCAAAACAGAAAGCAGGGAGAAAGATTAGGAGGGTGTTGAAGTCATTTAGGAAGGAGATAATGATCACTTGGGCTGGAATGGAAATGATAGATATGATGAAAAATTATATGACCCAAGATACAGCTTGAAAGTAGAGCTGATAGAACTTAAGATAGATGGAATGTGGAATGTGAGAGAAGGCAGAGTCAAGGATGACTCTGAAGTCTCTGGTTTGAACAAATGGGGAAATGATGATGCCATTTATGGAAATGGGAAAGACTTCAAAATGATCATGGATGAGGGGAGAGTATGTATGTGAAGTTCCATTTCTGGATTATGTTGATAGACAGAAACAAATTGTGTGATTCAGAAATTAGTCACCACTCACACTTGACAGTCTCAAATTTTGGCTAAGCCTCTTGAGAAGGGATATTAATTAATTTTCCACAGGGTTTTCTGATAATCCATTTACCTGCACTATTGCTTCAGAAAGAATGTCCAAAATTTAGGGTTTAGGCTCAACAACCTAATGCCTAATTCTCTAAATGACCCTGGGAGCAGATTGAATTTTCAGCAGTGATTTTTCAAGATCGACTGGGAGTTTAACAGCATTATCGTCTGTGGAAGTGACTTCCCCAGTGGTTGTTAGAAGCAGCTGAGCCTTAGGATTGGGAGTCACACAGCTGTGCAAGATGCTATGTGGGCGCTAAACTATTCCTCCACAGTATCAGAGATCTGTAAGCAGGCTAGAGTCTCGGCTAGCCCATGCCCTTAATCTCAGAGAAGACAACTTTGTGCTTAAAAGACTTCCAAAAAGTAAATCTCAACAGGAGCTGGTTAAACACTTTGCCCCCCAGGATGCTCAAAAAAAATTTTTTTTCATCAACTAAAATTAGATATTTAAAAAAAATTATTTCAGACTTAAAATGTGTCCATTTACTTTTCAAATTGCTTCAAATTGACTTAAATGTCACTTATAAATTGGTATTTTTGTTCAGGTTGTTAACTGTCTGAAACAATGCTTAAATTTACCAGAAACAATGGCTACATGTATCTGATACTATAATCCCTTAGGTTCACTTTTCTGCAGAAGTAGAGTGAAAATAAGATAAACTTTTTTATCCGGTTTAAAGATGATATGTAGTCAAACTCAGAAGTGAAGAGACAGGTGATTTCCAGGGCCTGGGGAGAGGGGAAAATGTGGAGTTCTTCATCAAGTAGAAGCTTTCAGGTATGCAAAATGAGTAAGTTTGAGAGATCTACTGTGCACCCTAATGCCTATAGGTAGCACTCCTGAATCATGAGCTTAAAACTTTGTGAAGGAGTATCTCTTGTTACGTGTTTCTACCACAATAAAAATATAAAGGTGACCATGAGCTTTCCTTGGTAGCTCATCTGTCCCATTTTCATAACTTCTCTAATACAAAGTATCGTGAATGAGTATTAAGTGAATCCTTTGTCTTTCTGGGAGTTTGGGCTCTGTTGCCATTTCTGGCAAATCTTTCAAAAATCCCTATGAATTTGTCTTAGATTCTTAGAAGCAGAATCTCTGCTACTTCAGTGAACCACATTTGGATCTTGCCTTCTTCCATGATCTTCATTTCAGATTAATTGGACAATGATTGTCCTTAAATCAGTGTTTAGTAGTTACAATATTTCTAATGTGCTCGAGACTCAATAAATTGGGTGGCTCTTAAAAATGAGAAAGGTCATTATGGTAACAGAACGTATTCAGCAACGTTCTTGTCAGGAGTAAAACCAACATAGGCATACAGATAAAGTAGAAATAATGTGGAAATGAACAACATGATATGACAAAACTAAAATACTAATAAATCTGTGAGTATGACAGTGTTGCTGTACTTGTCCTGTGCCCACTCAGTAACCATTTGTTGAAGAAGTAGCACCGTTGGATACTTATACTTTTTAAGTCTGTCGGTCCTCTCATCTAGCCAACGCAGGCTAGAGGAAAAGCCCCAACCATTCAAATAATGGAACTTCCAAATGGGTGCACGTCAGTATCTCCTTTAGAGAAGAAATCACCTGGATTAAGAGGGCAGGGCTAATAGGGCCTCCTTTTAAGGAAAATCCACCTAGTAACTCACAGATTACTCTCAACTTTAGAGCTGGAAACTAAGAGTGGACCCAGTAAAGGATCTCTCAGTTTTTCCCAATTGACAGCATTATTTTTTTTTTCTCTCCTAATTCACAAAACAAGGCTTTCATCCTCACATCATCTGCATCTAAATCCAACTGGCCTCCATATAACACACTTGGTTTTTCTACCTGAGTGTTCTGTTATGTATTCAACTGTATTTATTGAGTATCTATTAGGCGCCAAGCTGTGTCTCTAATCTTAATATCAGGAACGATGCCTCAGGGAGACTGTGTCATAGTGCCACCATGTAACAGGCCTGGGTCCAATGAATGATCTATACATGTTGACTATGGAATATTAGAAATGGATGTTAGAACTTAGGTAAGATACTTAGCAAACCTCTACATGTTACAAATGAGGACAGGAAGGCTCAGGAAGATTTTATGACCTGTTTGAGATCATGCAACCAAGTTTGGGCCCAGCCCAGACTTCAGCTTATGTCCTGCTACCCAGGACAGTGCACTTATCACCACTTTAGTCTGCCTCTCAGGATGGTTCTGTAAAGTTTTGCTAGCAAATGTGGAAATAACATATAGTCATTCCTTCAGATTGCCAGTCCAAATGACACCAATACAGATGACACTTCAGTGGGAATATAGATAAAATTCAGCTCCGGGGAAACTGTACAACGTACCTGGTTTAAAGAGATTTGTTTTGAAATGCAAGAGCTTTTATTTACATCCTTAGTAATAGGCCCCCTGGCTTTATAAGTGACAGCAACATAGCTTTTCTCTCTGTAATGTCTGTACCTGTGCCCACATTCTCATCCTGTATCGCTCTTCTCTGATTTCTATCAAGCAAATCAGTATCTCACCCTTCACCACCCCCCACCCCTACATGGTTCTAAGCTACTTTTATTTATGTATTATTAAGTTGTCGTATTCACCCTAATTTCTTCCTCACAAATAGAACAGGCAGAAAAAAAAAAAAAAAGAATCAATGACTTGGTTCTTTTCTCTCACTTCCAGGTTTTTTATTTCTGATTTGTTTCACAGTCATTAGGATTTTCCACTTTTGTGGCTTTCAAATATTCTGTAATTCAAGGAACTTTTATTTTTTGTTCTGACTTTCAGCCTGGCTTAAGATGAATAATCAACAGCTTGGTTATTCTCTATTACTTTCAGGTTTTTTTTAACTTTTTCATTTGCCTCACTGTAATTAGGATTTTCCACTTCTGTGTCTTCCACACTTTTTGTAATTTAGGAAACTGGTTTTCTTGTTATTAGTCACTTTCAGACTGGCTTAAGAATTTCAAAATTTGGATCCTAAATGACTAATGAACAGATGGCTTTAGGTAAAAGCCTAACTTATCTGTACTTCGCTTCACAATGGTAAAACATTAATTGAATTAAAATATGCTTTTATACAAACATACTTACTCAACCAAACTATTGACTCCTTAAGGACAAAGATCAGGTCCCTATTTCTGCCCTACCTTATATGTAATAGATTCAAAATAAATATTTGTGAATGAATGAATCAATCAGCAAGCAGTCAAGTCACCCAGTTGGTTAGTATTTATGAGGTATAAATACTATCCATCAGATGATTTAACCTTTGCAATAAAATGGATGTACCTTGGGATTTGCTGCTACTGTAATTTTGTAGCACGATTCCTGTAAGTTTATTTTCTGAACTTCAAGAAGCTAAAGGAAAAATATCAGTTTAGTAGGCCTTGTTCTCATTTGTGAGACAGAAGATTATTTTCTTTTCACGAAGTTACTTGAAGTGTTTTGTAGTTGCCTCTAATTCTTCCACATCACTATTTCAGACCCTTGGGCCTGGCTCTCTCAAAAAGAGAAGAAAGGAGGTATGGGGGAAATGGTGGGTTTTAAAGAAAATAGTTTCATCTGTTCAAAAGATTCAGGAAGTAAATACCATATCAGTTGAATATTGACAGCTAAATAATGTAAAGATAAATTCTGTGTATGTAAGGGAGAAGGGCTTTATGTCTGGTAGCTTTTTCATATCAGCAAAAGAATGAACCAACTTGCCTCATTTAAAATATTAATTATAATCGATAAGACACATTCAGTACTGTGTATAAGTATGTATTTTCCCCAGTGTCATTCAAATCTCCTTTATTTTTTTGTGAAACAAGACGCTATTGAAGAGTTAAGGCTCTTGGTATTGAATGTTGTTGTTGTTTTAAGATGGCTCCATTTTCCTTACTTTTCAAATGAAGTTAATTGTTATAACATGCAGTCTGGGGTAAATTGATCAGATATTGAGAAATCTATTTTTCATCATTTTAATGCAATATCTTCATGAGGATTTTTTTTTTTTTTTTTGCTGTTGTTGTCTGGTTATTATTTTTCTACCTAAGCTTATCTCTTTTAAACTCCATGCTCTAAGAATCAACCATGTCCATTGCCTAGAACAGTGTCTGGTACATAGTAGGTTCTCAAAATGTGTTACATGAATAAATGGAAAAGCACCTTTCATATAACCATGTTTAATATGACATTGCTCTTTATAGTTGTTTTTTTTTTTTTCTCTCCCTTTTTTTCTGGAGTTTTTACCGTTTTATGTGTGTGTTGAGTCTAAATCTTAAATTCTCAAGTTTCAGTCACTTAACTGTTCTATCTTCCATCTACTTTCTTTTCTTAATTTCTGGCATCAATGTGAAAATAATGGTGCTTATGTGTTTGTAATGACAGAACTCCCTTTGTCGTTTCTTTAGATTTATTTTAATCCTTAGTGACTCATATTTAGAAATAAACTGTGCAGCTGTGGTGGAGCTAAGCTGTTGGCAACAACTCGAGGGGCAAACAAGTGGTCTCTCACAATGGATGGGTGGTCCTCAGCCTTGAATTATTTGCTGTTCAGTTTTTTAATTTTATTCTTGAAGTATAATTGCTTTACAATGTGGTGTTAGTTTCTGCTGTATGATGACGTGAATCAGTTATATGTATGCATATATCCCCTTCCTCTTGAGCCTCCCTCCCACCCTACCCTCCAATTCCACTCTGCTAGGTCATCAGAGGGCTATTCAGTTTTAACAATGGAATCGCATCATCAGTGTCTTGAGCTTTTTCAGTTCAGCGGGACCATTAAAATCTGTTTCCTTATTTGATAGACCCTGCCCCAACAATTATCTCCCACTTTGCCCTGAGGTCTTTAATATATCCTTCTCTACTGTGGTGACCAACTGTCCTAATTTGCCTGATGCTATCCTGGTTTCAGCATCAGAGGTTCCTGGTCCTTAGTTCCTGTCAAACCAGGATGGTTGATTATCCAACTTTCCATCTGTGTTCAAACCACCACTATCCTAAAAAGAATGTATCTCTCTCTACCTTGTGATCATCTCTGTCCTGTCATCTTCTCCCTCTCAGAAAAAAAAAAAAAAAAATACTAGGCAAATAATTGTCATTTGAAATACCTTCTCTTTCTTCTCTTACTTGCTCCTCAGCTGAACTATTTCCAAAGCTACTGCCTCCACTGAAATTGTTCTCACCAAGTCTCATGAACAGTTTTCAGCGCTGATCTTGCTTTACTTCTTTGTCATGATTGGACACTCTTGGTCACTTTGTTCCTCTCAAACTCTTCACTGTCTTGAGCAGCTTTACAGTCCTTCTTTCCCCCAGTCTTTATACCTATCCAATCCTTTTCGGTTTTTCATAGGATCCAATTACTCTGTCCGCTCATTACATTTTTATGTATGTTCTCCAGAATTTTCTTTTCAGTTCACTCCACTGAGTAATCTCATCTACTGACGTAATTTTAATCCTTGCCTATAAGCATAATCATAGACCCTTAGTGTATATTAACTTAGTGAGAGAATGACTCCTATATCTCATTTCTTCTCCCTAAACATGGCATTCGAAACTTGTTTCCTGCTGGAATGAATGTTATATCTCCAAGCTGAGGGTATCACATCCCCTTATTCTGTTGCCCAACAGACCCCCCTCATAGGAGTATTGGAGTTTTCATATTTGTCTTTATTAATTTTTATCCTGAATGTGCACATAAGGTATTCTAGACCAGAGGCTGATTTCCTTTAATCAACCTCCAGTAAATATCATCACTACCTTCTACCCTTTGTTCATGCCTTACCCCTAAGGAGACATGGTGAGATCTGATTAAATTTGTCCTGTGTGAGTAACTGACCCAGGAAAAAATGATTTTTCTCTGCTTATAAAGGAGAAGGAGGCAGGCGTCCCCTTGTCCCTCTGAAAGGGTCTCCTTGGAAACCTAATGGCTCTGAGTCCTAATTCCAGCTTCTCTGGGAGCCAGGTAGCCCCATGCACCTCAGATTCTACAACCTAGAAATGTCTCCAACGTCTGGGCTTTATATTTTTGAAATGTAAATGCCCACAGAGATAGCCATTCCAGTCTTTCTGACACCTTGCAGCTTAACCTAGAGAACTACTCTGGGCTGTAACCAATTGGCCCCCTTGGATCAGTAAAATTAATCAGACAAATGATTACAGATCTGATTCTCATGGTATGGGAAGGTGTTCGTGTGGCTAGAACTTTTTATAGGTGTACTGAGAAATCCAGGAGAGTTTATTTCCTCACGTTTAGTTTAATTGCACCCAGCATTCCCTCCTCTACCCAACCTAGAAACTTGGAGTTCACCCTTGCTCTTTTTCTTCTTCTTCAGCATCAGTTTGGTCACCAAATTCCCACATCTCTACTCTCTTAAACATTTCCCTACTCTGTTTGGTTTTTTTCTTCCTGATACCATTTCCCTGGATCAGATCCTCATAACCTTTCAGTGAATTCTTTCAATTGCCTCCTGTTTTCTCTGACTCCATTTCTGTCCTTCTCAAATATGTACTCTGTACTAATGTCAGAGGAATTGATTTGAAATGCATACATGCCCATGCCACTTCCTGCTTAAATCCCTTCCAAGGCTCCTGATTCCCTACAAAACAATACCTAGACTTTGTATATGGTCAGAAGTTGAGGTTCAAACCCTGACTTAAAGGTCTAATTAGTTTGAGATGAGAACAGTACCCTGGTTCATCCGTGGACATGTCTTCTTGTACTTTATCTTCTACAAATGCTCACCTTCTTGAGAGAACTGCACTGGCACACTGAGTTACCCTCTGTCTTCATACGTGCATTTTCGTCTTCTTTCCTCTTCCTCCAACCTACTTTTCCCTTGCTGACTCATGTTCCTGCTTTAGAATTCTTCGTGAATACTATCTTCTCCAGGAAGCCTTTCCCAATTTCCTTTCCCATATTGTGCAAGCCTATAGCACTTTCTACATTGTGTTGAAATTATTTATGTGATCAAATCTTCCACTGTTTACTATAAGTTCCTACCTAGGAAGGGCTGTTTTGCATTCAACTCTGTATTTCTGCTGCTAAGTCGCTTCAGTCGTGTCCAACTCTGTGTGACCCCATAGAGGGCAGCCCACCAAGGCTCCCCCGTCCCTGGGATTCTCCAGGCAAGAATACTGGAGTGGGTATTTCTAGTCTCTAATATAACCACTGACACATAGCAGTTCAATAAAGGGAGATATTATTATTTTTATCATTGGTAAATTCAGTATCACCTTCCTAATGTCAAGTCCAACTGGAGAGACAAAGTAAAGTAATAATTATCTTGAATCTGGAAAAATTAGATATTTGATAAAAATGCAGGAATACAAGAACTATATATACATATGCACACAAAAACATGTCTATGTGCACATTCACAAACAGATTACAAATGAAATATCAGAGGGAAAATTTACATGTAAGCAGAACAAATAACCCACCCACTCTGTATGATTTCAAGGGTGTAAGAATATCCAACTCTACAGAAGTTGCATCCCTATCTACAGGCTGAATCCTCCTATTCCACTTATAAAATTTCATTACTTTGGCTCAAAAACCTTGCATCTCTCTACTCAATTGTAAATAACATTGAAAGATGGATCCTTTTGCAAAGTATAAGACTCAGGATTTCTTTAAATGGCGAACACTATTAGGCTTTTCTTTATAAATGTGTCACACAGTGTATTTGTAGAGTACTCTTAAAACATGATATATCTGAAATTTAAAGGGGATGCTGCTAAGTTTTCTCTCAGAAACAAAACAGGGTTTAAATTCAATAGGCAACCTTTCTAAAAATAAGGTAGAATTGAAACAAGATATGAATAATTAAGTCCTAGATCAGAATGACTTGGAGAAGGAAATGGCAACCCACTCCAGTGTTCTTGCCTGGAAAATCCCATGGATGGAGGAGCCTGGTAGGCTATAGTCCCTGGGATCGCGAAGAGCTGGACACGACTGAAGCAACTTAGCAACAGCAGCAGCAGATCAGGATGACTATTATTACTGTTGTTTTGACACTGATCTTTTAGCATTTACGTGATATTTAATATTTTCATTAATGACTTCCCTTCTGAGATTGCAGAATATGGGTCAATAGCTATCTTCAATGGCTTCAGAGTATCTGAATTTATCCTAGCCTCACAGGATGTCTCACAACCCTTAGCACTTGGTTAGGCATGAATTTTACTGTTTTCGTTGTTTCTAGTGTATTCGTTTTCTCCCTTCTTTTGGTTCAGAAACTTCTTGAAGGCAGAAAATGTGCATTTTTGTTGTCTTTTAATACCCTGTATCAAAGAAGATTAAATTAGAGACTTAAATTGATAACTGATTTAGATGACCTCAAGACATCTGTTCTAGGCTCACTCTTTTAGAGAAGCTTGTTCCCACAAATCTACCTCCAGTGTACCTCAAAACATTTCTCCCATGTTCAAAGAAGTCACAACAGAAAATGTAATGGGTATTTCTCAAAAGTGTTGAGGTTTCACTTAGTCTACTATTAATACATCTTTATGTTCATTGTCAGACATTTTGACAGAATTAGCTGATGTTTATGAATTAGGATTGGTCATATACTTCAGTACAATCTAAGTTTTTCCAAGTGACCTTTAGGTTTCCCATTATAGTCTGGATATCTATTCTTTTGGGTATGCATAAGTTTCATTAGCCCTGCTAGAGTTTTGCAATATATGTCTTAGAACTGTAGCTCCAGGTTTCAAGCTTGGCAGTCAAGTTACTTAAATAAATCACTCATATCTTAAAGGATGTTAACGTATCTTGAAAGCTCCTCTATGCTCTCCACAATACAAACAGTGTTTTCCTCCTTAACAGAAAGATCTATCGAGCCTTCTTTATCATTTTATGGCTATCAGTTTATAAATAAAGGAGATAGAAATTGACCTGGGAATTTCATAACCAAGTTCTGAGCACCCAGGATTAATTTGGAGGAGAATGCCGCAAGCCAAATCAGCATTTCTTTTCATCTCATTTCACAGGCCTTCAAGAGGGAACTGAAAACGAAAGAACCTGTAATCATGAGTACTCTTGAGACTGTACGAATATTTCTGACAGAGCAGCCTTTGGAAGGACTAGAGAAACTCTACCAGGAGCCCAGAGGTAATTGAATGTGGAACTGTAATAACATATTGATAGACGGATCAGTGGTGACAGAGCAACCCATCCATTCTGGCTGCCAAGGTCTGGATAGGTCTCATATTTTCTGGGTTAAATAGAATCGATTCAAATTAAACCTTGATGCTGAAAAAGAAAAGGGACTCATAAAGCACCATGCATAAATCTGTTTGCACATTCATAAATAAACATTAAAGGAGATTAGCGATCACTTATTGAAACATTTAGTAAACAGCAAACAAAAGAGATTATCTGTGAGGAAGTTTATTGTCACAAAGACTATAATCTAATTTTCAATTTAAGAGCCTTCTTTCCTGCAGTAAATTTGAGCTTGTGGTGTGCATCCTAACATCTTGCTACTCAGTAGCTTAAATGAATCTTGGATTATCTGATTGATATAAAGTAGAACAGATTCACTCAGGAAGACACGACTTCAGATGTGCCAAACTCCAAAGTAGAAAAGAGCCCTTAATCAGAAGGTTGCCCTGTTGTGAAACTTTTCTCTTTCTTTTTGCCAGTATGACCTTTTCAGCAAGGTTATTTTTTTTTTTTAAACACAAAAACGAATGTGGCCTAAAACCTTGTCGTATTACCAATTTAGAGCTGCCGCCTGAGGAGAAAGCCCAGAATGTCACACGACTCCTACGAAAGCAGGCTGAGGAGGTCAACACAGAGTGGGAAAAATTGAACCTACACTCGGCTGACTGGCAGAGAAAAATAGACGAGGCCCTCGAAAGACTCCAAGAACTGCAGGAGGCCACGGACGAGCTGGACCTCAAACTGCGCCAAGCTGAGGTGATCAAGGGATCATGGCAGCCCGTGGGCGATCTTCTCATTGACTCCCTCCAGGATCACCTCGAGAAAGTCAAGGTACGGTCTACTCCTTGGCCTCAGCACCCTTTGAGAGATTCAAAGGAGGTTCTAATCTGAACTCTGGTGCAATATTTTCTTCTCACAAAGTTAAAAATGGGGCCCTTATGTATTTGAATGCTTTCACAAATTCAGAGTCTTCTGGCTCATGGTTGGGTGTGGGGGAGGTGGCCCGGAGAATTTGAACAAACTTTTTGGCCAACCCAGTATTTTCTCAATGAGAAGATAGTGATCTAATCATCTGCCTGTCTTCAGTAATAGAAAATGAAATATTAAGTTACAGGGCAAAAAAAAATCTTTTTGATTTTGCTATGAGGAAATTCATTTAAGTGTACTAAAGTGGTCTGAATTACGCATGGGTGTCTTGAGTGCGTGTGTGTGTGTATGTGTGTATTTTTGGTTCTTAGTATCAGAGAAGAGAAAAATACAATATCTAGTCAGTAGCCAGGAGTCTAGGTTTTGGCCTTTTTGCTAACTGAATTATATGACTTGAGTGAGTTATGGTACTGTGAACTGAGACCATTAATTCTGCCCTTCCATTAAAAGGCATTGTATAGAATACAATTTTTGCATTGTATTAGTCCACTTCAGGGATTAGGAAATATCACTCTATATTTGGAATAGTGTCTATGAGACCAAAGTTACATTCCCATATGACACAAAGATGATAAATACATTTACAAAGAAAGAATATACATATTTAGGAGTATCATTTTGAAAAGTAGCAACTTGAAACATATTTTGTCTGTTTATCTAGTGTCAAAACCAACACATCCCCCCAGGTTCAAATGCAAAAGAAGTGAAATCCTCACCTGAACTTGGCACATTTGGCAGCCCCCTCATTCTGGAAGATCTCTTCTCCCTTGGCTTTCATGGCACTGTTGCCTCCACATCCTTCTTCTTCCTTCATTTTCCTCAATTCTGAAACTCTCCCCACCCTTCAGGTGTTGATATGCCCAAGTTTCTAATCTGAGCTCAATTCTCTTTTTATTCTATAAAAACCTTAGCTCATGTGCTAAGTCACTTCAGTCATGTCTGACTCTTTGTAACCCTATGGACTGTAGCCCACCAGGCTCCTCTGCCCATGGGACTCTCCAGACAAGAATACTGGAGTGGGTTGCCATTTCGTCCTCCAGGTCAGTTCTCTTCTTTTTGGATAAATGCTCCCGGTTTGAAATGGAGTGAATGGTGACAGATCTGAATTTCTAGTCCGAATCTCTTTTCTGGTCTGCTAACCCATATGCCATTCCATTCTGAAAGCAAATCCATTTGTTCTCTTGTTGGCCTATTCACCTATAAGTATCCCTTTTGACCTAGCTTTTCTTCTGTTTCCCATTTCAGTTAATGGATCGTAAACCAACAAGTTGCTCAGGCTAAAAACTTGAGGTCTATCCTTGAATCCTTCTGTGTTTTCATTAACTTCACTGATTGCTCATTTTGCCTCCGAATATCTCCTTTATGTTTTCTCTCCTCTTTTTCCCAGTGTCCCCTTCTAGTCCCAGCATCTGTTAATTCAGATAGCTATATTATACATCCTTAAACCCCATTCCCCATCAGCATCCATGGTATATCACAGACACTACAGTTTAAATATTTGCTTAGTGAGTGAACAAATAAACAGTTTCCTTACTGATATTTCTGTTATCCATTCTCTTCCAATTCTAATCCAAACACTCTGCAGGAGACTGCCTGCCTGATGAAGAAGTCCAGCAAATGCCGAAGGCAGGTGACCCTGTTTCTTCCTAGCACTAGCATAGAAACCTGACTGTTGCTTCTGTTCTCTCTAGGTCATTCAGGACACTCTGACCATATCCCCCTTTTCCCATCTCTTTTCATAACTCTCTGCCTTTGCAAATGCTCTCCCCTCTGCCTGGTCAGCCCAACTTATCTGCCTGGTGAACTTTCACTCAGCTCAACTCCAATGGCTCCAGCCCCATCTTTCACCCCCACCTCCCATCAAGCAGAAGAAACTGCTCTTAATTCAGTGCTTCTATAGATCACCACACATGCTTAAATTGTTGCACTTAAACTTCACATACATTGTGGCCTTTTTGTTCTCCCATAGAAAGTAAGGGTCCTCAGAAAAAGGATCCTGCTGTACATCTGTGAATTCTGTTCCTAGTACACTGCCAGCAGCATATAAGAAATCTAATGTAGCTTATTTTATTCCTTCACTCAACAGTTGTTTATGAGCTACTGTAAAATGCACTATATATGTGTTCAGTTCAGTTCAGTTCAGTCGCTCAGTCGTGTCCGACTCTTTGCGACCCCATGAATCTCAGCATGCCAGGCCTCCCTGTCCATCACCAACTCCCGGAGTTCACTCAAACTCACATCCATCGAGTCGGTGATGCCATCCATCCATCTCATCCTCTGTCGTCCCCTTCTCCTCCTGCCCCCAATCCCTCCCAGCATCAGAGTCTTTTCCAATGAGTCAACTCTTCACGTGAGGTGGCCAAAGTGTTATAAATGGAACAGGCTTGGTCTTTGTCCTTATGAAGCCTACAGTCTAATGTGGAATTGAAAAGCTCTTCATTAAAATAGTAGGTGAAGATATCAAGGGAGATTAAAAATTTGACTTGATAACTCCCAAAATATCTTCCCTAACATTCTATGACCCCAGGTCTAACTTTTAAAGCAATGGTTAACAATTCTGTGTACATAAAAATTAAAATAATTGTTAATTTTAATAATAATTGTTAATTTTAATAATAATGTTTTGAAATATATTACCTATTCAGCATTAAAAAATATTATTTTTATCCCAAAATATAGGAACTAAATTCTTTTTTAATTAATTAACTTATTTATTTTACTTTACAATATTGTATTGATTTTGCCATACATTGACTTGAATCCACCATTAGTGTACATGTGTTCCCCATCCTGAATACCCCTCCCACCTCCCTAGGAATTAAATTCTTAAAAATTTCCCCCCAAATGGCAAATTAACTTAAAAGAATGTCCCAAAGGAAATAAATTAGTTCATAAATCAAGTGGCTAACTATATAGGCTTTTGAGCAGACTTAAAGGATTCATTTTGAGTCATATGGGTCACACAGGAGCATTAGTAAGATAATGAATATAGATGGAGAATGGATACAGCATGACTTAATAACAAAAACTAACTAAAAATAGAACAGCTCATATATCAACTGGCCCTGACCCAACCCTATTTGTGGTTTTCTTTTCAATTCCCCTGTCTCATCTGTTCTTGATCCTAAGACTAACTTCATTTCCCATACCCTGATTGGTAAGCCTCCTCACTCCCATCTCAGTAATAACAAAACATGTATACACTGAATGCTGCTTTAAAAAGAGCTTATATGTAACAACATTTCTTTCTCAGACACCAATACACTAAACTTACAGTACCTGATCATAATATGTATTTACTGGTCATAACAGATGGGATTATCTTGGTTTCTAAACCAGTATTCCATAAATATTTTATGCCTATCTTAAAATTATAGATGATATAAGTTTATATATATTTATTTCCCTTCAGAAGTTGCTCTTCATTCCACAGTGGAAATAAACACCAGCTTTTTTCTGTTGCATCTCAACAATACCAGCTTTAAAACTTTGGTGGTGGTAGTTTATCAGGACTGAATTTTATTAACTAAAACTTAGTTTGAAAAGCAGCAGAAGAGTACTTAAGACCACGCTTCCTATTTTTCTACTCAGCAATTTAAGCCCTTAAATTTAAGCCCTCAGAGGATCCACGCTGTAGGGAATGTGGAACGGATAGCTAGGCTGGTAGCCAGAACATTTTATGTATCCATCTCAGTTTGTTTTCATCACCCTTAGTGACTCTCTCATAATATCCGCCTCCATTCAGCTCTCATTTGTTAAAGAAGTTGTTATTCAAGTCACTATGGAATGTGTGTTTCTGTGGGATTTAGCATTACATCATTTCATTAGCAAATGTGATTTTAGAATTTGGAGAATGGATAAGACAACAACTAAGTCTTAGAACCCTATGGACATGGCATTATTACTAGTCATCATCTTTAGGACAGTGTATATACAATAAGAGAAAGGAACATAATGTTAATATTGACTATTTAGCTCACTAAGAGAATCTCAGCCTTCCAAATATAGCTGCCATAGAAATAACCACTAGAATAAAATTTAAATTTTAAATGCTTCTTTATTTTTAAAATTCATGATTCATACTGCTTATCAAATATTTTAAGGACAGAATCATGATTTCTCATTTTACTGGAAATAACACCAATGTTTATGTGACTATGCAAATATTCTTACTTTCTCTGTAGTCACGGGGAATGAGAATAACTCCTTGAATCGCTAGGTGTGCTACATATACCTATAAGTGGAAAACATGTAGGTTTTAATAGAATAGAACAACTTTTGAATCTAAAGTCTACTTATGACATCTTTGTTCTTAAGAATAATTCCTGTGTGAAAAACTTTGTGCAAGTTGTTGTTTTTCTATGTTGTCTCTTTGTTTTAACCTACCATGGTTTCATGACACTGACTGGTACGTCAGTCTTGAGCCAGAAACGTTTCACTGCCTTTAGTTTGCCAATTGACTTGAAACAGTTTTTCACACACTATAGTTAGACTCTCCCAGGCTGCCATCTTGGAATACACAGATTTCTCATACCCTTGTAGTTATGTATTTTACATGGTTTTTTTTTTTCCACTCAGACTTTCAACTTATATTTCTTATTATGAACATTCAAGTACAGGGATTCTGTGAGATTTTCCTTGGAGTTCTTACAATGAAATATTTTAGTTGGACCTTTTTGTAATTATAATTGAGAATAATGTAATTATGCATGTAGTAGAACAGAGATAATGATGAAGCCACCATGCCATCCTGACTTATTTTAATTTTCAACATTCCCATCTAAAAATTTAAGAAGAAAACTGGTAAGTGCTCTCTTCAGGCTACCTGTAGAATGGTTTATCTGAGAAATTTGTCAGAGAAATGCTATCTCAGAATTTGACACTGAGAAAACCAAGTATGTTACCTCCTGGTAGGTAATGTGAAATGTGATGTAACACATTAGAATTTCATCTTCACTTTAGAAGCAAGATTTCAGCTATGTTCGTGTAACTCTCTCCTCCCTTATTGCTTTTTAAATTTTAACCCTGATATTTTATTATTCATCAATTTTGTTGTATTTGTCATTTATCTGAGCCAACTTTAAATCCTTTCTTATATATGAGTTTTATAGAGAAAGTTTCTAACCCTTTGTTACAGAGATAGGAGGTGCATGGCCAGGCAGAACCAAACTGGTTCACAATATGTAAGCGCTCCCCACTCTGAATAAAGGAAGGATATTTCCATAATGAATAAGATGTACTACCCGTAGTAGGAAAAGGAAAGCTTACTAATATTTTGTTAATTGCTCTTAACAACTGTCAATTGCTATGGGCTAGAAGTAACAGAGCAATTCTCTGTGGAGGCCTTTGTTGTTGCTTTTATATGAGCGCTATACATATTAATGTAAGCTGTTGGAGAAGAAAACACAGAAACAGTATAATCCTTTATAAATCTGGGTTAAATATGGAACTAATGCCTGTCATATGGAGTAAACAGGGTTTTATCTTGTTTTCAAACCATACAATTCTGATGTTTAAAAGCATATGATTTGGCCTTTACTATCTGGGAGTATATCTATGAGAAGGCATATTATAGGAAACTCTCACTTAAATACTTTCAGAAGTCGAGGTTTTTTTTTTTTTTTTTTTTTTTTCAGTATTTTTAAATAGAAGGATCATTGTTGGCCTTACTAGAGCTTAGAGACTAAAGGAGGAATTTAATCATATTAAATTTCCTAACCACATTATTTGTTCAATGTAAAATTAAGTGCAAGTTAGTGTTGCCAGGAGAGCTTATTACTTAGTTCCCATGTATTTGCTCTCATTTCCTGCTCTGTTTATAAAATTAAAAGCAAATTACTGAGGACAGCAACGTCAAATCATGTTCCTTTACCCAAGGCATCGGACTTTAGGTGTAGTGCTGTGTGTGTTTTTAAAGCCCCTACCTTGGTTTAGGCAAATAGAACCTTGGTTTATCATGCTATTCCCATCCTGCCTTTGAAATATCTGAAAAGGCAGCACAGAGTAATTGTTTCAGACATCTGCTTAGCATACTTTGAAGTGCATATAAGTTCTTTTGCAGTTTCATTTGAACCCCAGCTGTCTTCACCAAAGTCTATAATCAATCTGAATTAAGTTGCCCTACTTCCCCTAATAAGTCTCTTATTAAGTTCTGCATCAGCCTCTTAGGGAGACTTAAAAGCTAATTCATGTAGAATTGCCATTTTCTACTAATTCATTTGTCAGCTCTCCAAATTCCAAGGAAAACAATTGTGAAGACTATTAATTTGGCTCTTCATAAACAACTTACGTAAGTGTAGTATACATTGGAACCAGGCAAATGATTTAAAACAGTGGGTGGGAGGAAATAAGTTGATGACATTCAATGCGGCTTTCTTTTTGACTGTTTCGAGATGCCCTCCGCATTCAAAGCACAAAGCCATTTATTTAATAAGAGAAACATCCTTCTGCTTTTTACTTTCATAAATAAGATAATTACTGAGTGAACTTTGCTTAAAGATAGGAAAAGGCTTTCAAACAGTTGGAAAAGGAACATGTTCTTTTTATTATGGAACTTATTTTAATTTGGGCTTCTTTGTATTCCTTTGATGGACTGTGATAAAAGCAGCAGCTAGAATTGGTTGCCATTGTGACTGCATTAAATCAGAGTTGTACAGCTCTTCTGGTCATGGAATATTTGGGAGAACATGGCTAATCAAAATGTTCAGCTAATGAGCTCATCTGACATTATTCTACTAAAGAAGTATTTAATTAGATAATAAAAATTCCTCCAAAGAGTATCATCCTTCCTACTATTTGAAAACAGCCATATCAAAAAACTGATCCTTTAATATGCCACTCCTGTTTACTAAGGGTTTATTCCAGAAGCTTTGTTTGTGGCTGGAAGTAATTACAAACACTCTTCCTCAAGAGTCTTGGGAAATAAAAGACTGTTCAAAACAAAAACTTAAGTAACATAGTATCAGCATTAGCGGATCTAAAGACTCAATGATTCATTCACTTATGGTATGGTTAAACCTGTACCCAGAGAAATCTGATCTCATTACAGAGTGTGAATGTTTATTTTGTGAATAAAATGTCCTGGGAGTTATATTAATGGCATCTTAGTTTTCCTGAGAATATAATTATTTAGCACCAAGCTGAGGGAACAAGAATTTTTTTTTAGTTTGTGTGTATGTGTGCATGTAACACATCAACTTGAAACAGTTTTAGATTGAGTTAGTTATTTAACTAAAATTCCATATTTCCTTCGAAGGTGGATATACACAGTCAATATGGATTTTTAGTCTCCTTTGACATCTACCAAAGTAGTAACAAGTTTAAAATTCGAAATCATGCTACTCTCCTACCAGAAGCACAAGGAATGACTTAAGAACAAATAACCCATGGAGTCAGCACCTACTGTATTCCCATCATGCCTTGCAATTACAATTTTTAAAATTAAACAGCTGACGTGATGCCAATATTATGCCCCCTTACCTTAACCAAGTTCAGTGATGGCATCGAGCTGGTTCTTGGTTAATCAGTTTTCTGGGTATTGTGGGAACACATGTGCCTATGATACTAAAGGAACACTTAATGGGAACTAAGAAAAGTAAACTTTTTCATAATAAGATATATTCACACTAAAATTATATTTTTAGTTATAGTTAACAATTGCTATAGATTTTTCTATCAACCAAACTTGCCAAAAGCAGTGCTTCTCAAGCTTTTCTGCTTCAGTTCTCTGAATGGCTGAGGATATAAAACCAGATATCTTCCCCTTCCATCTGCTTGCTTCCTTTTTCCATGAGCATAAAATTTCTTTGATGTTTTTTATTTTTAAAATCTCATTTCAATTCTGTGGTCTTCTCCAAAATGGATTTGTTGTGTTTTAATGTAAAGATGTTTTACTCCAACATACTATGTAAAATGAATCCTCCAGTATATTCACCTGTGGGTTGATTAGTCGCTAAGTTGTGTCCAAATCTTTGGGACCCTATGGACTATAGCCCTCCAGGCTCCTCTGTCCATGGGATTCTCCAGGCAAGACTACTGGAGTGGGAAGCATTGCCTTTTCCAGAGGATCTTTCCAACCCAGGGATCAAATTCAGGTCTCCTGTATCAGCAGGCAGATTCTTTATCACTCTACCACCAGGGAAGCTCCTCACCTATGGGTATGAAAGCATAATTTGAGAAGAATGATAGGAAAAATTGCCCAGTTTGTGACAGCTTCATCTTTTTCCAACAGCTTCTTTCATTTATGTACACATACACAAAGGGTAGATCCTTCCCATTTCAGATATATGGTTTGTATTTTCGTCTGATCTTTATGATTCAAAAGGTCCATGACATATAGCTCTTTGTGATTTTAAACATACATTCTTTGAGTCTTTTGTACAGCAGTCACTTAACTAATAATTTAATTGGTTGTTATAGGTCAGGTTCCCTGGAAGCAGACCCTAAGAACAGGGGTCTGGTGCCAGGGTCCTGCCCCGGCTGATCCAGGGAGTTCGAAGCAGGACGGCGTCGGCGAGGATCAGGATACGATAGTTTCAATTAGATATTAATTAAAGATGTAAAGAGTAATAGAATGAGGATAGCTCAGTAGGAAAATTCAGTGGAGAAAAGAGGCTGAGTAGCTTGGTTTACACGGGAGACCAATAAAACTTCAAGACAAGAAGCTTGCACCACTTACGTAGGCCGCAGACGTCCTTCCATTCTCCCGAAGGAGAGGAGACACTGAAGCCTCCCCGGTCGGATCTTAGAAGCCCAGGCATAATTAGTAAGCATGGTGGGTTCCGTGCTCCAGATGGAGACTCAGCCAGAGTGAGAGAGAGAGCGACATGGGGAGACCAGTATTTCGAGAAACTGATCCCAATTCTTTATTTTCCATGGTCTAATTTTATACACTGAGATGTTATGCAAAAGTCACGCGGGGTCAGTAGTCCTGACTTTTATCAAAGTCAGGTGCTTCATACAAATATATACAGAGGTCTTAGGGGTGTTACATCATCTTCTGGCCAGGGGGCCTGCTGACAATTTATGACCCTCTCCGTGTGACAGTGGTCAGTCAACCAGGACACTTATTTCTCCAGGGGTGATTATTCTTAAAACAGACGCCACCCAAATAAAGTTACATTCCTATAGGGTGAGGGTGTAGTGGGTTTTAGTTAAGGAAAGAATTTACTTAGTCTAAGGTCTAACATGATTTATATCAAAGGTTAATACTTATTTCTTCTATATATTCATTAATGTGTGTAAGGGCAGGGGATGTGGAGAGTTAGCAACAAACATTGGCTCAACAAATGAAAAACCCTTCACCAATACAATTTCTAATCATCCCATTATACTTATACTAATGGCTTCTAACTTTTCTAAGGAACCTGTTTTTTGAAGGTTTAAAGCATCTCATGCCTCTCATGGTTGGGAGGCTGTGAGCAGTCACATGTGGCCGGACAAGCCTGTCAGGCAGGCTAGAGAACCTTCAGAGGAGTTTGTAGGTTAAAACACTCTTGTCATGCCCAGGAGTTTTTATTAACTGGAGCTCTAAGTTAACTCCTTCTCTGAAAGAGGTGGTGGGGGACAGCCTCCGTAAAGTCAGAGGTGTAGGTGAGAGCACAAAGTAGTAAAGTAGGCAGGCTCTGGTTATGGGGGTAGATGCTCGAGGATTTCCAGGGGGACTCCTGAGGCTCGATCCCGCCTTTGCGTATGTCGAGCCTCCTTCCTCATGACCTTTGCCACGGGCCGAGTGCCTCACTCTGGCCCCCAACAGTCTGGGTGCACAGGATTTGTAGATGGTCAGCTTTCAGGAGAAGCCTGTGTAGGAGTTAGGAAAGCATCACTAGGGAGACGAAAGAGCCGATCAAGCATATCATCTCAGGCAAAATCTAGCTTTATGTCTTGATTCAAATGGAGAAAGCTCTGGAGTAGAAGCACCCAGCAGAGTTGTCCTTTTGTACCCCAGCCAGCCATTGGCTGTGGCCAGCAGTATGCTAGTGAGCATTTATCAGCTAGCTCTGAGGTGGAGCGAACACTGATTTTTAGTGTTTTCCAGTTGTCAGGGTATAAATACTCCTGCCATGACTGATTCAAGCTACCAGCGTGATCTTACCGAACACAGACTTGGGAAGAAACGCACACAATTGACTCTTGGGCTCTGCTCCAGCCCACCACTGGCTGTGGCCCACCCCTAGAGACTTGAGTCACCTCCCAGGCTGGGAATGTGTGTTGTCTCCTGAGATAGGGGCTCCAATCAGCAGAGATGACCTTTCTGAAGAAGAGAGGCAGCCATGAAACATTAGTAGCCAACAATCACAACTGGAGGATGAATGTCCAGGCCAGGAAAAGTGTCCGTTATAGACAGTAAGCAAACTTAGTAATCCATTCAGCATCTGTCTTTCAACATGGCCTTTTCAGTGCTACTTTCTCTTATACATGCAGTAATTCTTTAGAGGTGATGAAAATTGTGTTTATGAAAAATCCACCCTCCCCCCTGTGCAACCTACCACCTAGGGACTGGGTTGGCCAAAAAGTTTGTCCTTCCCACACGTGGCCCCCTCCCCCATTCCATTTAGATGTTACCAAAAAATCTAAACTTTGTGGTTAACCTAATATTTACTGAGGTTGGTAACAATAGAGAAGAGTTCACAGAAATGTCTGAGAAAGTGGTGATTATCAGTAAAGAAAATGGCTTTGTAAGCAACCTTGGCTTTATAGGTACATAATCTCTAAGTGTCTGTGTTGATCAGATATTTGTGACCATTGAGAATCCTAGGTATTTAGACACAGTCATTGAGAATGTCAGTAATTTTCCATGGCCATGACTCTCACCTTAGCATGCAACGGAATCACCTAGAGAGTTGGTGGAAACCCAGATTGGTGAAGCCTTTCCCCACAGTTTCTGGTTGAGGAGGCCTGGAGCTGAGTTAAAGATCTGCATCACCAGTTCCGAGGTGATTGCGGTGCTGCTGTTCCAGGGATACTGTGAGAGCCATCATTCCATAGGAAAACCATGGTCTACATGTATAAATACATATATTGTTTATTGTTAGTAATTCTCCAATTATAAGTAATGAACATATCATCTGTTATTTCTTTTGAATCTCAGAGCATCCAGAACATTTTAAAATGAATGCAGGCACATGGCCTCCTGTGAGAGTGATTGATGGTTAGGGAGGGAGCAGAATTTCCCTCTAAAACCTTGAAGTGAATAATGGCCTACTCTTTCCAAATCTGTCTCGTACAAGACATTCGCTGTTATTTATTCCAGTGTTCTTATTGGTATTTTAATGACACTCATACAAGTTTTGAGTTGATTCAGATGACTTAGAATTCAACTTGCCTTCGCACTCTTAATACTTTAAGATATTTAATCACAGAATATTCACTTTGTTTAAATGTTGTGTTTACCAATAATAACAATTAAATTTTAAAATACTCCTTATAATTTTCTGCCAAACATACTGATGATAAGCAAGTACTTTACAGAATTGCTGAAATTGAGGACATTAGGAATATTTGAGGCCATTCAATGTTTTAAAATTAAAACCTGCTTGCTCAATGTGAATAGCTGATCACTTATTCAGGGATTACTGCATTTTCTAATTTAGCTCATCAACCCACTGAGGCTCTGTGTTCATGATGGGAGGGTGTATGTTTGTGTGTAGAAATGGAAATGGATATGGGGTGAAACTGGAAGAAAGTAGGATATAGTCTTAACTGCAGTAATTAGGGAAGAGGGTTTTTTTTCCCCCAAAGGTGATGCATAATCACTCTATTAAATGCCTATGAAAGAATTTATGATTTTGGTATAGGGTGAGTGGTATATGTGATGAAAATTATGGGCAAAATATAATAGAAACAAATGTGTGAAAGTATGCATTAACATTAAGTTAGCAATATTTAAAATAGGCCTTCCCCTTTATTCTGAAATCTGGGGGGGGTTAGGGGATGGAAATAAAGGAAATTTTGCATTGAAAGTAATTTGATTAATGTTTAATATAAAATTGAAATAGCTGTGTATAAACCCACTCAAATCAAGTATACATTAAATAATTGAGTTAACCGAATTACGCAGAATAAGGGCACATTGATTTTCAATGTTTTTGAAAATTGGTCCACATATCACTGTTATGTTTTTGTTTGTAAACTTCAATATTTATTAAATTTCCACAGTGTGTTCAGCCCTAAAATGTCAAACTCTTTTAACCAGAATGAGGCTAGAGAATTCTAGCACTAAGATAGATTTCTTCTCCTTTTAAAGAATTGATTTTTATGGTGAAGTTTTTCTTTCCTTCATAAAGTTAAGAGCCTGCTGGTCCTATTTCAAAATACAGTTATTTTTAGAACACTTGTTCCCTGGGATTCCACATTATTATAGACTCAGTGGGCTCATTTGGAGCTTTTCCCTATCAAATATTCAAATTGTATCATCATGATCTTAACATGGCATTAAGCTACTTAGCAAAGAAAATGAAGTCAATTTATCAGCAATATGTGCTCAACTGTAGTAAGTAAATAGAAACTAAATGACAGGCAAGCCATATATGGGCTTCCCTGGTGGCTCAGACAGCAAAAGATCCACCTGTGATACAGGAGACCTGGGTTCAATTCCTGGGTTGGGAAGATCCCCTTGAGAAGGGAATGACTGCCCCCTCCAGTATTTTTGCTTGGAGAATCCCATGGACAGAGGAGCCTGGTGGACTAATGTCCATGTGGTTGCAAAGAGTAGCACACAACTGAGCAACTAACACTTTCACTGTCACTTTCAAGCCAGTATACTGATGTGTTTTTTGAAGCAAACTATCAGTGACTTTCATCTTGTTTACTTATTTTCCTACTCAGAAAGCCTATTAACCCAATTTGGAGTCTTCACAAGGCGGTGAACCTAAATCTTATTCAGTTCAGTTCAGTTCAGTTCAGTTGCTCAGTCATGTCCGACTTTTTGCGACCCCATGAATCGCAGCACGCCAGGCCTCCCTGTCCATCACCAACTCCCAGAGTTCACTCAAACTCACGTCCATCGAGTCGGTGATGCCATCCAGCCATCTCATCCTCTGTCATCCCCTTAAATCTTATTAGGTCTCATTAAATAACACCCACAGAATTGCCCCATGGTTTCAGGCCCTCATCTGCCCAAGGACCAAGTGTAGGCCACATGAAACAATGTTTCACCTCCTTCCCCCACTGCCTGTTAGCCATTGCCCTCCAGTATTTCCAGCAGGGAAAGGCTAAAGTCACAAAAGAATGGTTCATTGTTTTCAACTTACACAAACCCCATACTACTCACACAAACCCCATACTACAAGAGTTGTCCAATACAATGGTGACTTTTGTACATCCAATAAAGCATAAAATTATGGGAAGGGAGGTGGGAGGGGGGTTCAGGATGGGGAACATGTGTACACCCGTGGCAGATTCATGTTGATGTATGGCAAAACCAATACAATATTGTAAAGTTAAAAAAATAATAATAATTTAAAAAAGAGGAAAAAAAAAGCATAAAATTAGAAGAAATATAAGCTAAACAAATGAGCAGAAGTTTGACTTAAAATATTACCTTTGGAGCCACACTGACATTTTGTTATAAAGGTTAAAGTAAGACGTTTCCAAGGTTGTCTCAGTGTAAAAATTGCCTGAAGGTTGGGGTAGAGTGCCCAGTGCAAGATGGGTCCTAAAGAAATCTGACACACTTTGACTTTCCAAAAAAATCTTGAATTTTTAGTGAAAAAGATTGTTTTTTTATTAAGATCTTTAACCCTCTTTTCAGCTGAAATAGTATTCTTTAGATAATCAATATAGCATCATTCCCACAGATTTTCAAGGATACTAAATCACATTTTTTTTTCTTTTGACCACACTGCACGACATTTAGTTCCCTGGCCAGGGATTGAACCTGTAACCCCCTGTGGTGGACACACACAGTCCATACCACTGGACTACCAGGGAAGTCCCCACACTGCCTTTTTGCAAAATGAAAAAGAAATCTATTACTATTAGAATATGGTGTCTTCATTGAATGCAAATCAAATATTTTAAAGGGTAGATTTGGCCCATGGCTTAATTTTTTTTTTTAAATAACATTTGAGTCCATTGATTAGATAGCTTGACACTCAGACACATTTGTGTCAGTAGTAGTTTATTCATCATTCACATATACTTAAATGGACATTATCATGATAGTGGTGGTCATAACAGAACATAACGGGATATGAATTTAGTTCTTACCCAAAGATGTGATCAGAAAAATAAGAGCAATATCTTGAAAGTAAACTTCTCAAAGTATGATGAAATTAAAAATGAAGAACAAAGTAAACTCTTGACTCCACTTCATTAGCCAGATCTTTTACACACATATACATATATTGAGGTAAAAATAATAACCACTAATGTATCTGGAGGGAAAACATTGCTTAGAAGTAAATACATAAGACTTTCTTTTCTAGGAATATGATGAAACAAAGATGAACCATTATCAAAAATTTACCAATCTAATTTTTAAACATGCTGTCACATAGCTTTTAATGAAGAAAATCCATATTATGTTCATTTCTTTTGACCTGAAGTAGTGCAATCTCTTATTTTTGTGTTATTCCATTTGCAAGAAAGGCATTTTGGAAAGACTGAAAACATTAAATTCAGGAGCTACAATAATCTGAAAGTAAAACTAAAGAATTTTATAGAAGGGCATTTTACAGTCATTTTCTACCCTCTTCCATTTGTTTTTTATCTCAGCCCTTAGAAATGTTATATCCATCTCTGATTCAGTTCTGTTTTAGAATTTCTAAGCCAACAACAATATATTGAATGAAAAATCAGATCAGCAAAAATCCATTTTATTTCAATAGTGAGTATCTTTAATTTTATTTAAAATAAATGTGTCCCGTATAAAGTAAACTGGGTATAGTATATTGCACTGGTGATTTACAACCGTAGATTCCTCTGTTAATTATTATTCACACATGCAGAAGTAGCCTAATTTGTTTTAATGGGAAAAAAAGAATCTCTTGGGAACTACTATATACAATACCATATGTTGTCCTCCATTTTCTTGGTCAAAAATGCTGCATTTTGTAGCTATGGATACATTTTGGCTTGGGATTTGTTTCTTTATAAGCCTTTATAATAAGAGTCATCATTAAAATGAAATTGCATTCATTAGAGTTAAGCTGTGGAATCATAGAAACTTGGTCTATTTTGTGCACTGCTTGATGTCTAGTGCCTGGAACATTCCCTGGCATATAATGGCTGCTTAATAATATTTTTTGAATGAGTGAATAAACATCCACAAAAGCACAGGGCAAAATACTTTTTTCCTTTAACAATTGTTTTACAGATAACCTGCTCCCATTTGCCACCATCCTGCTTCTAGCGACTGTTACTTCATGCACGAATCTTCCAGACACTCCATGTCAATTCTTTCTCCTTTCTGAAATGGCCACCAGCTTGCACTCACTCCTAAACTTGAGATTTTCCAATTGAACCTGCCTTCTTAGTACTTTTCAAGCTCTGTGACACAGCTTCTCATAACATGATTACATGGTTTTTAATAACCCACTAAATTGTCTCTCTGTGCTAATGATCATGAGTTCATTGAGAGTTCCATCTTCCAAGTGCATAGTAGATATATGTATATGTGTGTGTGTGCTCAGTTGTGTCCAACTCTTTGCAATCCCACGGACTGTAGCCCGCCAGATTCCTCTTTCCATGGAATTTTCCAGACAAGAATACTGGAGTGGGTTGCCATTTCCTACTCCAGGGGATCTTCCCAACCCAGGGATTAAACCCAAGTCCCCTGCATCTCCTGCAATGGCAGGTGGATTTTTTACCACTGTGCCACCTGGGAAGCCACAGATATATGCATAGTAGATATAAAAGAAGTGTTTTCAAGTGAGTAGTAATTAAAATCTAACATAAAGGATTCTTGAGACTGTGCCATTCCCCTTGGTAAAAACCTTCATTACTGCACTGCAAAAGTCAACTCATTCAAACCCATCACAATCTTTCTTTATTTGGCTGTGCTGGGTCTTAGTTGGAGCAGTCAGTATCTTTGATTTTCTTTGTGGCATGTGGGATCTTGCATTGTGGCATGTGAACCCTTAGTTGCAGCATGTGGGATCTAGTTCCCTGACCAGGGATCAAACCCAGGCCCCCTGCATTGGGAGCACAGAGTCATAGCCACTGGGCCACCAGGGAAGTCCCCCCACCACAATCTTGCTCAAAGACAACCCCATGATTTTTCTTCCACAACTGCCCTGTAGTTTCATGCTTCAACTTATTACAGACTATTTGCACCTCTCCAGACACATTAAGGTTTCCTACCTCTTGCCATTTATTCCAGCTCCGAACAAAAAGCTTTTCTCCTCCCACCATTCTGCTTCTTTCTTTATGTTTCATATACCTATATCCCAATGTCTAGTTCAGGGAGCCCTTATAAAGCTACATGGTAGAGGGGTGAGGCAAGACAGGTTTTCCCCAGGGTAATATTAGAAGTTGGCCTGAAAGACTCAACTCCCCAAGAAATGATCTTAGTCTGTGGCTTTCTCATGGTTGAATGTATGACCCTCTGCTTTATAGAGTCCCCCTGATTTAGACCAAATAGGGCTCATGTGACTTGGCATATCCCGTGTTATGGGCCACAATCTGAATTGGTTGCAGATGGAGTAAAAGAAGGAGAAATAGACCCAACTTTCTCGTTCATCTTTATAACAGCTTTGGTGTGTCCATGTTACACTCCCCTTTCTATACAAGAGGAAATGCATGAGACATATTTGTCAGTGAACTTTTTCTTTACTTGAAAAATCCCAAAAATGAGAGGGAAGAGAGAGAGAGTTGGAGAAAGAAACAGATCATCCATAATCTCCCCTTCAGCATCTGTAATCTCATTCCCTACAAGTGCCTCTTTGGGTCAAGTAGAAGGTACTTCTTGCATCATAGAGGTCTCCAGCCCTGGGCCAGAGTTCACCACTTTTGGTGATGGGGTCCAGGTTGGATTTCAGCCCCCTGGTCTCCTTGGCTTGGCCACTGTATAACTCCAAATGGAGACCCTGGTTTGTAGCTCATCCTTTCCTGTATCAGTAGTTTTAAAGCTTTTATTCAATCTTACCAAAATGCCCTGCAGAAGGCTACATCACCACAAAAAGGACATATTTTCCTTAAGTATTAATTTATTTCTCCCCCTTTCCCCCACTTGCTTCATTTTTATGAGAACTCCCTTTGATTGGTGCCAAAAATTTGAACGTTACATTCTTGTTAGTGCATTAGAGAGCCTTCAGAAATTAGCATATGCTCCACCATAAAATAAAGTAATAGAGCCAGAGAATCTAGATATGGAATCTGAAGGATATAAGCAGGTTTCTCTTCTTTCACTTAGGAATTGACCTCAGCTTTCTATAGGAAACAGTGTTGATAAAGCAGTTTGAGAATAGCTGTTGATCTGAAGGCTTCGTGTCTAATTCTCTTGAATGTTCATTATTTAATAAAACTGTATTGAGGGATTGCCATGTACTAGGGACAGGCATGCCCTGGTGAAAAATAAACATAGAATTGCCTTAATGAAAGTTAGGGTCTTATGAATGGAGAGACCATGAATTAATAAATAGGCAAATAAATACGTACTTACCAATTGCCGTCAATGTCTAGAAGGAAGTAGAGTTCTGAGACTGAGAAAAATCAGGATGGGGGAGCCTGTCTTTAGATAGGGTAACGAAGGGTGGGCTGTCTTTCAAGGTCACAGGAACTGAGATCTGAAATAGCTGAATAGAAGCCAGCTAGGCAGAGGACAATGGCATCCCACTCCAGTACTCTTGCCTGGAAAATCCCATGGATGGAGGAGCCTGGTAGGCTGCAGTCCATGGGGTCGCTAAGAGTAGGACATGACCAAGCGACTTCACTTTCACTTTTCACTTTCATGCATTGGAGAAGGAAATGGCAACCCACTCCAGTGTTCTTGCCTGGAGAATCCCAGGGACGGGGGGCCTGGTGGGCTGCCGTCTATGGGGTCGCACAGGATCGGACACTACTGAAGCGACTAAGCAGCAGCAGCAGCAGCAGGCAGAGGGCAGAGCTTCCTGGGTGGTTCAGTGGTAATGAATCTGCCTGCAGTGCAGGAGACCCGGGTTCAGTCCTTGGGTTGGGAAGATCCCCTGCAGGAAGGCATGGTAACCCACTCCAGCATTCTTACCTGGAGAATCCCATGGACAGAGATGCCTGGTGGGCTACAGTCCATGGGGTCGCAAAGAGTCAGACACGACTGAAGCAACTGAGCACACACAAGCATCCAGGCCGAGAGCAAATGGAAAACTCCAGGCTGAGGAAAGAGAATTCATGAAGGGTGTAAGTCAAGAATAAGCTTGGTGAGTTCTATGGATGCCGTAGCATCTTTTAAGTTATTGTGAAAAGTGTCAAATTCTCAGATCCACCGTGAACCTAATGAATTAACAATGCCAGAGTGGGAGCCTGCAATCCCTGTGTTAACAAGCCTGCCATGTGATTATGATGCTTGCTGTTGTTCGAGAAGCTCTACCTTAGACAGATATTTTAAGCTGTGAAGGGGAAGGGGAGAACAAGACAGCATCTCTATGCCAGGACAATGCAAGTGGTAAATGTGGGCACAGATCAGGAGCAGTTTTGGCTGGCAGAAATGTTGGCAAATTAAAAAAACCTGTTCAATGTAAAACTTAATCTAAAATAATGCCTGCATTTGAATATCAGTGTCCTCATGGATGGTGTTTTTGATGGCTTATGGATTATTACTTATTTTAAAATAAGTAAATAGATTTCATTCACTGACATTTTGCTTGATGTTTTGTTATATATAATTAAAATTGTCAGACAAAAAATGTTGGCATTCCTTCTGTTTCCTTAGCAGCCGAAGAATGTGGCCTGCTTCAATGATTTATTTATACTCATTAGAGACCTTTTTATTTTAATTGTGCGTATTTTGCATTTAGCCTCTGTAAAGCACTCATGAACTACCTTTTTTGTTTGTTTTAATTGTGTCATTAGAAAGCTATGGAAAGCTTGAAATGTTTTTGTTTGGTTTTGGTTTGTTTGCTTCATTTTTCTATTAGAAAGAAATAATTAGCATCCAGAGTTAGGATTATAGGAACTAGTTTCTGAGGAAATTAACTCAAATGTATACCACTTGTTCTTATAGGCAGAAGTCTTTCCTTTGTGATCAATTCCGTTCTGTTCCTCATTTCCCATTAATATTTGTGAGGACAAAATGAACATACATATAAAAGAAAGAAGACAGACACTGTTAGTGTGATTAAGCTATAATTCAGCCTTTGAGAGTATTGGAGTTATAAGTTTCATAGTGAAGCCGTGTCCTGAAAGATGAAGAATTATGATGGCTGCAAATGAAGAAATGTTTTTTTAAAAAAAGAATTTCATGTTTGGGTGCACACTCTTTTCCAGTAATACAAAGAGAAACTAGAGATCATTTTTCAGAACAACATGATGATTCTGTATGGGCAAAAAAATGGAACAGTCATTTACTATTCTTCTGAGGGGAAACCATAGTTAAAATATAACTGATAATTGCTCAGAAAATAAAAGCACCAGATTTTTTCATCCCTACAAACTTCATATTGTTTCCCTAAAATCATTTTCTTTTTTTTTTTTTAATTTAACTACCCCAAGTCATCCTGATTATGCTACATCTAGCTCATTAGTTCTGAGTCTGTTTCATTCTTTATGTCCTTATTCACTTTGCTCATCCAAAGTGATCATGTCCAAATATGAACACGTACAAGAATTGCCCTGAAAATGGAAAGCAAGGAAGACAATGAAAAAAAAAAAAAACAGCATAATGCTTTGCCCTTGGGCTGCCACAATAAAAATTGATGCTGGAATGCAATGCAGTTGAATCTCTATTAAAAAGAATATATATTTCAGTGGCATACTTTACTGTCAAGAATGTCTCTACCAGAGGCAAAAGTGATCCTAATAGCAGAGGGAAGTCTCCTTCAGTCTGCAGACTAGACTAGCCCCTGTGTCTCAGCTCCACATAGTCCCTTCGTATTTGGCAGAACTTACAGAAAGGGTGATATGTCTCAGTTTTGTTGAAAATTGATGGAATAGCTAGTGGTGTTAGTAATGAGAATTCAAATCAGCAGTCTCTTGCCAAAGCAAAAAAGTATCTCCTGCCCAAAGTCCAAGGGTAAAAGGAGGTTGGGCAACTGGATGAAGTTAGTCTGTGTAGTTGTTGTTGAGTCGCTCAGTCATGTCTGACTCTCTGTGACCCCCATGGACTTCAGCATGCCAGGCTTCCCTGTCCTTCACCAGCTCCCAGAGTTTGCTCAAACTCCTGTCCGTTGCGTCAGTGATGCCGTCCAACCATCTCATCTTCTGTCGCTCCCTTCTTCTCCTGCCTTCAATCTTTCCCGGTACTGAGGTCTTTTCCAATGAGTTTGCTCTTCGCATCAGGTCGCCAAAGTCTATGTGAAAGTGAAAGTAGCTCAGTCGTGTCCAACTCTTTGCAACCACATGGACTATACAGTCCATGGAATTCTCCAGGCCAGAATACTGGAGTGGATAGCCTTTCCCTTCTCAAGGGGATCTTCCCAACCCAGGGATCGAACCCAGATTTCCTGCATTGCAGGTAGATTCTTTACTAGCTGAGCCACAAGGGAAGCCCAAGAATACTGGAGTGGGCAGCCTATTCATTCTTCAGCAGATCTTCCCAACCCAGGAATCAAACCAGAGTCTGCTGCATTGCAGGAGGATTGTTTACCAACTGAGCTATCAGGGAAGCCCTTACTAGTGTGTTTTTTTTTTTTTTTGAAGAAATAGAATGGTGGCTTTTATTCTCAGGTAGTGGAGAGGGGAACACAGTATGCTCCTGCCTCAAGAACTGTGTCCCTAATGCAGGTATTCACAGTCAGGAGCAGTCAGGAGTCAGTGATGAGGAAACAAAGGTGATAGGATCTTGATTTCTTCCTCTTGCATCATTTCAAAGACAGTCATAAACTGGCATCAGTAACCCAGTAACTGCGTCTGGCAGTCTGGTGGCTCTGAGGCCTTCTTTCTGACATGTAACTACAAGGGGAAGGCTGTTGTAAAGGTAAATATCAGATAGAGGATGTATTTAGCATAGAGTCAAGTGAAGTGTAGCTCCTGCAGAGTTAGGGGGCAGAAAAGCAAAATTAGTTACAGACATTCGGAATCAGGAGCAGTTAAAGTAAAATAAACTAGGAATGTTCAGGCCTGCTCACTGTTCTTCTTTACGTTCTTTGCTCTCAGAGAAGTGAAAAAGAAAAACTCATTCCTCTTTTTTCCTTTTCACTGCAACAATTCCCCCGTCAGTTTATTCCCTCCTAACAATGGAGGCAGAGAAGGCAATGACAACCCACTCCAGTACTCCTGCCTGGAAAATCCCATGGGTGGAGGAGCCTGGTAGGCCACAGTCCATGGGGTCGCTAAGAGTCAGACACAACGGAGCGACTTCACTTTCACTTTTCACTTTCATGCATTGGAGAAGGAAATGGCAACCCACTCTGGTGTTCTTGCCTGGAGAATCCCAGGGGTGGGGGAGCCTGGTGGGCTGCTGTCTATGGGGTCGCACAGAGTCGGACACGACTGAAGCGACTTAGCAGCAGCAGCAGCAACAGTGGAGGAAAGGAAATACATCATTCTTGTCTGACTGAGGACAAACCAGTTTTGCTCCGTTTGAAAATCACCAGCTGTTCAGCCCAGGGACCATCTATCTCTTACTTCAAATTTTCCTTGAGATGTGAACCCCAAGAAATCTTTATTGGGGTGATGAGGGACAGATGGTCAGTCTTCTGTAACTTCTTTAATGCTGACACAGGACTCATAGACCCTACCTAGTTAGGGTCATGGAGCTCTTACCCTGTTCTATTAAGGGGCCCAAGGTGACTTTTGTGGTTATTCCCGCTGGATCTGTTTGGAGGAGTGGCTGTAATCTCTTTGGGGGCATGGGTTTTCTTTGCACATCAGCTTTATCTTGATGTGAATCTGTGTCATCTGATAAAGGTCCTGTCCAGGTTGGAGATAGTCCTTTGATTATGTCTTTTTCAGAATGTATAATCCTCTGGTTGCAGGTCACAAGGCATCTTAGGTAACTGGGACCTGTAATCCTGCATTCTCAGTTTCCTCTAGGTTCACCATGGGGAGTGGTTGGAGTGGCTGTAGTCGAATGAAGGCCAGGTGGCAGGCATTCCCCTTTCTCAGGGCCCGCTGACTCACACTGAAGGGCTGCAATCGTTCATTCCATGTCTCAGGTCTTTCCTTCTTGGTCATGAATGACCGTTGTCCTCCTGGAATTTAGCCTCCAGGTCCTGCTTTGGAGTCATTTATAAGAGATTCACCGCCGCCTCCTCCTCCTCCCACCTGCCGCAACTACCGCCCTCTACTCTCTACCCCACCCAGCTTCGTGTCGGAGGCGCCATCAGGCACCGCCGACTTTACATACTGGGCCAGATTTGCCACCCCCCGCAGAGCCCCTCTAGTGTATTTTTAATTGAAGACAACCTCTGCAGAGAAGGTGAGAATTTGCTACTTAGTGGTACTTGTTAGGATGGGTCCAACCACATTCCCCCCAGGTATTTAAGAGGCTCCAGGCCTTTCTACTTCTGGGCAAAGCAGGATATGGTCCTTGGCTCTTCAGGTTCCAGTGGTGGTTATTCACTCCCATCAGGATGATAAACCCATCCAGAAATGCAAAAGCTGAAAAACACAGCCAGGCTGTACCTACCCCTAACTCTGAGTGACCGGATTCCATGAGGCCTTCCCTAAGCCACATGTTGGAGTCTCAACACCAGGACCAAAGACCTGGATCTGGAGGTCATGATTTCCATTTCCTTCCCCTCAGCTACTAAACCAGCATGAAGAGTCCTGGGACTTGTGCTAACACTCTTTGCAGGCTATTTCTTAGGACTTTTGGTTCACAAACAGTTTGTTCAGTAAGGTTTCATTGTAGAGGGAAAGGCAGCTGGCCCCTGCTTTGCTTCTTAGATAGTATTTTTGATGTAAATTTCTCTGCCCAGTGTATGTAGCCCTAGAATGATATTTCATTGTCAGATCATTCTATTCTTGAATTCCTGGTGAGATAAGACCTCTATGAAGCAGTAGGTTAAGATTTCAGGAATAGTGTTTAATATCATTAAGAAGGGAAGTGTTTCATTCTCAGGAGTACCATTAATATATAAAGAGAACAGTGTGTGTGTGTGTGTGTGTGTAACTGTGATATGTATATCATATCACAATTTATAAATTCTTAAATAGAATTATAATTAATTATATAAAAATAAATTATATAAGAAATTATAGAATTTATGTAATATAATTAAATAGAATTATAAACTCTAATTCTAGCATTTCAGTCTCCTCTCCTTCTTGCCTGCTTATGCATTTCATCTAACTGCCGCCTTTCTTGGATGGTCTTGATGTCCACCATTAAGCCCTCTACATTCTCTCCATCTACAAGCCTCATCTTGCTTCACTTCCCTCCAAATCCCCTTTAGTTGCATTTTGCAGTCACATTCCTGCTAAAATTTAAACTCTCATATCCCTAAGTGTTTGTGCCACAACCATCTGACAAAACCCCAAACCTGGATCAACTGTTTCTTCCACATTTGCCTGGAATGCTGTTGGAGAAAGAGAAAACTGGGCAGATGGGTTCTGCTAAAAAGTTGTTGTCTTCTGCCTCAAGTGAGCCCTCAACACTGTCTGGCAACCTCCCTACATTTATTTGTTCACCTCCCTCTCGTATTCTCTCGCACAACTAATTCCAATGTTCCCACTTACCCTTCACTCATGTTTTCATTCAATGAATGTTCATTGCACACTGATTATATACCAGGTCAGTTGCTTCCTACTTCACAGAAGAAATAGAGGTCCCCAAAGTCAAAGTACCTCAACTTACCTTTTTCATTGCTCCAAATTGACCTTCTATGCCTTCCAAAATAGTCCATAACTATTAAGTCATTAAAAAAATTACTCCCTCAAAAATGTTCTCTAGTTAGAAGACAATGCCTTTGTTTTGTTGCAAAGTGGTTGTCTACTGAGCTGCTAAATCTATATTTGAACAAATCTTTACATAAAGATAAGCAAAGTTCTGACAAGCAATTAAATGTCATAAAAAAGAAAAAACTTGGCATATCAAACTTATATATCATTCTAAATCAGTACGTTTATATCTATAATCAGACAGCATTTAATGAAGTGAAAATTCTGCCTGCATGAAACTAGTCACAATAAAATTAGACTTGGTTTGCTCTTTCATGGCGAGCATATTCCAGATGTTTAAATGTTTCAAAGAAAACCCAGAGTATAATGGCTTCCTTGAATGTTTTCTCAGTTACTGCTTCCAAACTAGAATATGATCTAATGAAATTCTGGTGGTACTGAAATAGCACATCATATTGTTCAGAGTAGACTGTACTTTTTTGGGTGTTTTGTGTTTAGTGTTTAATAATGTAAACATGAATGTCTATGTATATTAATAATAACAATATTAAAAGTGCTAATATTTGAAATACAATCAAATTCTATGTTATTTAAATGAATTGTACCTGTATTGACTCTTTTTTTTTTTTTTTAACTTATTTGGCAGTGTCGAGTCTTAGTTGGGTCATGTGGGATCTTTGTTGCAGCGTGTGAACTCTCAGGTTATGGCCCAGGGTGTGCAGCCTCATTCGTTGTGGTGCACAGGCTTAGGGATAGAACCTGTGTCCCCTGCATTGCATGCTGGAGTCTTAACCACTGGGCCATCAGGGAAGTCCCCTGTGTTCACTCTATGCATAACATGTCCTGTGACTCAGTGTTTAGGGGGCCATGCTTCCTGTTATGTACATGTCTAGGCATTGACAGCTAACATCAGTGAGCCGTCCTCAGGTGGTATGGAGCTGCCACTAGAAGCCAGGTCACGTGTTAAAGTGAAGACTGTCTTAGACACTCTCGTGCCTTCTTTTTCTCGTCTTCTTTTCTACCATCATCTGTCTCCTTTCCTTCATTGTCATGTGCTCAGCACCCTCACCATGACTTCTAGCTGGCTGAAGTTTGTCATTCTGATCAAGCCTACCATGATTATCTTCCCAAAGTGAACCTTTGCACCAAATTACCTCTTTAGCAACAAACGTCCCCCTAATCAAAGCTTCCTTTTATCTTAACAAAGACTTAGGCATTCATATTAAACAGAACATATGGCTTTTTCCCTTTAATAATAATAGTGTAGCAGTAGCAGTGGTAGTAAAGTCGTAGTAGTCAACATTTAAAATAGATGCTCTCTATTCCAATTCAGTTAGGACCTGGAGTTCAACAGTTAATTGAAAAAGTCAGTAAAAATTTTATTTTGTGTAAAATAGTCACTAATATTTTAATGCTGTGTGAAGGAATTTTACTTCGAGTGTAGGTTCCCTGATTAGGGTTTGCCATGAATTACACTGATACTACAGACTTTGATTTCCGGTGCAGGTTTCCTTAATGCAGACAGAATCCACTGGGAAACATGGGAAGCATTCTGAGTACTTTAGAATCCTTCTAACCTTTTCATATGGGTTTCCTAATCTCTTACAGTTGCCTAGTTGGCACCCAATTCAGTAATACTTCTTTTTCTTTTTTAAAGCATATTTCCAGAATATTTAACCTTATTTTTTATAGGAATAATAACTTACTTTCTTTTTAGGATTCTAGTTCTTTGGTTTAGGAAATCTTTCATTAAACTATGTAACTGCGATACTAATTGGCAAAAGCAGGTTTGAGAATATACACACATTGACAAGTCAACTAATGAGGGCTGAACGCCATACTTATGACACATACTTCGTAACATTTTACTTAGTGACCGTTAGCGGCCCCAGTCAGTATGTTTCTCAGACAATAAAAACTCTGGCTAATCTGATGAGTCTTAAATGGAGATCAGTTAAGGGAACTTCTGCTACAACTGGATGATACAAGCAGAAGAAACAAAAAAGAAGCCAGGATCCCATGACTCTGTGTGTGTGAGTGAGGGGACAGGGGTTTTGGGGAGAGAAGGAAAGTAGAGGGGAAAGGAGAGAGTGTGTTGTGATTAATTATGAATATTGAAACTTATTTTTTAAAATCTCCTTCGTCCTCCAGAATACTAATGCAGGATTAAAAATCTGTGTCCACAGCAGGGGAAAGAGAGAGTGGGATGAATTGGGAAAGTAGCATTGACATATATACACTACCATGCATAAAATAGCTAGTGGGAAGCTGCTATACAGCGCAGGGAGCTCAGCTCAGCACTCTGTGATGACCTGGAGGAGTGGGATGTGGGGACGAAAGGGAGGCTCAGGAAGGAGGGGATATATGTATACTTATAGCTGATTCACGTTGTTCTACAGCAGAAACTAACACAACATTTTAAAGCAATTATCTTTCAATTAAAAGAAAATCTGTGTTCAGGACTTTGAGGAAGAAAGTGAAAATCAAAATACACTAATAGATACCCTTGGCCATGTGCATCATGTAATCTAAGGGGAGCTGAAATCTAGATATGACCGAAGTGAGATGGATGCTGAACTCAGGGACCAAGAGCCACACTAAGGCAGTGGTGAGTGTATGGGGTTAATCTGCACTGTTGTCAGATTCTGCCTGGCTTTCCTGCCATCTGTGCAATGATTCCTCTTTATGGTTCCCACTCAAGTGATATTTACTTGTGGTTACTAGAAATGCATGTTATTATCCAGAAGACAATGGCTCCATTTTTATTAACATTGTCTTTGTCCAGGTTTCCCCACTGACATTTAAGAAATCTGATTTCTAACCTTTCTATTACGCCAAGCAAAGTGATTGTGAATCACTTCTTTTTAGAGATATGAATTCATATTCATGGAGTTTAACTGCCTCTCTCCATGGGCATTTATTGTGATCCTTTTATGTATGTATTTATGAGAAAATAGAATAATATTTGCTATCAATTCCTATAACAACTTTCTTCATTTCAGAATGATTTGTATGATATTCCACTGATGTGAAATTAAATAAAGATGAAAATATCAGATATAATTTTTGTATCTACATGGTCAAACAGATTTCTGTCCACTTCTCTTTGTATTTTTTTAATATATAATTCACATACCATAAAATTCATAGTTTTAAAATGTGTGATTTGGTGGTATATACTATATTCAAAAAGCCATGCCACCATCACCACTGTCTTAACTCCAGAATGCTTTTGTCATTCCCAGAAGGAACCCCGTGACTCTTTAATATAATATTTTAGTGGCCGCTTTTCAAAAACTGTAAGTTCAACAGAGTGATGTGTCAAAATATCATATTATCTATGAACTATTTAAGGGTCTTAGGCTCCATACAATGCCACATTTTAGTGAAGAGATAGTAACTTGGATTTGGATAATCCCATTCTTATTTAGAATGTACACACTGGTTCCTTCCATTTGGAGTCAGAAGGAACTCAAAGGTTTTAGATGAAGTCCATGTAAACAGTGCTTTTATCAACATTCAGTTCAGTGCAGACGCTCAGTCGTGTCTGACTCTTTGCAATCCCATGAACCGCAACACACCAGGCCTCCCTGTCCATCACCAAACTCATGTCCATTGAGTCGGTGATGCCATCCAACCATCTCATCCTCTGGCGTCCCCTTCTCCTCCTGCCCTCAATCTTTCCCAGCATCAGGGTCTTTTCAAATGAGTCAACTCTTCGCATGATGTGGCCAAAGTATTGGAGTTTCAGCTTCAACGTCAGTCCTTCCAATCAACACCTAGGACTGATCTCCTTTAGGATGGACTGGTTGGATCTCCTTGCAGTCCAAGGGACTCTCAAGAGTCTTCTTCAACACAACAGTTGAAAAGCATCAATTTTTCGGTGCTCAGCTTTCTTTATAGTCCAACTCTCACACCTGTACACGACTACTGGAAAAACCATATCCTTGACTAGACAGACCTTTGTTGACAAAGAAATGTCTCTGCTTTTTAATATGCTGTCTAGGTTGGTCATAACTTTCCTTTCAAGAAGTAAGCGTCTTTCAATTTCATGGCTGCAGTCACCATCTGCAGAGATTTTGGTGCCCCCCAAAATAAACTCAGCCATTGTTTCCTCATCTATTTGCAATGAAGTGATGGGACCAGGTGCCATGATCTTAGTTTTCTGAATGTTGAGCTTTAAGCCAACTTTTTCACTCTCCTCCTTCACTTTCGTCAAGAGGCTCTTTAGTTCTTCTTCACTTTCTGCCATAAGGGTGATGTTATCTGCATATCTGAGGTTATTGATATTTCTCCTGGCAATCTTGATTCCAGCTTGTGCTTCATCCAACCCAGTGTTTCTCATGATGTACTGCATATAAATTAAAAAAGCAGGGTGACAATATACAGCCTTGACATACTCCTTTTCCTATTTGGAACCAGTCTGTTGTTGCATGTCCAGTTCTAACTGTTGCTTCCTGACCTGCATACAAATTTCTCAAGAAGCAGGTCAGGTGGTCTGGTATTCCCATCTCTTTCAGAATTTTTCACAGTTGATTGTGATCCACACAGTCAAAGGCTTTGGCATAGTCAAGAAAGCAGAAATAGATGTTTTCTGGAAATTTCTTGCTTTTCCAATGATCCAGTGGATGTTGGCAATTTGGTCTCTGGTTCCTCTGCCTTTTCTAAAACCAGCTTGAACATCTGGAAGTTCATGGTTCACATATTGCTGAAGCCTGGCTTGGAGAATTTTGAGCATTATTTTACTAGCGTGTGAGATGAGTGCAATTGTGTGGTAGTTTGAGCATTCTTTGGCATTGCCTTTCTTTGGGATTGGAATGAAAACTGACCTTTTCCAGTCCTGTGGCCACTGCTGAGTTTTCCAAATTTGCTGGCATATTGAGTGCAGCCCTTTCACAGCATCATCTTTTAGAATTTGAAATAACTCAACTGGAATTCCATCACCTCCACTACCTTTGTTCGTAGTGATGCTTCCTAAGGCCCACTTGACTTCACATTCCAGGATGTCTGGCTCTAGGTGAGTGATCACACCATCGTGATTATCTGGGTCGTGAAGATCTTTTTTGTACAGTTCTTCTGTGTATTCTTGCCATCTCTTCTTAATATCTTCTGCTTCTGTTAGGTCCATACCATTTCTGTCCTTTATTGAACCCATCTTTGCATGAAATGTTCCCTTGGTATCTCTAATTTTCTTGAAGAGATCTAGTCTTTCCCATTCTATTGTTTTCCTCTATTTCTTTGCATTGATCGCCGAGGAAGGCTTTCTTATCTCTCCTTGCTATTCTTTGGAACTCTGCATTCAAATGGGTATATCGTTCCTTTTCTATTTTGCTTTTCACTTCTCTTCTTTTCACAACTATTTGTAAGGCCTCCTCAGACAGCCATTTTGCTTTTTTTCATTTCTTTTTCTTGGGGATGGTCTTGATTCCTGTCTCCTGTACAATGTCACAAACCTCTGTCCATAGTTCATCAGGCACTCGGTCTATCAGATCTAGTCCCTTAAATCTATTTCTCACTTCCACTGTATAATCATAAGGGATTTGATTTATGTCATACCTGAATGGTCTAGTGGTTTTCCCCACTTTTTTTCAATTTAAGTCTGAATTTAGCAATAAGGAGTTCATGATCTGAGCCACAGTTGGCTCCCGGTCTTGTTTTTGCTGACTGTATAGAGCTTTTCCATCTTTGGCTGCAAAGAATATAATCAGTCTGATTTCAGTGTTGACCATCTGGTGATGTCCATCTGTAGAGCCTTCTCTTGTGTTGCTGGAAGCGGGTATTTGCTATGGCCAGTGCATTCTCTTGGCAAAACTCTGTTAGCCTTTGCCCTGCTTCATTCTGTACTCCAAGGCCAAATTTGCCTGTTACTCCAGGTGTTTTGGAAAAGGCAATGGCACCCCACTCCAGTACTCTTGCCTGGAAAATCCCATGGACGGAGGAGCCTGGTGGGCTGCAGTCCATGGGGTCGCTAAGAGTCGGACGCGACTAAGCAACTTCACTTTCACTTTTCACTTTCATGCATTGGAGAAGGAAATGGCAACCCACTCCAGTGTTCTTGCCTGGAGAATCCCAGGGATGGGGGAGCCTGGTGGGCTGCCGTCTATGGGGTTACACAGAGTCTGAAACGACTGAAGTGACTTAGCTAGGTGTTTCTTGACTTCCTACTTTTGCATTCCAGTCTCTTATAATGAGAAGGACATCTTTTGGGGGTGTTAGTTCTAAAAGGACTTGTAGGTCTTCATAGAACCATTCAACTTCAGCTTCTTCAGCATTACTGGTTGGGGCATAAACTTGGATTACCATGATATTGAATGGTTTGCCTTGGAAATGAACAGAGATCATTCTGTCATTTTTGAGATTGCATCCAAGTACTGCATTTCAGACTCTTCTGTTGACTATGATGGCTACCCCATTTCTTCTAAGGGATTTCTCCCCACAGTAGTAGATATAATGGTCATCTGAATTAAATTCACGCATTCTAGTCCATCTTAGTTCGCTGATTCCTAGAATGTCGATGTTCACTCTTGCCATCTCCTGTTTGACCACTTCCAATTTGCCTTGATTCATGGGCTTAACATTCCAGGTTCCTATGCAATATTGCTCTTTACAGCATCAGACCTTGCTTCTATCACCAGTCACATCCACACCTGGGTGTTGTTTTTACTTTGGTTCCTCCCTTCATTCTTTCTGAAGTTATTTCTCTACTGATCTCCAGTAGCATATTGAACCAGAAAAATAACACCTGCACAGATCAAGCAAATCATAGCAGCACATATAGCCAAGTAAGTGATGCTGTCCTTGTACACAGAGATTCCGTTACCCAAACTATTCTCCTAAGTGAGGGAATTCATCTTTAGAAATTGCTCGTTAGAACATTGGGACCTCATGCATCACGTTAAAGATCCATAAATGTCCTCTCAATGGAGAAGAGAATATTCATGATCATATCAACCCAGTATTTGCATAGGCTGCTTCTGATCAACAGATTGTCATGATGCATGGCATCATGGAATCCTGCTCCGGTGCTCCAGAGACAGCTGAGAAGCCTCATGGGAGCCTTCTTCAGTCATTGCTACAAGGACCAAAATACTAGGAGATCAGGAACTCAGGCTTAGAATTTGACAAAATACCCTCATCTCTAATTGAAACAATTTATTTATGTAGTTGGTACAAATTATGCATGTAATATTTCATGACTGAGTACATCTTTTACCGTTAAAAAAAAAAAAGCCCCCACTTTTGGTTGTGAGATGAGTAGAATTCAGAATCTAGCAGTGTTGTATTCTTCCCATTACTTTGCCAATGCAGAATTTCTTCAGAAAGGGATCTAAATATAATTGTTAAGAATGTGCACTCTACTACTACTAAGTCACTTCAGTCATGTCCGACTCTGTGCGACCCCATAGACAGCAGCCCACCAGGTTCCCCCGTCCCTGGGATTCTCCAGGCAAGAACACTGGAGTGGGTTGCCATTTCCTTCTCCAATGCATGAAAGTGAAAAGTGAAAGTGAAGTCTCTCAGTTGTGTCCAACCCTCAACAACTCCATGGACTGCAGCCTTCCAGGCTCCTCCGTCCATGGGATTTTCCAGGCAAGAGTACTGGAGTGGTATTGCCTTCTCCGATGTGCACTCTAGAGGCAGACAAATCTGATTATGTATCCCAGGTTCCTCAGTTTTTACCCATGGAGCCTCAGGCAAAGTTTAACCTCTGTGACTTTTTTTTTCTTGTGTGTAAAATGATAATTCTCCAACTACCAACCTCATAGGGTTATTGTGTAGGAATAAAATCAGATGATGTTTGGACAGAGCTCCTCACAGAATTAGGCACATAACAAGTACTCAGTAGACATTAGTTGAGTTGTTTAGTCGCTAAGTCATGTCCAATTCTTTGCGACCCCGTGGACTGTAGCCCATCAGGCTCTTCTGTCAATGGGATTCTCTAGGCAAGAATACTACAGTGAGTTGCCATTCCCTTCTCCAAACATTAGTTAGCCATCCATTAACAAATGTTCACTGTTAGAATACCACTAGAAAAGGGCAAATGTTACTGACATCCCAAACAGAATACGACACCATGTAGTTCCCATGTGTCTGTTTTTGTTTTTTTTGGCTTTAAATAGTCTCATCTTCCATTTTGCCCTTGATTATTTCATACAGGCACTTCGAGGAGAAATTGCACCTCTCAAAGAGAATGTAAGCCACGTCAGTGACCTTGCTCGCCAACTCACCACGTTGGGCATTCAGCTTTCACCATATAATCTCAGCACTCTGGAAGACCTGAACACCAGATGGAAGCTTCTGCAGGTAGGCACATTATAAACATTGCAGTTTCTTCTCTCAATAAGGCAATATACAGATAAGGCTTGTTTGTAAGGAACAATGCAAGTAATTTCTTCATATGATACTCATGATAGTTTGTGAGTGTATGATATTTTGTATTATTTAATATTAATTATTTCATTTTTAAGCATATTAATATTAATTTTTAAATGGCTTAAACTTAGACTTTACTATATCTTGCAGTTAACATGGAAGATAATACTGAATCATGCTTTAAGAACTAAATTACTGGCATGCCATTACTTTGTACTATCATACCTTGGATTCTTAAAATGTCTTTCCTTTTGGAATCCTAACTTAAAACAAAAGTTAATGGTAGGACACATTCTAAATCTTTTAAAGAAAGGATATCCTACCACGAACCGACTCATGGAAGTTTTTCATAGTAAATAAAGGGAACGTAAGTGTGCTCAAGTTCATGCTTACTGGCTATGGGACCTTTAGCAAATTAACTTTTCTGTGTCTCCGTGTTTTATCTGAAGAAAATGGGAATGTTAAATGTTCCTAAAATATTGGTCTTTTGTTAGGATGAGTAAGTCAAAATACATGAGACGTGCTTAGTACAGTATTAGCTACATAGTAAAAAACCCTGTGAATTCTAGTTCTTGGTGTTACTGCAGTTATAATTGTTATTATTATAGCATACAGGTTTTCGAATCAGACTTACTTGAAGTCAGTTGACCTCTTTGCTTGTCCATTTCCTCATCTCCAGCATACTTGCTGTAATATTGAAGGGACTAATTGTTGTAGAGTTATTGGTACAGTACCTGGCTCATAGTAAGAACTCAGACAATGGAATGGTGAAAGAGATGTGTCTACACTTTCCCTTCATGAAGGCTACCACTAAGCTCCCACCCCTGCAACTGGTTTGATTATAGAACTAAAGAATTGTTTCTTCTCTTTTTCCAGTTTCATAAGATGCACAAAGTATGCTCCTGGGGACAGAGAGGAAAGAGGAAACTGGGTTTAAAAATATTTGCTTTCAGTGTTTTAGTAAGAAAAAAAATAATAAACCAGATTACTTTTCCTATATGCAGTCCATTTAGCGGTGTGATTAAAAGTCCTGTTGAAGAATTGTTAGATCTTTAATAAAAACAAGACCTCTCGAGATCTCATATTATTTTATTTTTGTTGTGATGATAGTCTTGAAATAAATGTATGATAGATTGTTATAAGTGGCATTGATTAAAGCCAGACAATATAGTTAAGAGATTACATGCGTTTCTATGTCTATTTGCCCCATAGTGGTTACATACTATTAAAATCTTATCAGTATCATCCTTAGTATATTTTTTTCATTTTAAACATAAATAAGGAAAGTAATAAATGTCCAAGGAAAACCAATGGTCGCATTTGTTCATTTCAAGCACTCTTGAACCATTATCTTAACATTACTTTTAGAGAGCTAAATGCCACATTTGCTTTCAGAATGTGATATAAATTTGTGAAAATGGCATATAATTTTACAAATGAGATAAAAATATTATGACTGACAGGAAAAGAAAGTTTAAAAAAATCAGTGTGAGTGATCCATCATAGTTGTACTATTTATTTAAATATAAAATATGAGAAAATAGTAACAGTTTGATTTTATCCATCCTTTAAAATGAATAAGGGACTTGGTTATAAATCTAGGAATGTACATAAAGAAGATAGGATGTTGTAGTAAAAAAAACTGTAGGAGTGAATGATAGAACACCTAACTGCAAACTGAAGCTCAGCTATTATTTGACCATATTATCTTTGGAAAGCCATTTGACCTCTAAAAGCTTCTATTTCCACATTTATAAAACAATATAATGCATTTTGTCTTAGGTCACAGTCTGTTCAGTCCTGATTCTGTATGTGCATATCTGGGGAATATCCACATATGTTGGAATTTAGTTTAGAATCAGTGGATTTGCTTCCTTTTCATAATACAAATGTGACTGACTGAAATTATATTCCTCCATCAGTATAATTCTAGCTTTTAAAACCCTCATCCCCAAACACCCTTATAGACAGCCTTCTCATAGTAAATGGTTCATTTTGTGGTATATGCTCTTATTGTGGCACAGTCCACATGTTGCCATTTTTTAATGTGACCTTAAGAGTAGACTTAAATGTTTTTTCTAGCAGAAAGGTGATAAATTCAAGGTTTTGAGTTGCACATAGCTGAGTCAACTTGATTCCATTCTTTTATCTGACCAGAATCTAACCACTCTGCTATATTATAAGTGCGAGTACTTGTTCAGAAAAGGAACAAAGCAAGAAATGAGGTTCACATCAAACAACTCTATCCCCATTACTGGAAGAGCAACTCATACAACCTATCGAGAACATTGTCCATTTAGAAGAAGAATGTGTGGGAGACTAAAGGATTACCCAGCTTCTGTGGAGGAGAGTGTAAGCCCACCATAATTGTGACATCACATTAATTCATTCACTTACGGTGCTATGTCAGTCAACGAAAATCATGATAAAAGTGAGAGTTCATCTTTGCTTCTGGATTTGCTCAGACAAAGAAAAAGCAAGAATGGAGAATTGGGGTAGTGGGAGGGTAGATATAAGTCTAAGAAAAAGAGTCTTACATTTGAGCAAATAGTGTAATTGAAGAAGTGGAATGACATACTACCAGGCTATAGGTACTTGATATCCGAATATCCTGGGTGTACCTTTGGGCCGGGTGGGAAGGCTGTACTGTGTCTTCTTGCTGTGTGTGGGCTTTTCTCTAGTTGCAGCAAATGGGGGCTACTCTCTAGTTGTGGTGTGCAGACTTCTTATTGTGGTGGCTTCTCTTGTGGAGCACAGTCTCTGGGATGCAAAAAAGTGAAAGTCAGTCAGTCGTGTCCAACTCTTTGCAACCCCATGGACTGTAGCCTGCCAGGCTTCTCTGTCCATGGAATTCTCCAGGCCAGAATACTGGAGTGGGTAGCCATTCCCTTCTCCAGGAGATCTTCCCAACCCAGGGATCGAAGCCAGGTCTCCCACATTGCAGGCATTTTCTTTACTGTCTGAGCCACCAGGGAAGCCCAGGGATTCAGTAATTGTGGCACACAGGCTCACTCGTTGTGGTTTAGTTGCTCTGCAGCATGTGGAATCTTCTGGGACCAGGGATCGAACCCGTATCCCTTGCATTGGCAGGCGGATTCTTATCGAGCCACCTGGGAAATCTGTCCTGGGTTTCTTACATGGGCCATTAATTTTACTTTAAAGAAAAGTCATGCTGGTTTTCTAGCTGTATGTAATATCTCTCAAAATGTTAGAAACAGATAAACCATATAGATCTGAACATCAACAGCAGGGTAAAACCCAGTCACAGAATATCTGTACATAGAAATAGAATGTATAGGCAGTTCTGGATTTATATTGAATCCACAAATAGAAGTATAGAGCCATTGCTTTGCCCATTTGAAACTCTCTGTGGGAATAAAATCCTGTTTTCTCCCTTAGAGTGGGCACATTAGTGTGAATGTTTCTATGACACCATTGGATGATGTGTTTCTGCAAAGGAAACCATTATTCCTTGTAATAGCAAAAAGTTTGCATGTACATTGTTTCACTTAATCCTCAAAACGTAATGATTATGTATTATGATTACATAATATCATCGTGTCCTTGTACAAGTAAGGAAATTGAGACTTAGAGACGGTAAGTGACACATTCAAAGTCACACAGCTTTTAAGCGGCAGTCACAATCTAAATCAGATCTGAGCTGCAACTCCCTACTCTCTGTTGCCTTGTCTCACAGTGGACTTAACAAAGTCATACTTTACAGCTGTTTTGGGCAACACAATATTTCACTTTTTTTTCCCATGCTTCCCCTCGTTTTTAAATGATCCTCAGGGATATTAACTTTGAAAGCTTCCTTTGCAAACCAATGGATTAATGAGCCCCAGTTCAATGTACCCCTTAAAACCATACCTGTCGTTTCAAATATAAAATTATAAAGCATTATATTTCTCATTGTCTTTAGAATTCAGCAATTGTACTAAAAGCAACCAAAAGTGAATTTAATGAGTTAGCCTTTAAAGTGGAACCAATGTTAATATCTTATCCGGGAGAAATGAGTATTGAAACCAAACGGGAAGAAAATTAAACTGATGATAAACCCTTCTAATTTTGAAGCAGTGCACATACTTTTAGTGCCAAAGTTGTGCTCTTTAGTCACCAAACACAAGTACTATAGGGAATATTCTATAAGAAAGTACAAGAGGGAATATTCTATAAGAAAGTACTACTAGGGAATGTTCTACCCATTTCTCACCCTCATGAGTAAACCCATGAATAGCAACAGAAGCTGAAAATACACTTTAATATAAAGAGTAAATGCTTTGTTGACTGTAGGATGTATGAAATGTAATCTCTTGAAAAATATTAAATATGAAGACATTTCTCTGTGTGACATTCTTTAAATATGTTTAAGGACAGCATCATGAATTATGTATGTTTTTAAAGGTTTCCCAAAAGTTTTCCAAAGTCATATGGACAGTTTTGCACTCTATCTTCACATCTTTGCGGTAACTTGATGTCACGGGGATCTAGACCCTCATCTTCTATACACTCCCTTCCTTCTTTCATTCTTTGCTTCTTCTTTTGTTTAGTTGGCACTGATTAAGCAGCTACTGGGTACCAAGCAAACATTGTCATTGTCGTATCTGGTCCAAGGACATCATGACCAAAACTCTCTTCACCACTTGTGCCAACTTAAGCAAAGTTTTATAGATATATTTTCTTTCATTACTTCCATCATGTCCCACCCTCCCTCCCTTTCTCCATCTTATAAACAAAATATATATATATATGCTATTGTGACACTAATACTATAAAAGTAGTACCTTTTCAGATCTCCTATTTACAAATTGTGCAATAGTTTCTGACTGAGAGTTTGATCTCCATAATCAAATTAGCAAGATTCATGGAAGGAACCATATTTAGCTGGGCAACAGAAATATTTTCATGGCTTCATTTAAAAAAAACTAAATAAAAATTTTAATTAAAAAAATTAAAAATTCCAACAGAGCAGTTTATGTTCTTTACTTGGGTGGGAGAGCTTTTTGAAGCAGGCTATCTCTCACTCTCTCTTTCTCTGTCCTTTTCATTATTGAGCACATGATTTGATCCTTTAAATGAACTGATGGATTTTGAACATTTTCATCATATTTTTTTTTTAAGGATCTTGTACTAATCATTTTATGTTGTGCTTTATGGAGCCCCTTCTAGGTAGGCAGTATAGGTGACCTGGGCCGATTCCTCTTAGAAATAATGTGGACCCATTACCAACTGAAGGCTTCCCTGGTGGCTCAGACAATAAAGAATCTCCCTATAATACAGGAGACCCAGGTTTGATCCCTAGGTTGGGAAGACCCCCTGGAGAAGGAAATGGCAGCCCACTCCAGTATTCTTGCCTGGAGAATCCCATGGACTGAGGAGCCTGGCGGGCTACAGTCTATGGGGTCACAAAGAGTTGGACATGACTGAGCAACTAACACTTTTTTTTACCCACTGAGGGCTGGTCTACCGATATCTGCTTTGCATGCCTTCCCTGGACTTTTTCTTTAACAAGACCAGAAATGATTCTCCTTGTGGTTATATCACAGAACTCTGAAGAAAATGATACATCTGTGGCCATTCTCAAAGGAAATGTTTTCCTGCATCAGTGGTTCTAAAATGTTCATGACACCAGAAGACTTACTAAAACACAGATCACTATGTGACTGCTGTGGATGGGCCCCACTTGGGAAGTTTTTGATTCAGTAGGTCGGGAATGGGGCCTGAGATTCTGCAGTTCTAACTAGCCCCCAAGTGAGGCTGATGCTGCTGATCCAGAGCTCATGCTTTAAGAAATGTTATTCTATATTAAGCACTTGCTGAGTACAGCTGAGTTTAAAAGATTTTTAAATAATTATATACACACACACACACACGTGTGTGTGTGTGTGTGTGCTCAGTTGCTGCAGTCATATTCAACTCAAGTGACCCTATGGACTGTAGCCCACCAGTCTCCTCTCTCCGTGGGATTTTCCAATAGAAAACATCTCATGGTACCTTGCACAAGTCATATATATATGTGTATATATATATATATATATATATATATATATAGAGAAGACAATGGCACCCTACTCCAGTACTCTTGCCTGGAAAATCTCATAGGCGAAGGAGCCTGGTAGGCTGCAGTCCATGGGGTCACAAAGAGTCAGACACGACTGAGTGACTTCACTTTTTTCACTTTCATGCATTGGAGAAGGAAATGGCAACCCACTCCAGTGCTCTTGCCTGGAGAATCCCAGGGACGGGGAGCCTGGTGGGCTGCCGTCTATGGGGTCGCACAGAGTCGGACACGACTGAAGCGACTTAGCAGCAGCAGTAGCAGCATATATATATATATATATATATATATATATATGTATATATATACACATGACTGTGGGGTTAGACTGTGGGAAATAAGTATAATGTCATTCAGAAAATTCTATATTAGAGGAATGTTACAGTGCTACAGAAACATGGAGACCCAAGCACTTGACTTATCTTTCAGGCAGAGAGAAGAGGGTAAAGGGAAACTTAGTAGATTCCTGGTAACACCATATGAAATTATAAATCCAAAACTGTGAATATGGATAAATATAATAAACATAATGTAAATAATTTAGAGTTACTGTATTTCATGACACATGATCTAGAACTATGCTTTCCACTCTGATAGCTACATGTGGATACTGAGCCCTTGAATGTAGCCAGTCCAAATTGAGGTGTGTTGAAAGACTTTGTACCAAAAAAAGAATGTAAACTATCTCATTAATATTTTTTATACTGATTATATGCTGAAGTGATAATATTTGATGTACTTGGTTAAGTAAAATATATCATATAATTAATCTCACACATTTCTTTTTTTTTAATCGTTTGAAGTTAGGCATTTCTCTTAAAAATGAACACAGTGAGCCTGTAGCTTCAAGTAAAACACCTGACAGTGTTTGTTTCTTTTTTTTACTTTTTTAATGTGTCTACTAGAAAATTGTAAATAGTGTATGCAACTCTCGTTCTATTTCTGTTGGATACTACTGGTCTAGAAAGTAGTTCTCAAAACCTAACATGGATAAATGTCACCTGCAGAGCTGGTTGAAACAGCCCTCAAAACTCAGTAGGTTTTGGCTGAGCCTATGATTCTGCATTTCTGTCAAGCTCCCAGGAGATGCTGTTGATCTGTGACCACCCGTAAAATTCATCCTCAAACTGTGGGTCACAGAGTTTTATAGAGAGGTGTGGAAATATAGTTTTGCATGAAGCACCATCTGTAGTTTCAGCACACGATTGTCTTGCCCATATACCGATTGTTATTCAGTCACTGAGTTGTGTCCGACTCTTTGTGACCCCATGGACTGCAGTACACCAGTCTTCCCTGTCCTTCACTATCTCCTGGAGCTTGCTCAAACTCATGTCCATTGAGTCCGTGATGCCATCCATCCTCTGTCGCCCCCTTCTCCTCCTGCCTTCAACCTTTCCCGGCATCAGGGTCTTTTCCAGTGAGTTGGCTCTTTGTATCATGTGGCCAAAGTATTGGAGCTTCAGCATCAGCCCTTCCAATGAATATTCAGGGTTGATTTCCTTTAGGACTGACTGGTTTGACCCATATACCAGCATTTTTCATAAATTAGTAACTGCAGTTGTGTTATTAAAGTCATACAGATTTTTATCAGCTGATCACTTTTTCAGAATTAACAGATATTAAATAGTACTTTAATCATGTGCTGCTGCTGCTGCTACTAAGCTGCTTCAGTCGTGTCCGACTCTGTGCAACCCCATAGATGGCAGCCCACCAGGCTCCCCCGTCCCTGGGATTCTCCAGGCAAGAACACTGGAGTGGGTTGCCATTTCCTTCTCCAATGCATGAAAGTGAAAAGTGAAAGATAAGTTGCCCAGTCATGTCTGACTCTCAGCGACCATGTGGGGATCCTCTAATTCTTGGAAAGTTAAAAAAGGATCCACAGGATTGAAAGACTGAAAGCCAGTATACAAAAATACTGTGGGAAAAATTACTCAAACACATTCTAAACTGTAGGTAGCTTCTATAAAAAGATTTCAACTAGAACATCAAGTTTGATGTGCCCATGGGCAGGAGTTTTTGTTTTCAAGTGGAGGATAAAGGAAATGGAAAGAACAAGGGAAAAGAAGAATGTTTGTTTTAGAAAAGGTTAGATCACAGAAGGATTTGTTGACATTAGGAATAGATTGACCTATGACAAAAAGGACAATTAGGTTCAAGGAAAATATCTTTTCAGTAAAGAAAGAACAATCATTTATGCTGAACCTCATCTTTGTTTAAAAAAAAAAAAGAGGAAGTGAACAATGTCCATTAAATATTTAAAAGAATGTATAAATCTGAATGTCCAGCCTAGTCGCAGCCCGTAGAACATGCTTAGGGCAAAGGGCGTGTCAAGCTTATGTACATTTTCCTCAGTCAGTGTGGCTTACAGTGTTTTTACAGCTAATTGTACTTTAGTCGAGAGGAATGATACTGAAGTTGCCCAGGTAACCCTGAAAGTAACATAGACCAGATGTTCCAGAGTCCATCCTCCCTTACCCCAAAGAAGAATCTAGTTTTCAGAGGCATACTTTATTTTGTCAAAAGCCACCAGGATGTGCAGAACTATAGGGAGAAAAATGAGTGAGGTCGGGAGGGTGACCAAAACAGTTTTATGAGGTACAAAATGAGAATACAGCCAGTAGGAGCCAAAGAGATATTTATCAGTTAGAGAGGATGCAAGGCATATTCATTGTTTAGACCGACTCATCATAAGATACTGGTTTGGTTACCTGAATGCTTGATCTTTCTGGACCACTTACTTTCTGATTTGTTTTCATAAGGAACACTTTTTGCTAGTTTTGAAGCCAGCTACTATGGCAATACAGATAACTGTTTCATTATTGTTTTCAAAGATGGCCTGGGCTCCTGTTAGATGTGTTCAAACAGCATTTTTATGTACGTATGCATGTATGTATTTCTCTTAGCTTCTTGATCTCTTTAATTTCTCCCCAGAAATACACATATAATGACGAGTACTTAAAATTGCCCCAGTGCTCATATTCTCTTTTCCTTCTCCCTCAGTGTACAGCTGACATTTGCCCTTGGCTCACAACTCTCACTGCGTTTTTCATTTTTCTTCCAAGTGTCCTTCTCCCTCCAGGCTGACCTCCCTTTGCTCACTGCAGCCTGACCTCGCCCCAGCCATTCTTCTGCATTTGTTTGCCCCGATGGTTTGCATCTTTGCTTTTCCCAGTCTCCCGCTGCGTGTGAACCTCCCCCCCACCACTTGGCCAGCAGCTGCTCACATTTCCCAGGCTACGTCATGCACAACATTCAAAGAGCTGCTGTTTTCACATTTCCACCAGAGAGACGCCCCCTCTCCTTCTTCCCTCCACATTCCTCTAGAAATAACCCCCATTCAGAACATATGAAAAGCTGCATGTTAAAGCCAACTCTGTAAGTAGGACTGGAAGCTGGCTGATGAAATTCAGAAATGCTATTTGTAAAGGTCAGTACCACAAAGGGCATTTTAAATTAATATAGGCCATCTTAAAGTTTCTCAATTCTTACCAATTCTGTAATGTCCTTAAAATCATCAGCATTATGACAGAAGTTCTCCCTTCAATTAATATAGTCATTAATCTCAGAGGTAGAGATGTGGTTGGAAAATATAAATTAGAAAGTATTAGAAATACAGGTGGTTTTCTTTTGACACAAGGTCATACTTTTGGGGCCAATGCCATTGCACCCTATAGATTTTGAGAATAATTGATTTTAGTCAGTTATGCATTGCTGAAATTAATCATGGATTGTACTCATGCTTTGAAGCCTCACAATCACCCTTTGAGGTAGATATTATTTTTATCCTTGTTTTACAAGTGAGGAGATTGAGAAACCAAAAGGTTAGGTGCCTGCCTGAGGTCACACAGCTGGTAAGTGAGAGAATCAGGATTTGAACCCAGGCAGCCTGGCTGGTGAGTCTCTCAGAATAACTATCTATGCAGTACCACTTCTTTGCTCTAAAGTTAGACATGACAGTATTTCCTCTTCTTTTACAATCCAAACCTTGAAGCAGAAAGTATAACTTCCTCCTAATGTTTATTAATTTGTCAGGAAGCACCTGCATTAAGAATTTAGGAAATGCAGATTTAAAGTAGGATGAGTTGGTGAATCTCAGACCACCATCTTAGGAGTAGCCTGTTGAGCATGGAGGCGGAATCACTCAGACAAAAAAGGAGAATCTCATTCGCAGAACCAGGAGTACTTAATCATTAGTTCTTCCTGAAGTGAGCTGAAATACACTTTCATTCAATACATAGTTTCCATTTAAGAAATATTTTTCTAGTCCCTACGCTGTGCCAGACTCTGTGCTATATAGTAGGGGTGCAGTCATGGAAATAGTAAGAAGTCTCTGCCCTAATGGGGATTATAGTTTCTTGGAAAGACAGACATTTTAGAAGTTCCCATATATTAATAATAATTACAAATTGTTATGAATGTGATAAGAGAAAATGTAGGGCATATACTGAGAACCTAACCTTGTGTGTGTATGTGTGTCTTGTGTGTTGTGGTGAGGGTGGGCAGCAGGAAAGGCTGATCAGGAAGACTTGCCAGAGAAAGTAGCCTTCCAGCTGAAACCTAAAGGATGAAAACAGGTTAGCTAAGTGACTTTGCTATTCATCTGCAGCTTTTATTCTGAATGGCCTGAAGCTTAGAACTAACAAACTAAAAACAGAATAGAAAAATTCCAGTATGTAAATTTAATTACTAAGAATCATTTGAAGTAATGGGCTGCAGAGTTAATATATAATTAAGTCACATCAAAAGAAGATTTCCTATCATTTTCTTAGACAGCATTCGGTTTCCTTGCTTCGTAGTACTTAGGAAAACCTTTCTTTTTTATTTTATTTTATTTTTAAACTTTACATAATTGTATTAGTTTTGCCAAATATCAAAATGAATCTGCCACAGGTATACATGTGTTCCCCATCCTGAATCTATAGCTATGTGTTTATTAAAAGTTTATCTGCACCCCTTTGAATGTCAGCTCCATGAAGGCAGAGGCCCTAACTACCATATCTACTGATAATAGGCAGGTAGTATCTGTTACATAGTAAGCATTCAGTAAAATATTTCTTAAATTGCTGAATGCATGAAGTTGTGGGAGAGGGAGTGGGTGGGATGATTTGGGAGAATGGCATTGAAATACATATAATATCATGTATGGAACGAGTCGCCAGTCCAGGTTCGATGCACGATGCTGGATGCTTGGGGCTGGGGCACTGGGATGACCCAGAGGGATGGTATGGGGAGGGAGGAGGGAGGAGGGTTCAGGATGGGGAACACATGTATACCTGTGACAGATTCATTTTGATGTTTTGCAAAACCAATACAATATTGTAAAGTTTAAAAATAAAATAAAATTTTTAAAAAAAATGAAAAAAAAAATGCTGTTGAAAACCAAGTGGATAGTTATACCACAGAGGGTATATTAGGAAACAAAACTATTATTTCTGAAGAAACAGTATTCATGTCTTAATAAGTTAAATAACTTTCAAAAATTCCAAAAAGAAAAATAATTCATCAAAAATTAAATGTGCATCCTTCCACTCTGTGGTGAACATGCCCTGTCTTCCTCCAGGGGATCTTCCCAACCCAGGGATTGAACTCAGGTCTCCCACATAGAGGGCAAATTCTTTACCATCTAAGCTGCCAGGTGTAATTGACATATAATTATACTCATTTTATGTCTACAACATAATGGTTTGATATTTGCATCTATTGTGAAATGATCAGCACAGTTAGTCCAATTAACTTTCGTTACCATACCTAGTTACAAAATCTTGTTTCTTGCAATGAGAACTTCTAAAATACACTCTTTTAGCATCTTTCAAATATGCAATACAGTATTATTAACTGTAGTTGTCATGCTGTACATTACATCCCTGTGACAACTTATTCTACAACAGACAGTTTGTACCTTTTGACTCCTTTCACCCACCCACCCTCACCTCTGAAAGCCACCAATCTCTTCTCTGTGTCTATATATTTATTTTTTGTGTTATTTGTTTCAGATTTCACACGTTAGTGAGATCACACAGCTGCCATCTTCCTCTGACTGATTTCACTTACACATAACGCCCTCAAGGTCCATCTATGTTGTCACAAATGACAAGATTTCATTATACACTTTCTTTATCTGTTCATCTGTCAGTGGCCCCTTAGGTTTTCCCCACGTCTTGGCTATTATAAATAATACTGCAATGAATTTGTAGAAAATATAGATGAATTTTCATTTTCTAGTTTACTATAAATAGAATATACAGTATACGCTCTTTTTTGGCCTCATTTCTTTTGGTCGGCATACTTATCTTGAGATTCATCCATAGTCTTATACAAATCATTAGTTTTTTCCTGTCTGTGGCTGAGTAGTATTCCATTATATGAAAATACTCCAGTTTGTTTGTTCATTCACCTTTTAGTGGACTTCTGGGTTGTTTCCAATTTGGGGCTATTACAGATAAAGCTTCTATGAATATTCATGTACAAGTCTTTAAATGGACTTACATTTTTATTTTTCTTGAGTAAATGCCTAGTAGACAGACAGCTAGATTATATGGTAGATGTGTGTTTAACCTATTAAGAAACTGACAAACTGTTTTCCAAAGCAGCTGTACCATTTTACATTCACACCAGCAGTGGATGAGAGTGCTAATTCTTTCATATCCTCCCTAAATTTTGATATGGTCAATCTTTTACAGTTTAGCCATTTCAATACATATATAGTAGTATCTCATGTGGTTTTAATTTGCATTTCCCTAATGTCTAATGCGGAGAAGGCAATGGCAACCCACTCCAGTACTCTTGCCTGGAAAATCCCAGGGACCGGGGAGCCTGGTGGGCTGCCATCTGTGGGGTCGCACAGAGTCGGACACAACTGAAGTGACTTAGCAGCAGCAGCAGCAGCAATGTCTAATGATGTAACTTCCAGCTTTCTTGATTTGTGTCTTTATATTTAATGTGTGTTTCTTGTAGGCAGCATATATTTGGATTTTGCTGTTTGAAAATCCAATCTGACAGTCGCTATTAATTGGGAATATTTAAACCATTTATATATAATGTACTTATTGATCTAGTTTGGTATAAACCTATCATCAAACTACTTATTTTTGCCTGATCCCATTGATTCTTTGTTTGCTTGTCCCTCTTTTCTTTGTTTAGATTAATTGTAATTAATGAATCCATTATCTCCTACATTGGCTTATTAGCTGTAATTCTGTTTTGTTATTTAGTGGTTGCTTTAGGGTTTATAGTATACATCTGTAACTTATCACAGAGTATCTTCAAGTAGAAGTAGACCCCTTCACATATGATATAAGAAACTATTTTGTATTTCTGCCTTTCCTAAGTGTGTGCTGTTATTTGATCCTTTGGGGTCTTTTAAGATGAAGTGGGATTAGACTGACTGACAGTCTAGGGCTCACTCTTCCCCATTACTGAGACAAGACTATTCTGTGTACACTATCCAATGCCCTGTGAATCGCGAGGCCTCCACTATGTTTGGTAGGAAAGAGGCACTGTCCCCTGCCATATACGAGTGCTGGACCCTGTTTCTTCTAATCCTTCCTGGGGATTTTTCTCCCAGCTTCCTGTCATTTCCTCACACATATGTGGTCAGTACGTGGCTAAATACTGGAGAAAGACCCTCCATAGATCTCTCGGTTTCTCTCTTTGCACAGCTCTTCCTCTGTGGGCTTCTGGCCTATGAATTCTAGCTATCCTGGTCTTCTCTGACTCTCAATTCCTTCCCCTCAACTCTGGGAGTCTACCAGGATACTCCTAGCTTCTTTATCCCCATGCTGTGGTCTGGAAACTCTCTCAAAGTAGTAATCTAGGACTGCCCTAGGGCTCACCTCATACATTTTCCATCTCCCAGGGGTCACTGTGCTTCCGTGCATGATATCCATTGTCTTACAATGCATTGTTACATATATTTTGTCCATATTTTCGTTATTTCAAGGCAGAAGTTAAATTTGGTCCTTATTGCTCCATCTTGTTCAGAAGCAGGGGTCCTAAAATAGCTTTTGAAGTACTGGGTTTCCCTCCCCCCTTGATTTGGAGATGATATGCAAAGAATTTTGGAGGAAAACACATAATTAGTTGATAATGGGCAATCCTCCAGACACAGAGATGCTATTAGGCACTTACCAACATTGCACATACTTTGTTTTTCTTTCACAATAGCAGTGATTGCCTCATACTGTGTCCATCATACTTTTTTGCCTAGTTGTATTTAGGGCCTTTCTTTTGTAATCAACTTGGCTAAGCTTCTGCAGGCCTTCATCTGTATCTAAAGATTCTCAGCAGGGCCTAAAACCAAAGCCATATAACAAGGTGCTCCAAGCATAAATTAGCCAATAGGACAGCAGCTAAACCTACTTTTTGAAAGAGCTGAATGTGTCCGTGTGTTTCACTGCTTTAAAAATATCCACTTTGAGTTACTGAATATTTTAATATTCTTAACTTTGCACATCAGTAATCATTCTTTACAAGCTTCTGTTTAATTATTTTTAATGCTATATCATTTAATGGCCAATGTACTACCATGAATGTTGTATCTGAAGAGAGATAACTGGCTTAAGTTGTTACCACTCATCAGTTCAGAGGATTTTAGTCCTGAAAGTCCAGAAAGCCAACCCTTGATTTGACAGACATCATATGATATGTCATAGTTCACACAACTAGTTCATAATGGAACCAGAACCTGAAACATGTTAAGTATTCTAACAGTCTTTCATTTTATTGTTAAAAATGCATCCTTCCGTTTAAATATTATATATTTTGAAACCTTTTAAAAAGGAATTGCTTATCCACATTCCACCAGTCTTGCAAGGTCCATGTGAAACAATGAGATAAAGACTGTGAAAGTGCTTCAGAAACTATTAAATACTATGAAAATGTAAGTTTTATTATTAGAATAGCTGTTCACTTCGGTGAAGCCTTGCTAAACTTCTTCGCTTTTCTGAACTTGATTATTCAGTATCTTTTCTAATACATTTGTTCTTCCTTTCTAAGAATTTAATCCTTTCTGCCCTGCTGGGTTGTAAAAAGAGCTTTCTTCTTTTCTAGAACTTAATGATTTTTATGGTATTATCCATCTAGTGGGTTCCCACTAAATACATGTAAATAAATAAATAAAATTGAACCACATTTCTTTCTAGATTTGTGGGGGCAAAGACTATTCTTACCCTTAAAACGAAAGTGTTAGTTGCTCAGTCACGTCTGACTCTTTGCAACACCGTGAACTGTAGCTCACCAGGCTTATCTGTCCATGGGATTCTCCAGGCAAGAATACTTGGAGTGGGTGGCCATGCCCTTCTCCAGGGGATCTTCCCAACCCAGGGATTGACCCCAGGTCTCCCACATTGCAGGCAGATTCTTTACTGTCTGAGCTCCTAAGGAGCTCTTTAAAAGAAAAGGTACTTTCAAAGATTAGATATGATAACTCTTGCTCTTTTATATTTGCAACGAAATTGTTTTAATTTGTCTTATATTCAACTGATGCATCATATCTGCATCTCCTTGTTAAACCTGAACAGACTTCCAGGTTAACGTGAGCATTTCTAACAGCTGCCTATACTAACAAGAAAAAGAAGGGATGAGGGCAGAGTCGTGAACTTCACATTTTTCCCTCTGAACTGTAGTTCCTTTCCTCTGAATTGGCATTCCTTTCCTATGAATTATAGCTTACATTTCTCTATTGTCTCAGTTTGACTTAGTCTTTCTAAATAGGTACTTCTGTTTCCATCAATAATATCTACGGAATTACCACTTAATGTGCTTTCTTTCTGTAACATAGGAAACTCACATATGTGGGTGGATCACTCTAGCCCTGGCACTTAGGAAATATAAAAGGCTTTTGAATTGTTTCCAACAAGTCAGGACTCCTAATTCTCATGCACAGCTTTCCCTTCAGACTCTTTAAAGTTTTAGGGGCAATAAAGTTATCCACAGGGTTGGAGCTGTGGTGCTACCCTTGGAAATTTTAACGTTAGCCTTGACTTGACTCCATCATCCATCACGTATCTCAGTGTATTTCTGTGCAATACATAGAATTTTCCTTTCAGAGTTATCTTTCCTCTTTCTGAATGCTACCTGCTGCCTGTCTGCTTAGTGTACTCTGTTAAATCCTCTCCTTCTCCATGGGTAGTGGCCTGTTACCTGCTGGGCAAATTAGATGCTGATCCTGGTCACTGCAGCTTCCTTTCCGGCTTTTTCTGCTGCTACATCAAGCATAAGAGTTCTCTGTTGGTAGTCAGGCTCGATCTCTGGGAAGGTGGGACAAGTTGTCCTCAGGCCTCAAAGGAGTATTGTTTAATCTCCAGGGTGCAGTGGAGACACTGTTACTTCCATTTCCCCAAATCCAATCCCTCTGTTCTATATACACACACACACACCCTTTCCCCTGGCTTGTTCTGGATCTACCTTCTTCCAGGTGACCCTGCTTACAGAGAGGGGCCTCAACCCTGGGGAATGAATAATGATAGCCCTGAGCTATTTCATGGTGATCCACTGGTCCCAGTCTTCCTGCCAAGGATCAACCGTGGACATTTAATGTAATCTCAGGCAATAAGATATTGACACAGAGTGAGGCCTGCTAGGGAGTATCTGAGAAAGGTTTTCCTCACCCAAGGAACTAAACAGACATTCTTGACCTTTTGGATGCTATGCCTACTTCTTCCCTATATCTGGAATGTTCTTCCTCCAGCTATCTGTATGAGTAACTCGGTCAGTTTCTTCCAGTCTTGCTCAAATCTCAGCTTCTTAAAGAAACCTCTTTGAAAATTAACCCCCTCTTTAAACAGCAACCTGCCTTACCTCCTCCTTCCCAGTCATCTCAATTCAATCCCCCTTACCATGTCGTGGTAATTCTACAAAGACACCCCCCACCACAAATCATGCCTCCAGTATAGCCTCCCACACTGAACCTGGGCTGACCTTGTATTACAGATCAAAGGCAGAAGTGACATAACAAGACCCAAGCCTAGATCAGAAGAAGCCTTGCAGCTTCTATCTTGGTCACTTGGAATACCTGGGGGGAACTGAGCTACTGTGAAAGAAGTATGACTACTGTAAGGCTACTGTGCTGTGAGGAGCTCTAAGCTAGCCCTGGAGAAGCTGGGAGAAGGAGCATGCAAGGACATGGAGAAGATGCATGCAAGGACAAAAATGCATGGCAAGCCCCCAGCTGTTGTCGCCTTCATCCTTATGTGAGGCACCAGATATGAGCAGGAAAAACTACACAGGGCATCCATTTCAGTCGAGCCTTCAGATCACTCTGGCTCCAGCTGCCATCTGACTGTAAAACACACAAAAGACCTCAAACAAAAAGCACCCAGCTGAGCCCATAGTGATAACATACTACAGAATTAACATATTTAATATGCTTGTTGTATTGTCTGCCTCCCACCATGAGACAGCAAGCTTCAGGAAAGCCAGTGATCTTGTCTGTTTTGTTTGCTACCATGTCCAAAGCACCGAAGAACAGTTCTTAGCTTGGGAAATATTTACTGAATGAACACATGAATGAATGAATGAACAGGAACTCAAGTAGCCTTTCATGAATATGTAGAGAGTTCCCTAAGGATTGCAGAGTGGAAACATGGGAAGAACCTAAGTTCTGATAATGCTGCTGTTCTCATCAATTACCCAGTCCTCTGCCCTGGCCTGTGCATTCCTGTTTAAGCCATTCTGTGCTGAGTTTTCCATTACCTGTAGCAGAAAGGATTCCATCTGGCACCATGTCTTTCAGATCATTCTAATTTGGAGCCATAGGACTCAGATATGACTGAACCAGAAGATGAACCCAAGTGGCACCCACCCCCACCATGACATTCTCAAAACCACTCTTCTCATTACTGAGACTTTCCTACTGAGCAAAACCCCTAGTTTATAATATGTTCTTTCCTTAGTCCTTCTCCCAAGAGACCTTCTTGGTCTACAACAGGTTTCTGGAGAGCAACCAATATCTTTATGATGACTGTAACACACTTCTGGATATGTAAGTCCGGAACTGACTACAGCTTGAGCTTTGTCTCAGTCACCTATGTCCCCATCCCATGAATTGGCCGCACCTACCTCAGTGTCTCAAACCGAAGCTGGAACAATGCTTCTCAAGCTGGGACACCCACTACACAGTAAAAACCAAACAGTATGCATTACACTCTTATTTGCAAAGAATTGTATAAAACTGGGAAAATAAGCAAGTAAACTGTCACTATTTGGTTAATGCTTGTATTCAGAAATCACTTTGGTGTGAAATTCAGTATGATATTTTTTAAGTGATTTACATTATGCTGCTGCTGCTGCTAAGTCACTTCAGTCATGTCCGACTCTGTGTGACCCCACAGACGGCAGCCCATCAGGCTCCCCTGTCCCTGGGATTCTCCAGGCAAGAACACTGGAGTGGGTTGCCATTTCCTTCTCCAATGCATGAAAGTGAAAAGTGAAAGTGAAGTCGCTCAGTCGTGTCCGACCCTCAGCGACCCCACGGACTGCAGCTCACTAGGCTCCTCCATCCATGGGATTTTCCAGGCAGGAGTACTGGAGTGGGGTGCCATTGCCTTCTCCGTTACCTTATGCTAGACAGACGCTATTGGGCAGTAGGACAAAGATGTTCATGACACACACCTGCTTCAAGAAGGATGAACTACAAACAATACCATAAAAGCTCTGCTAGAGATTTGAGGGGGGAAAGTGATAGAAACAGGGAGACAGCAATTAATCTTGCCCCAGGGATGACATTTGAGCTTGAACAGTGAGTAATATTTCAAAAGGTAGAGGAAAAAGTGAAAGAGTTTTCTAGGAAGTAAGGACAGTATAAGCTAAAGTTTAGAGGTCCAGGGAAATCTGAAATAATTCAAGGTAGTTGGAGTCTGGAATGAATGAGCTGGGGTGTGTGGCGGGGTGGGGGGGGCAGTAGTAGCAAAGGCAAAATAAGGAAGATCAAAGTAAATGACACGTGTGTCATGAAGGGAAAGGAGACAATTAAATAGTTTCCTCAAATTCCCTTTCGACTTCTTAATATTTGTTGCTCATAAGGAGACTCCATTACACTAACATGATTTTTACTTTTTTTTTTTTTTTTGGCGTATTTGGCCCAAGTAAACAAGGGACAGAAAGTTTTTAATGCAAAATATTCATTCAACCTGAAAGAGCATTGATGATTCCAGACCATTTAATGTTAAATATTTTAGATTTCTACATTATTTCTCTTTGGTTGAGCAGAATATTTTTTTTCCTGCAGACTGAAAATATATTTTTAGTTTGTAACAGACTAATTGCTCCTGCTTGCATGCCCGTCTCCTGGGCATCGACAAGTTCAAGTTCAGTAGGTAGGAATCTGGCTTCTGAGAATGTCACTTAAGAGTTAAGGAATGCATGATTATGCCTGTAATTACTTGAGAGGGATTCTAAAATCCTGGTGGGGTTGATGGGGCCACCAGATAGCAGGGGTCAAGAATGTTTAAGAGGTGAGGAATTCAGACTGGAGCTGCAGTGGGGAGTTACAGTAAACAGGTTCTGAATATAAAAGGACAGGAATTCAAGTTGACAGTTGAGAAACCCACATCTCAGAAATGCAAACCTCACTTTAAGTCAAAGGCTCTTCAAAGTAGGACTTTACAATATACACACCGAGGCAAGAGCTAGTGTCTGTTTACCTCTGTGGTCTGGAGCACAGGGGCTCTCAGATGGTTAGCATGCTTTCAGCAGTCAATAGTAGCATGCCTGACTTAAAGGACCTTATATTTGCTTTTCCCAAACTCTTCTGGTCCTAAGAAACACCAAAGGTTCTTGATTACCTTGCTAATTCCAAAGCACCCTGGCAAATCTGATTCAAGAGGTTGGGGAGTTTACATTTCAAACATGAACCCCAGTGGAATCCAGCATGTTTTGGAAATGCTAGAGACATCTGATAATCTAACACAGTGGTTCCCAAACTTTAGCATGCACCAGAATCACCTAGAGGGCTTATTAAACTACAGGCTGATGGGCTTCAGATGGGGTTTCTGATTCACTTGCTGTGGTTGTTTAGTAGCTAAGTCGTGTCTGACTCTTGCAATCCCATGGACTGTAGGCCCAGAGGCTCCTTTGTCCATGGGATTTCCCAGGCAAGAGGACTGGAATGGGTTGCCATTTCCTCCTCCAGAGGATCTGCCCGACCCAGAGACTGAACTCACATGTCCTACCTTGGCATGTGGATTCTTTACCACTGAGCTATCAGGGAAGCCCTTTGATTCAGTAGGTTTGGAGTAAGGTCTGCGGTTTTGCATTTCTAGTTAAGTTCCCAGGGGATGCTGATACTGCTGTGATTAGGAACCATTCTGTGTGAACCATTGGCCTAACACAACCAGAGGTCCAAAGCTCATGAGATTTGGGGCTGTTTAACCTAGCAGCTGCACTGTATTAGGACTGCAGTTCAGCTTCTCTGCGAGTCTCTTGGCTTTCTCCTCATGATTCCAAGATGGCTTCCCATTGCACCAAGCATTGTATCCTCAGACAACAATATTTAAGGTAGAAAAGGAGTAAGATCCAAGGATAACTCCACATGGGCTATTTGTGGCTGTGTTGGAGCAGAAATAATTTCCCAGAAGCACCCTAGCATACTTCCCCTTATGTGTCAGCCAGAATTGGGTCTCTCTGTACCCGCTTTATACCAGGCACTGGCTACACCGGCTACTGTGATTGGATTAAACCTGACTTTAACCATTCCTCTAGCACTGGGTCCATTGATGCCCACTATCTGATCATCACTGAGATTCTTTTCTTAGGAATAAGAAGTGTGAATAGCTGTTAGGTAGGCAAATAGCTGGGAACATCACAAAGGGTTTCTGACACTAATGTGATGATAGGTAGATTCAGGGTTGAAAATATTAATACAGATGCTGGTAAGTAATAGATGCTACTATCTTTGTTATCACTGTTTGCAACAAACTTGTAGACTCATGAAGAATTTGGGTCTGCATATTGCAGGGCAAGTACCCTTTCAAAGCTCACTGTATACATGTAGTCATCTTGCTTTTATTATACGTGCATAGGGAATTGCAAGCTGTCCCTTCAGGTAATGAAATTTAGACAAGTTGGAACCTGTATAACAGCAAATCAATACTAAAGTTATAGGCGAAGCCTGTGCTTGTAGAGACTAACACATAGGGTAGAAAGGCTTCATGACCAAAATGTAACAAATTCCACATGTATGGATATCCAGTGTAGAGAGCACACAGTGTACAGCGGTGTCTTTTTATATGTTTTGCATCTCTCTTCATTCATCTAGAATAGTGTATTTTTTGGTTAACAAACGCATAACTCAGCCATGCCCCATGTGCCCACGGCCAGTGGCAAGTGGAAAGCCAAGTTGTTTATATGGGCCTCACGTCATCCAGATGTTTCGTTGACAAATGCATAAAAGATCTCTCGGAATTATAAGGAAAATTTCCTAAGTCTTCTACATTTCTTGGGTAGTGGAAGCCAGTGACTAATGCGAGACGATCTCCTGTTTTATTTTTGTTTCCTTTCAAGAACTAGCTTTTGTGCAGAAAATGAATAACTTTGAAAGAGGAGCTAAGCTGACAAATACGCTTTCTGTTGGCTAGTATTAAAACTGCATGTTCTTTTTCCTTCCACCCATGATTTAGTGGTAAGCTTGCCCTTTGCATAGCAAAACTGATGTCTGCCACGTTTGTAAGCCCCATCTGGCCTGACCAGGTCATTGGTTTCAATGCCACCAGCTTGTGTCCAGAGACCCAGAAACAGAGTTTCAAAGATTGTGGTCTCTTGAGCTGTCACCCCATTCCACAATCACTAAGTTATGGTTACCCTGACCTTGTCCCCGAGAAGCCTGGACAGAGATGAAGCAACTCCATTACAATCCAGATCCACAGGGACAGCGCCTTCCCTGGGACAGATGACGGTTGCACACAGGGCAGAGTTCTGCATGATAAACAAAACAAGGGAAGTTTCCAGAGTGCTGTAGAACCACTGATAATTTGAGTACACTGGAACCTTCGGCACGATTAATGTGACAGCATCCCCACCTACCCCCACCTCCCCGCTTCCTTTAGTGGTGAAAATTTTGATTTTTTTCTTCTGGGTTCACTGCCTGGAAAAGAACAAAAGCCTTTTGAGAGCCTCCACCGGTAGAGGGTGCATTTACCATGTGTGCATTGGGTCTCCGGCACCGTGCCCTGGGGCTGCATGCGCTATACATTTGTCGCCCTGACACATCAGGGTGTGACTGCTTACAGACAGTTGACTGTCTTCTCAGATGGAAGCAGGCAGTGGTTCACCAGCAACTTTGGGTTGTTGTTGTTTTTGAGAACCATGCAACTAACAGATGTTTGTTGTTGGCTCCATATCTACATTCTTTGAAAGCTGGAGAATCAAATTGCTGACATTCAGACAACACTAATTCCCATATCCAGGGAGCCTAATTTGCCGTCCCTGAGATCCTGATTCCTGGCGTTCACGGGTTTAAAAACCATTTCAGTGACACAATATAAGAATGGGCTTGGGAGATGCAGTGCTGTCTCCACTAAAGATAATCACATTTTATAAACATCTGCGTCATTACTGGTATGATTCATCTCGAAGCTGTATACAGCTGTGTTTCCAGTTTCAATTAACAATCCCTTAATTGCATATCCATCTCATGTTACTAATTTAGTTAATTTATTCATAATTAAGAGTATTCTGTTTTCTACCAAGGTTTGTCGAGCTCAGAACATTATAAAGAGAAATATTTTAAGGAAGCATCTCCAAGGGATTTTGTTTCTTATAATCACATCACCGTAAAATGTCATTCACACGCCCAAAGGAAGATGAATTGCTAAGGGATTTTTTTCTCCAGTAAAATAAGAAGCCATGGGAAGCTGCAGTGTGTTGTGTTTTTAAGCTAAGTTAAATGCTATGTATTTTGTTCTTTTCTTTCTCCTTTCCTGACATCCTCTCAAAAAAATTATCATTTGATTTGGATTATTATTTAAGTATCACAGCAAATTCAGTTGCCAGAGCAGATAAAACTGTCATTACCCCGTCAGGTAATGGTGTCTCTTAAAATCTAAGCTATAAAATCTGTACATTTCAGAGGACATTAAGATCACGAGTTTGAAAATTGCCAAAGTCTAAGCAAGTGGAATGCGTCTTTGTGGAAAATGGGAGACAGATGATAACATGATCCCCAGCCGTTAATTCATTTTAGTTTGACCTTTTCTAGAAAAAATGCATATACCTTTGCCGCCAGGGTCTTGCCTGGGTTACTCTCTGTGTCCATGTGTCATTAAAAGCAGCAGTAACAAAACATACAAGTTACGCACTTCGTTTATTGTCCAAGAACTGCCACTTACAGCCTTGACCTATCCTTATGCTTAAAAAAATAATCTCATAACTGTTGTGTTGTTGTTCAATCGCTGTCATGTCTGACTCTTTGCGACCCCATGGACTGCAGCAATGCCAGGCTTCCCTGTCTTTTACCATCTCCCTGAGCTTGCTCAAACTCATGTCCATTGAGTTGGTGATGCCATCCAACCATCTCATCTGTCGCCCTCTTCTACCCCTGTCCTCAGTCTTTCCCAGCATCAGGGTCTTTTCCAATGAGTTGGCTCTTTGTAACTGTTGAGTAGTCTGTAGACTTTACACAACAGAAATAACAAACCATCTTTTGACTTGCATTAATTCAACTGAAAGAAAAATTCACCACCCCATACCCACTCTTTCCACTCTGGTAGTTTCCTTGACTGTCAAGAAACCTTGCATATTATTCACGTATTCTTCCACGAGTTTAATCATCTGTTACATATTTTATTGACCCATGACTGCATGCCTAGCATTGTGCTAGATCCTAGGGGTTACATGATGATCAAAAAGAGGGGTGATTTCTACCCTCATGGAGTTTTCAATCTAAAGAAGGAATCAGACATAACTCAAATAATCATCTGAGTAAAAGTAAAAGTGCATTGTTCAGGGAAGCCAAGGAGACACAGTACATGATTAATAATCCCATCTATTTTTATAGCCACCTAACAAGACATACGGGGTTCCCAGGTGGCTCAGTGGTAAAGAATCTGCCTTCTAGTGCAAGAGATGTGGGTTCAATATCTGGCTTGGGATGATCCCCTGGTGGAGGAAATGGCAACCCACTACAGTATTCTTGCATGGAAAGTCCCATGGACAGAGGAGCCTGGTGGGCTATATAGCCCATGGGGTCACAAAAGACTCAGTTACGACTTAGCGCCTTAACAATAAATAACAAAAATAAGGCATACAGATGATTCTCAGTTAATGACAGTTTAGGTCTTGGAGCCATGTTTTTGTTTTCCTGTAATTAGTTTCAGTTTGTGACAATGTTTAAGTTGTTTATCTCACTAGAAGCAGAAAGCACTAAGTGTCAGAAAGAGCCGATATTGTTTATTCAAAACATACATTTCCAAGTAACTAGTGGCAGGAAAATGTGATCGTGTATGTATTTTAGCCTAGCTCTTTTAATTCTGAACTCCTCTATTGTTCTAAAATTTTAATTTGTGTATCTAAAAGGGAAGACACAAGAACAGATAAAAGTGTCCCAAAGCCTCATGAGCAAAGGTTCATTTATTTTTACCATTTAGCCACTGGCTACCAACAATAACTTAAAATTTAGTCATGATGGAGAGGTAAAAATTTAAATATTTCTTGAAGTCTCACTTTATCCCCATCTCCATAATTTTTTTTCCTACGTGTTGCAGGTTTATTTGTCCATTTAACATCTTAAATTTGAACTAAACAGAATAGGAGTTTAAAACAGCTATGCATTTCTCATGGTTGGTGACAATTTTAAGTAACACTCCAACCTATTATACAGGTCTATAGTCTTTAAGATAAGTGTTTTCTCAGCTCGTTGAAGAATAAAGAATTTTTGAAGCCAGAAAAGACTAGAGACTGACTAAGCCAAACTCTTTAGTTATAAATTAGGAAATAGATTCTAGATGACTTAGCTACACTATTCTTATTTGTTAAAAGCAAAACCAGAACTCAGACCCAATTCAATGTTGTTTTCACTACACTATGTTTTTTCCTTATGAAAAACAAAGGTACAGATAGCTTGTTCAAAAATTTATGCTATTTATCTGAAAGGCAAACATGCCTGCTTATATCATTTTTCACCATTTTGCGATCATATACTTGGAGTATAGTTGATTTACAGTGTTATGTATGTTTCAGGTATACAGCAAACTGATCGCATTATACATATACATATATCCATTTTTTTCAGATTCTTTTCCCATATAAGTTATCACAGAATATTGAATAGAGTTCTTTGTGCTATACAGTAGGTCCTTGTTGATTATCTATTTTATATATAGTGTGTGTGAAAGTGTTATTCACTCAGTAGTGTCCGACTCTTTACGACCCACGGACTGGAGCTCACCAGGCCTATCTGTCCATGGGATTTCCCAGGCAATAATTCGGGAGTGGGTTGCAATTTCCTTCTCCAGGGGATCTTCCCAACCCAGGGATCGAACACGTGTCTCCTGCATTAGCAGGCGGATTCTTTACCACTGAGCTACCAGGGAAGCCCTTATATATACTAGTATATATATGTTAACCAAAAACTCCAAATTTATCCTGCTCCCTCTCTTTCCCCTTTGGTAACCATAAATTTGTTTTCTACATCTGTGAGTCTGTTTCTGTTTTTTAAATAAATTCATTTGTGTCATTTTTTTTAATATTCCACATATAAGTTATATCATATGATGTGTGTCTTTCTCTGTCTGATTTAGTATAAAATCTCTACGTCCATCCATGTTGCTGCAAATGGCATTATTTCATTCCTTTTTTATGGCTGAGTAATATTCCTTTTTAATGACCGAGTAATATGCACCACATCTTCTTTATCCATTCCTCTCTTTATGGACTTTTAGGTTGTTTCCATATCCTGGCTATTATAAATATTGCTGCAATGAACATTGTATCTTTATGAATTATGTTTTTCTCCACATATGTGCCCAGGAGTGGAATTGCAGGACCATATGGTAGTTCTCATTTTAGTTTTAAAGGAACCTCTATACTGTTCTCTATAGTGGCTGTATCGATTTACATTCCCACCGACACTGTCGGAGGGTTCTCTTTTTTCCACACCCTCTCCAGCATTTATTGTTTGTAGATTTTTTTGATGATGGCCACTCTGAGTGGTGTGACATGATACCCTATTGTATTTTTGATTTGCATTTCTCTAATAATTAGTCATGTTGAGCATATTTTTATGTAGTTTTGGCCATCTGTGTGTTTTCTTTGGAGAATTCTCCATTTAGATCTGCTTGGGGCACTTTTTCTGATGAGATCTTTAATTTAATTGTACTTGAATCTATTGATCTAAACATACTGATATCTGCATATAATAATTGGTAGAAATATAGATTTTAAAAATACAGATGATTTTCACTATTGTATGACATTTTTCTTTAATAAAACTCATCCAGAAAAGATAAACATGTTTAAATAAATTCTCTCATTTTTTTCAGAAATCATGGACTAAAAGTGTGGCATTTAGTCTTTATATCTCTCATTTGCTTATTTCATTTCAATGCTAATTTTACCTTCTATGATTTTGTGATTTTATAAAGCATTTTTGTGTATTCAACCCCCCAAAAAAAATCCTCTTGAGAAAGTCAGTATAACTTAATCTGAGAAATAGCTGGGCATTTTTTCGTGATCTCTTCAAAGGGAGGGAAACTGAAAGGCCACCTCAAATACCAACTCTGCTCCTTAGCATGATGCAGTTTCTTCAAGGAGCAGTCATAATAGTAATATTTGCCTTCTACTCAGCTATTTCACAGCATTAACAGAGTTCAAGGATTCATGTGTTAATGCTGCACTGTGGTCTGTGTTTCAAACACAAGGAATGGCAGCTAAGATTAAACTTGATTTGAATCCTTGGATTTCAGGTGGTACTGGATGGGAGCAGAGTGCTGATTTCAGGTTGAGAGAACAAAGAGAAGTCAGTTGATGGCTGCATCCAGAGGACTCTTGTTAGAGTTAGACAGTGTGCCTTGGATGGATAGGAAGAAGGTCCCTGCCCTCATGGAGCTTTAGAATTCAGTGCCAGAGATAGGTTCAACATCTTATTGCATAATTATTTCATTCTAGCAATTTTTTTTTTTTTTTTTTTTTTTTACTGCACTGGGTCCTCATTGCTGTGCATGGGCTTTTTCTAGTTGCGGCGAGTGAGGACTACTCTCTAGTTGCAGTGTGTGGGCTTCTCATTATGGTGGCTTCTCATTGCGGAGCACAGGCTCTAGAGTGCACAGGCATCAGCAGTTGTGGTGCATGGGCTTTGTTGTCCCACAGCATGTGGGGTCTTCCCGGACCAGGAATTGAACCCATGTGCCCTGCATAGGCAAGCGGATCTGCCACTGGGCTACCAGGGAAGCCCTTATTCCAGTTTTAATAAGTACTGGAAAGGAGAAAAACAAAGTGCTAAGAGAGAATAATGCAGGGACCTGACTTAGTCTGCTGGGTCAGGAAGATTTCCCAGGAAGTGATATTTTAGACACACGCACACATGAATACATACAGAATATATTCTGAGTGACTCTCATAAATGCAATTTTTACTATAGGTTACGGTCAAAGTTTGGAAACTGTTGTTCTCATAATTCCAGGGAGAGTAGGAATCATGTGACCTGTTTATCACATGCCTCCCCCAATAGTGTCTAGCAAAGAAATCAGTGTTGATAACTGATATCATCTCAGTTTTCATGAAAAGCAGAAGGCCTTGCATTCACTGGGGGAGAGCTAAGTGTCTGAAATATAGGCATGAAAGTGCACAGGGCCTGCACCTGGTATTCAAGGCAATCACAGCACTTCTCTTTGGATAAGCTAAGAATTAAATGTCAGTGGAATCATTTATGGATCATATTCTCATGCTTTTGTAAGTAAAGACAGGAAGGACAACAGATATAAATGGGGCCGTGTAAGTGTAAGACTCCGTGTGTATTATAAACTACATTTTGCTTATCCATTCATGTGCCCATGAGCACTTGAATTGCTTCCAGGTTTTAGCTATTGTGAGTAATGCTGCAATGAATGAAGGTATAAAATAGCTCTTCAAGACTCTGCTTTTACTTCTTTTGGATATATACCCAAAAATTGGATTTCTGGATGATAATCATAATTCTATTTTTAATTTTTTGATGATCTGCCATACTGTTTTCCAGGACTTCCCTGAGGGCTCAGATGGTAAAGAATCTCTCTACAGTGCAGGAGACCTGGGTTTGATCCCTGCTTGGGAAGATCCCCTGGAGTATCCACTCCAGTATTCTTGTCTAGAGAATTCCATGGACAGAGAAGCCTGGCTGGCTACAGTCTATGGAGTCCCAAAGAGTTGGATGCAGCTAAGCAACTAACACTTTCACTTTCATGCTGTTTTCCATAGCAACTGTACCATTTTACGTTCCTACCTACAGCCCACAAGAGTTTTTTTCTCCATTCTCACCAACACTTGTTATTTTCTGGATCTTTGATGTTAGCCGTCCTTTAAACAGGAAGGAAATTCTGACATACGCTACAAACATGGATGAAACTTGAGTACATTCTGCTAAATGAAATAAGCCAGCCACAGAAAAGACATATAATTCTACTTGTGAGAGTTACCTGGAGCAGTCAAAATCATAGAGCTAGAAAGTAGAGTGGTGGTTACCAATGGCTTGGGGAGGAGCTATTATTGTTCAATGGGTGAAGAGTTTCAGTCTTACAAGATGAAGATAGTTAAGGATATGGACAGTGGTAATGGATGCACGACATTAGGAATATATTTAATACCACCAAAGTGTACATGGTTAGGATGGCAAATTGTATGTGTATTTTCACCACAGTAAGAACAATTAAATAAAACATGTAGAAGCCTTTTAGTTTTTAACCAGTGAAACACTGAAGGGAATTCTTGATATTGGTACACAAGGAGTCATGTGGCCCTGGAGCAGTTAAATAACTTCTGTGAAATTGATAATACAACTCCCTTCTTGTCATTCTCACCCCCGCCCCAAACTTGTCTGTTAGTCTTACATCTAATTGCCCTGTATTGTGATCACCTCAGTATATATTCAGTATACTTTATTTGCAAGCCAGGCTTTTATTTTCCCCTAGAAACAAATTGTAATAATGTTTTTGCTGTATTAGCTATAAATAGTTATATTGTAGTACTATAAGGAACTACTATCTACCTAATTATTTAAGATACAGAAGACATCCTTCCACTACAGCCCTTAGTACTTTTGTAAAGATTTTTAAGATTTTTTTTAATATGGATCATTTTAAAGCCTTTATTGAATTTGTTACAATATTGTTTCTATGTTATATTTTGTTTTTTTGGCTGTGAGGCATGTGGGATCTTAGTTCCCAGACCAGGGATTGAACCCACACCCCCTACACTGAAAGGCAATGTCTTAACCACTGGACCTCCAGGGAAGTCCCTGACAGTCCTTAGCACTTTTGCATTCAAACTTTGAGTGAAACAGGATTTGAGAAATTATAGGCTTGGTGAGTTCTCAGGCATTAACTCGAGAAGGAAGCCTTTATCCAAATCACCTACACTTAACCCAGCACGTACCCCATTAATTTCTAATGTTGCTTGGAACAAATTAACATTCCTAGGATGCAAGCTCACTGAAAGAGCCCTGGAAAATGAGACAGGTCCTGGCTCTTCGCATTGACAAAGTTAAAAGCCTATGCGTAACACGGACCCCTGCTTCCTCTCAGTGTGTCTTTGAATAAGTTGAAGAGTAGCTAAAAGTAGAGCACTATTAGTTGAAAGCTAAAAAAAAAAAAAAAAAAAAAAAAACCCTGGTTTATTTCAGTCTCTTTCTCAGTAAGACCCCTCTTGTGATTGGGAAGTGAGTTGCGGAAATCACCTAGAGGTATTTAACAGTTGCACAAAAGATTCCTTGACCCCAAATATTTACCCATTTGCCACTCTGCATTGGCATTGTGCCTTAAATCCCACCTGCTGTGAACTGACCTAAATCAAAATTCGGTCCTCTAGGCATCTTGGAGTCTCTTTTGTAAATCATGGAGATTTACTGGAAAGTTTGAAGTGGGTGAGGGGTGGCTGCCTCCTCACAATCTCAGACTGAAGTCTTCTATGGGATAGGGGAAAGAATTTTCCTCCCCGCCTTCTAGGTTCTTAGCTGAGAACCCCCTGTCCTAAAAGACATTAACAGAAGAAAAACAAACAAATTTAATAACATGTGTTCTCTTTATATATGGAAGAGATCCAAGAAAATTGAGCAGCTCACCGAGATGAGCAGAGCCACTACCTTAAATACCATCTCCTGCTCAAGATGAAGGAAGATGAAAGCGGCATGGGGAAGGCTAGTTATGGGAGGTTATCCAGAAAAAAAAAGGCTCCAATCCCCATGCCAAAAAGTCATATTTCGAGATGGCATATTCTCCTCCCTTCAGAGCCTATGAGGAGCTTTCATGATACGCCAGTCTTCCATAGCACACACACATTGGTAATATTGATATGTGTGTTACAAAGACCACCAAGGTTCACAGAGAAATATAGTAGTTATAGTCTTTGGACGTTAGTCTTTTATCTGTGATGAGGGTTGCACTTTGCTGGAGTGTAAATTCTTAATTAAGGTAACCAGTTGCCTCTAGAATTTGACACTTGCACTAACTGCATAGGCAGAATGTCATACTATCTGTGTTAAAGCATTTAAAAGTTATTACAGACGTAATATCACCACTTAACTTAAATTCTAATAGTGCCCCTTTAAGCATGCAAAACATCCCTTTGAGATAGGGTAACCCCATTCATTGATCAATCAATATACCTTTTAAAATACTTTTTGGCTGGAGGATAATTGTTTTGCCATGTTGTGTTAGTTTCTGCTGTACAACCAAATGAATCAGCTATAAGTATGCATATATCCCCTCTCTCCCTCTTGAACCTCCCTCCCACCCCTCATCCCACCCCTCTTGGACATCACAGAGCCTGAGCTGAGCTCCCTGTGCTATACAACAGCTTCCCACTAGCTACCTGTTTTACACATCAGTTCAGTTCAGTTGCTCAGTTGCTCAGTCATGTGACCCTATGAACCGCAGCACACCAGGCCTCCCTGTCCATCACCAACTCCCGGAGTCCAGCCAAACCCATGTCCATCGAGTCGATGATGCCATCCAACTATCTAATCCTCTGTCATCCCCTTCTCCTCCTGCCCTCAATCTTTCCCAGCATCAGGGTCTTTTCCAATGAGTCAGCTCTTCACATTGGGTTGCCAAAGTATTGAGTTTCAGCTTCAACATCAGTCCTTCCAATGAACACCCAGGATTGATCTCCTTTAGGATGGACTGGTTGGATCTCCTTGCAGTCCAAGGGACTCTCAAGAGTCTTCTCCAACACCCCAGTTCAAAAGCATCAATTCTTTGGTGCTCAGCTTTCCTTATAGTCCAACTCTCACATTCATACATGACCACTGGAAAAACCATAGCCTTGACTAGATGAACCTTTGTTGGCAAAGTAGTGTCTTTGCTTTTGAATATGCTGTCTAGGTTGGTCATAACTTTCCTTCCAAGGAGTAAGTGTCTTTTGATTTCATGGCTGCAATCACCATCTGCAGTGATTTTGGAGCCCAAAAAAATAAAGTCAGCCACTGTTTCCACTGTTTCCCCATCTATTTCCCATGAAGTGATGGGACCAGATGCCATGATCTTCATTTTCTGAATATTGAACTTTAAGCCAACTTTTTCACTCTCCTCTTTCACCTTCATCAAGAGGCTCTTAGTTCTTCTTCACTTTCTGCCATAAGGGTGGTGTCATCTGCATATCTGAGGTTATCGATATTCTCCCAGCAATCTTGATTCCAGCCTGTGCTTCCTCCAGCCCAGCTTTTCTCATGATGTACTCTGCATATAAATTAAATAAGCAGGATGACAATATACAGCCTTAACATACTCCTTTTCCTATTTGGAACCAATCTGTTGTTCCATGTCCAGTTCTAACTGTTGCTTCCTGACCTGCATACAGGTTTCTCAAGAGGCAGGTCAGGTGGTCTGGCATTCCCATCTGTTTCAGAATTTTCCACAGTTTATTGTGATCCACACAGTCAAAGGCTTTGGCATAGTCAAGAAAGCAGAAATAGATGTTTTTCTGGAACTCTCTTGCTTTTTCAATGATCCAACAGATGTTGACAATTTGATCTCTGGTTCCTCTGCCTTTTCTAAAACAAGCTTGAACATCTGGAATTTCACGGTTCACGTATGGTTGTGTATTAATGTAAATGCTACTCTCTCAGTTTGTCCTAGCCAGTAGGTGGGTGGGGGGTGGGTCAGGAGGCAGGGTACGGTGACTCAAAGCATCAGCATTTGTGGCTTTCCAAGCAATAAGAAAGTGCAGTCAGCTTTGCGACCCTTTACAGGAAAGGAATGGAAGGAAGGGTGGCCTTATAAAGAGTGAAACCAGGATAGAAAGGGATATTGAGTTGTTAAATGTGTCTACAAGGAACTTTCCCTCAATCATAATTGAGACTCAGATTTTGATTATGATGGGGAGTTGGAAAAAGTCTCCTTCCAACTTGCCAGTCTCTACTAGAACCAGAAGTGTTACCTAACTGGGTTTATTTGCCAAACATGCAGCAAACCAAAGTCTGAGATCCTGAGATTTGCAGCAGAGAAAGATTTCCTCGAAAGGCAGGCAAGTGAGGAGTTGGAAGAGTAAGTCTCGGACTGGCCTCTCCCAAAGGCAAGAGTCTTGGGGTATTTATGGTATAAAGAGGCAGGGGGATCTGAGGAAGGAGAAGCAGTGATTAGAGGCAAGAAAAAGGTGAAGTAATGGGTGTTCTGTGCTGGTGGATCTTAGTTCAATATACTTCTTCATGGGACACATGTTCCGAAGATGGTGTGAATCCTGATCCGAGGGTAGAGTTTCTGGCCTTCTGATGTCAAAAAGCCATCCATCTCACACCCGAGCAGGCCCAGTTGAATAGTCACTGGTTTCAACTGGTTTGAACTAGCAAGACTACCTCCCTGTCCCTAGGAAACAATTTAAGCAACCATGGCTAGAGTAACCCAGACATCAGAGGTGTTACCTAAAGGGGGTGGTTAAGGGGTCTTGTGATATGTTGTCTAAGATTCATGAAGCTTGGAGAGAGTACAGTTTGCAAGAACAATTAAAGCAAGCTTGGTCAATGAAGGCTGGTTACAGGATATTATTTATTAAGCAAGTTATAGTTTAGGGGATATACCTGATGACCACTCTCAGTTTCAAAAGGAATCTGGGAGAAAAGGTTAGAATACTTCTGAAAGACTCCAGCCTGCACCTGACACCCCTCTTGACTCCATAAGAATGTTTGTTTCTTAAAGAAACATTTGCCTAATATACTTTCAGGGATCTGGGGGATAGATTGGGGTAAATAAAGAATATGTTCTTTTCAGATGGCTGAATACCATCTCCTGCAGAGCAGTTAAAATGACACCTGCCAGAATCAAATACAATTCTGAGAGGAAAGAAATGAGAGGAGCCTGCTGTTGGTAGACCAGCTTTGATCAGTGGGTTTTCATCTTGCATGTGCATAATAAGGGCTTCCCAGGGGGTGCAGTGGTAAGGAATCCACCCGCAAATGTAGGAGACAGGAGCGTCTCCGATTCGATCCCTGGGTTGGGAAGATCCCCTGGAGATGGAAATGGCAACTCAGTCCAGTATTCTTGCCTGGAGAATCCCATGGACAGAGGAGACTGGCAGGCTGCAGACCACGGGGTTGCAAAGAATTGGACACAGCTGAGCACACAACACAACAGCAGGCATAATAAATGTGGGAATTAAGATGACCGTTTTTAGTCCCTGGGGAGTAACTTGCCTGGGGAACCCAGCCAGGATCGTCTGCATTGGCTTTTTGCTACCAGGGAGTTTGGCCCCAATACCAGGAAGCCTGAATTCTGAATTGTTTCTGTTAAAAAGAATGCCTTTCAGAGATGCCATTAGGAAATCAGTATTGTTTAGAAAACGATAGCACAGAATTGTTCTAACCAGAGTACACCTTGTTCCTGAAATTAATTACCCAGAGCCTTAAAACAGTTCCTACCTTTTGCCGGTAGAAACCCTTTGAAACTATATTTGTCTGTAGTATTCACTGAAGCGCCTTAGATATAAAGAAAGTTATTTTCAGAGGAATTTTGAGCTAGGTTGTGTATACGTGTATGCATACTTAGTGTCTATTGGTTTCCCTAAGGATTATAGAAATCCCATTAACATACCAACTTCTTAAGTAGTTACTGAAACTCCAGCTTTTCATATTTTCTTTTATAATATTTGGATGCATTTAGGTGAACTTGCAGCATTTTAATTATATCTGTATCAGATGAGCAGAAGAAATGTAAAAGGGTCTGGGGAGAGATTTAATTTTAGATAGAGGCATAATTAACAGCATTTGGAAAAACGAGTGGAACTTTAATTAAATGTCTCTACATTAATTTAGTCATTTAATTGAAAATGTATTGGGATAGCCCTTACAATTTATCACTCTCACACTTTGAGAGAAAAGGATTTTAAATAACAAAGCGTCAGTGTATGTCCTCTTATTATTATTATTTTGCTAGCTGCCCACCACCTGTCTCCTTGCTGAATTTTTTTCTCCTATGGTTTCAAGTTTTTTTTAAATATTAATTTAGCTTGTCACTTTTATTTTAAGAGCCATAAGTCTAGAAGAAACCATATTTTGAAACTTTGAGCAAATACTTCTTTTCCTTTCTTTTAGACTTTAATAATCACTGGAGTCATGTTGTGGGCTTCCCAGGTGGCTCAGATGGTAAAGAGTCTGCCTGCAGCACAGAAAACCAGGGTTCGATCCCTGGGTTGGGAAGATCCCCTGGAGCAGGAAATGGCAACCCACTCCGTTATTCTTGCCTGGGAAATCCCACGGACAGAGGAGCCCAGTGGGCTATAGTCCATGGGGTCGCAAAGAGTTGGACATGACTGAGCGACTTCGCACAGCAGCAGAGTCATGTTGTAAAGTTTTCTTCTCAGTATCGTGGGTTATTTTTTTTACTTTGTTAGCTTCCTTTTCTTTTTTTAGCAGTGTTATGCTGCAGTCATGAATATGAATGTGTTTGACTTGGATCCCTGTAACAAGTTCGTAAACAACATAAATAATTATACACTGATAGAAGTACAGTTAGGTAGATTTAGAGGTGTCTCAATTAACCATGCCTAATGAATTTGAGTGAGCTCTGGGAGTTGGTGATGGACAGGGAAGCCTGGCGTGCTGTGATTCATGGGGTCGCAAAGAGTCGGACACGACTGAGCGACTGAACTCAACTGAACTGAAGGAGTATTGTCTTATTAAACTGTTGAACTTAGAGATCTTTAGTGAGTTCACCACACTGGATTCAGTTCTTCCATGTTGCCTGACTCTCTATCACCTCTACATAAATGGTGCCCCCTTAAAAGGTATGTATGGAGTGTACAACCTGCCCAACCATAGGCAGCCTCCCTACCTGTACTTAACGCAGATTTTTATCAGTGCTCTAAATAAGACCATAGACTGCAGTTATACACTTTTCAAATGATGCAAAGGTGAAATGAGAGTTCACACACTAAAAGGTCAAAATCAAGATTCAGAGTAAGATTCAGATGCTGGACCCAAATTAAAAAATAAATAAATAAATAAAATTTAGCAAGAGTAAGATGTCCTACTGTGAAGTTTTTTAAATTCTGTGTACAAATACAGACTAACAAATGTGACTTTCTGGCAGTTCATATTGTTTAAAAAATTAGCTGCGTAAATTTTAATCTTCTGGGCTTTATTCAGTGATTTGTGAATTGGGCAACGTCCAGTCTAGGAGACAGAAAGGAGCTCTTAGGAACTTAGGAACAAAATGAAAGACATTTATAGGCAGAAGGGAGCAGGAACAAGGAGGTTATTCTAGGCAAAAAGCAGTTAATTACGGCAAGGTTGCTTTCCTTTAGGTGATAGCAAGCATCTATCAGCCAGATTGTCTAACTAGTGCTGATCAGGCAAATTCCTGATTGACTAGTTAAAAATTTCATTTCTGGAAGAGCTGAAACTGTGATTAAGTGGAGTCTCAGTTTGGTGATGTGAGGCTTAGCTTAAGAGATTCCATCTGGGGCCTGTTGTCTTGCTGTTTTAACAGTGTGAAAAAAAAAAAAAAAACAGATTGGGATATTAGGTACCACAAACTCAGCGTTTATCTCTACTGTGATCTGGTGCAACTTGCTATAAAACGCAATACAGTACTAGATTGCATTGATGCCATTAGCAACTGTTGCCATGTACTCCTCCCCTATGGCATCGTATTGACTTCAGAGCAGCACATTTAACAGGGACACTGACAAATGAGGATAGTAGAGCAATCAAGGTTGTAAAGGGTGTAGAGATGGTCATATGAGAAACTTTTGAAAGAATATAGATCATTCAGTAAGAAAACAACTTCTTCACGCATTTGGAGAGGGTGGATAAAGGAGATAGGTACATTGAAGCAAGGCTGTGGAAGGGGAGCCATGGCAAGTATTATAGGAGACTCAGTGTGAAGAAGGAAAACCTAAACCTTAGAGTTGTTGCTCAGTGACATGGCCTGCTTCATTAATTTCCATTATTTTTTAATCTGGCTGATCAGCTAATAAGGATTCTACATGGCTCTGTTCAGTCGACAGGGATGTAATACCTTATAATGGTAGCTTAAATAATATAGAAAGAAATGTATTTTGCTCCCATGTAAATGTTCAGAAGTAGGTAGGTCAGGGCTTGTTAGGCTGTTCTGCTTCACAAAGTTGTCAGTCCCTTGTTATGTTGTTCCCTGCCATGCTGGCCTCAATTCCCACTGTCACTACATGGCCCAGTATCTCTGCTTCTACTCCAGCCATCACATCTGAGTTCCAGCCCCCAGCAAGATGGAGGAAGGTAGAAGGTACAAGGCTATCTGCCATTATAGTTCTAAGGAAAACTCTCAGGAGCTACCATAAAGTGTAAAGTATCTACTTATAGTTCCTCAGCCAGAACTTTGTCACATGATTATATCAACCTGCATGTGAGGCTCAGAAATGCAATCTTTACTTCATGCATCCATGTACCAAACTAAAGATCATGGGTGATATTGGTATGGAAAAAGGAAGGAAACAAATTGGAGGTGATCAGCAGTCTTTGCCAAAAGGATATTTCAAAAGGAATTACTCTAGATAAACAAGATAGATTTTAAGATCCTTTATACTTTTAAGAGTTGGTTGTTCTTGTTTAGTTGCCAAGTCATGTCCGACTCTGTGTGACCCCATGGACTGTAGCCCACCAGGCTCCTCTGTCCATGGGATTTCCCAGCAGGAATACTGGAGTGGGTAGCCATTTCCTTCTCCAGGGGATCATCCCAACCCAGGGATGGAACACATGTCTTCTGCATTGGCAGAACACTTCTTGACCACTGAATCACCAGGGAAGCCCTCTTAAGAGTCTAAGATCTTGCAATTTATAGAAAAAGAATCTCTTCTATCTGAAAACAGAATTGTTCTCAAGAACTATTTGGAAGTTTATTTCTAAGTCCAAAATGGTATTCACAAGTGACCAATGTATACAGTGTACATCTTTCTACAAAACCAGGTTTCTCCTTTGTTGCCATAGTAATCATGTCTTTTCTTAAAGCAGCACTTACTATTTTCTACTTTTGAACAAAGTGGTGTTAATAATAAGGCCTAAAAAACCTAATACAATATTATAAAGTTTAAAAATAAAATGAAATTAAAAAAATCAAAACATTAAAAAAATTACAGAAATATGCACACAGAACACATCCCAGGCTAAAAAAAAAAAAAAAAAACAATGGGGCCTAGACTAAAATAAATATAAATGTCCTATATTGGTGGCATTCTTCATTGCCATGCTTCTGCTTGGCCTGGGAGCTTTATTGCTGTCCATGGGAAGGTGTAAATAGAGAAGTTTTGTCAACTACAGGGAATTCAACAAACATTGTAAGTTAGGAGGAATGAATTCCTGTAAATTAGTGGAGCATTTTCTCCTTCCCTGGTAATATGGTGTTTCTCATTTTGGATTTAAAGTGCCTATACCCTAACATAGAGAAATGTATTGAATTATTGGTTTTTTCAATTGTTATATGGCCCCTATTACTCTAAACTTTCAAACTGTAAGATAAGTCAAAATCAGAAAGCCATAGTGTCCACTCCTTCCTCTGTTTCATTCCAGCTGTGAGAAGGGAACAGGACAGAATAAAGATGGCAGGAGGCCAAGACGCACAATCCAGGATTTGTGGGAACTTTTATCCAACATGTAAAAATATTATATTATGGGAAAAATTATACTGTAAAAATTAAACTTCTGCATTGAGAAACAGAAAAAAAATTTACATCCGGCTATATTGCTTCTCCCTGTGGAGCTGTTCTAAGCACAAAGTTCCTATTACATAATGAGCAACTCCTTAAATACTGTGCAACTCTGTGTCTTGCTAGAAACAGAATGCAGCAAACTCTGCCTCTCAGTAACAATTTACATTATGTTTACTGGTGCTGAGCTCTATATAAAGAGTGATGTGTGTGCATTTGGGGGTCACAGCAGAGTGTGTAAGGCTGAAATTCACAACAAAAGCGTAACATGAATCAGTTGTAATTTTAATACTTTTCTATAATCATGTTCCTTACATTAAAGGTTAAAAATACATGCCACTTTAAGAACAGAATTTGCCAGAGGCCAGGGGAGAGGCTCCTGGGGAGTTATTGTTTAATGGGCAAAGAGTTTTCAATTTAGGACAATGAAAAAGTTGCAGATCCAGGGTAATGGCACTAGCTGCACAACGATGTGAATGTACTTCATTTCACTGAGTTATACACTCAGTCAGTTCAGTTGCTAAGTCGTGTCTGACTCTTTGCGACCCCATGAACCACAGCACACCAGGCCTCCGTGTCCATCACCAACTCCCAGAGTCTACCCAAACCCATGTCCATCGAGTTGATGATGCCATCCAACTATCTCATCCTCTGCTGTCCCCTTCCCCTCCTGCCCTCAATCTTTCCCAGCATCAGGGTCTTTTCAAATGAGTCAGCTCTTCCCATCGGGTGGCCAAAGTATTAGAGTTTCAGCTTCAACATCAGTTCTTCCAATGAACACCCAGGACTGATCTCCTTTAGAATGGACTGGTTGGATCTCCTTGCAGTCCAAGGGACTCTCAAGAGTCTTCTCCAACACCACAGCTCAAAAGCATCAATTCTTCAGCACTCAGCTTTCTTTATAGTCCAACTCTCACATCCATACATGACCACTGGAAAAACCATAGCCTTGACCAGATGGACCTTTGTTGGCAAAGTAATGTCTTTGCTTTTGAATATGCTGTCTAGGTTGGTCATAACTTTCCTTCCAAGGAGTAAGCATCTTTTAATTTCACGGCTGCAATCACCATCTGCAGTGATTTTGGAGCCCAGAAAAATAAAGTCTGACACTGTTTCCACTGTTGCCCCATCTATTTCCCGTTAAGTGATGGGACTGGATGCCATGATCTTAGTTTTCTGAATGTTGAGCTTTAAGCCAACTTTTTCACTCTCCTCTTTCATTTTCATCAAGAGGCTCTTTAGTTCTTCTTCACTTTCTACCATAAGGGTGGTGTCATCTGCATATCTGAGGTTATTGGTATTTCTCCTGGCAATCTTGATTCCAGCTTGTGCTTCTTCCAGCCCAGTGTTTCTCATGATGTAGTCTGCATATAAGTTAAATAAGCAGGGTGAAAATATACAGCCTTGATGTACTCCTTTTCCTATATGGAACCAGTCTGTTGTTCCATGTCCAGTTCTAACTGTTGCTTCCTGACCTGCATACAGGTTTCTCAAGAGGCAGGTCAGGTGGTCTGGAATGCCCATCTCTTTCACTAAGAATGGTTAAAACGTAAATTTTAGGTGTATTTGACCACAGGAAAAAAAATGTAACAACAAAAAGATACATGCCACTTTAGTGCGTTGACATTTCCTCTTCCAGGGAATCTTCCTGATCCAGGAATCAAACCCATGTCTCTTGCATTGACAGGTGGATTCCTTACCACTGGGCCACCTGGGAAACCCCACCCCTCCCAGTGATTTAATAACTTTAAATCATGTGGTGCCAAGTAATAACTAAATTGAGTGAAAAAGAAAAAAAAAACTGGAAATTTGGGACTTCCTGGTGGTCCAGTGGTTAAAAAGACTTTGCCTTCCAATGCAGGAGATTCGATTCCTGGTCAGGGAGCTAGGATCCCACATGCCTCATGGCCAAAAAAAAAAAAAGAAAAGAAAACATAAACCAGAAGCAATATTGTACCAAGTTCAAAAGACTTTTAAAAAATGGTCTACATCAAAAAAAAAAAAAAAAGACTTAGAAATTTAATTCCACCAGTTATCCTCGGGACTTTCAACCTACCCTAACTTTTGTTTACTTAATGAGGGGAGAATCTGTTTTATTTGTTTCTGTGCAGAAGATTGCCAGTTTAATCATGGTTGTATTAGGACTTAAGATAAATACAATTGATAGTTATTGATAGTACTTTGTATCTGCACTGCATCTGAGAGTTGATTGAGTAATTTCAAATGGTCACCTTAGCCAGTTGCCCCCAGTAGTCCTGAGAGATGAGTAAAGCATGAGAAGAACCTCCATCGCCTCACTGGAGAGTAGGGGAAACCTCCCACTGAAGTAAAGGAGCGTCCCTCTGGAACTCATGTGCTTGTATTGAGGAGGGAGCATGGGTGCTGCTGGATGTGAGTTATAGGGAATAAGACACAACATTTAAGCAAAGTGCTATGGTCCTGCATACTATATAAGCACTTATAAGATGAAGACTCCTAGCATCTAGAAACAGACATTAGATCACCTGGAGAAAGTATACTCCAAGAAAAATAGGTTAGATTATTTTCCCTAGACAGAAAAAGATAACATTGAGATACCAAGGTCAGAAGCACAAAGAAAAATAATTTTTTCCTCCAGGCTTTCAGGAGGCATTTTGCAGTAGAGAGAGAGAGACTTAACAGAGAAAACAGCCCACTGCAAAACATCTGTGGTTTGTAAAACTGCCCAGTCAGTTGCTAAGTGGATACCATGAGCATGATGGCATCACAGTTTCCTTGTGTGCCATTTAATTCTACTCTCTCACCATACATTCTTTTTTTTTATTTTATTTATTTGAATTCTCGAATGTTCATTGCATCATGCAGGATCTTTCGTTGCAGGGCATGGATTCTCTAGTTGTGGTGCACAGACTCAGTAGTTGCGGGATAAGGCCTTAGTTGCTCCAAGGCATGTGGAATCTTAGTTCCCTGACCAGGGATCAAACTCGCATCCCATGCATTCTTAACCACTGCACCAATCCCTCCATACTTTTTATCAATTCTTGTCCCTGCTAACAAGAATGATGCGTGAAAGAGTAGGGCTGGACTACTGCTCTGATTTACTTCCTGCAGAAACTGTTTAAAAGCTAAGATCCTAGTGATTCCTTGTCTCATGTATGAAGGATGATAACTTATGCTATAATTGTTAAAAAAGAAAGATGTTGGACACTTTGGAGTTTTTTTTTTTTTTTTGCATTTGTTTCATCACATCTACTTTCATACTGTTTTAAAATTTAATAGTTTTTTATTGGGTCTATCTTCTGGTTAAATGTTTTGTGCATAAGAAAGTCCAGAGGAAAAATGGAGGTCACAGAACTAATGGCAAATCCACTCTTAAATTCAGTAAAATGATACTCTAAAAGATTTGAGCTGTGCATGCATAGTGTGGTAATTAAAAAAGTATCACAATCAAGATGTAGTTGAAAATATTGAAACTTTAAGACATTTCTGTCATGCTCATGTTATTCAAAGGATGACTTTTAATTTTGTTAGCATTTTTTGGGCTTCCAAGTACTGTTTTTATTGATGATGATAACAGCTATGAAATTCTGTGATCTTAGTACTATATTCTCTTAGCATGTATGTTGCTCATGAAAAGATAGGAGAAAGCTTCTCCATGTAAACATGCCTTGGATGAGGGGACCTCAAGTGTACCTTCCTAAATACAGTGAAGGAAATGGCAACCCACTCCAGTGTTCTTCCCTGGAGAATCCGTGGACAGAGGAGCCTGGTAAGCTGCAGTCCATGGGGTCGCTAAGAGTCGGACACGACTGAGCGACTTCACTTTCACATTTCACTTTCATGCATTGGAAAAGGAAATGGCAACCCACTCCAGCATTCTTGCCTGGAGAATCCCAGGGACCGGGGAGCCTGGTGGGCTGCCGTCTATGGAGTCGTACAGAGTCGGTCACGACTGAAGTGACTTAGCAGTAGCAGCAGCAGGCCCCAAACCACCCTTCTGGCCTAACTACCACACTTGTCTTTGGCCACTGCACACACTACCTACCTCTGCCTTGGCTCTGTTGATGAAAAGGCTGTCTAGGAACTGAGGCTCAGCCATCAGAGAGATCAAGTTCTAATCCCAGCCCACTCCTTTGCTAGATATATAACCCTGGAGCCTTTCTGTGCTTCAGTTTCCTTGTTTATCTGTAAAATGCAATTAATAAAAATGGGCTTCATGAGGCTTTTGGAAGATTAAAATTGCATAATTCATTAAAAATATCCTTGGGGTATAGCATAGTAAGTGTTATCTATCTTTATCATTACTATTGGTATTAGTATTATTTCTTCCACGTGGAATACCAGTTCCATAAACCCTGCATGTCAAGACCCTACTCCAAAAAAATATATTTAGTTAAGTGAGATGACAGATATGTTAGTTAGATAGTGGTGATCATTTTACAACATACATGTATGTCAAAATATTAAGTTGTACACCTTAAGTGTACATAGTTTTTATTTGTCAGTTATACTTGAATAAAACTGCAGAAAATTAAAAGACCTGCTTTTTATTTATCATGGAGAGTTTCCCAGTACTTCCAGATGAAAACAGCAAATTCTCATTTCAACGTTTATTAATTTCCTATTCATACTTTATGCCCACATGCACTATAAATATCTTAAAGTTAGGATCTGTTGCAAATACATTGGTATTTTCCATGGATTTACACGTAGTAGGTGTTCAATAAGTTTTTATTAAATGAATGAGCATAATTCATGTTCTTTCATTAGTCTCTAATTCAGTATTAACATGTTTGAGGTCTCAAGAATTCATGTGAAGGATTTTTTTTGCTATATCTCACGTCTTTTGTAAGTTGGAAAGCTGAAATGCATGACTTTTTCAGTGCAGTAATTTATGACAACTTCTAGGTTGTAAACCTTCCCTGGGTGTAGAACCTCTATGTTTTTCATTGCATCCTTCTTATGTTTTTGCTTTAATTTGGTTCAAAGCATAACACTTATTCTTGGAACTCTCATTTCTGAATAGTACTTTCAGAACTTGTTTAGAATGATTGCAGAGTCCTTAGGAAATCTTCACGGATTGCTTTTCACATACAGTTTACCATTGTGGTCTCAACTTTTCAAAAAAATGTTTCTAAAAAGGCAGTTAAATCCATGGGTAGAAACCCACTTACATCCATTATTGCTGATAATTTGTCTTCTGGATTTTAACCAAGCAAATAACTTGGGGACAATTTTTGGACTGTTAGAATTTTTTCTACTTTCCAAGTATTTTGTAATTCTTAGTAATTTCAGTCAATGTAGTTTCTTATTTCCTGTCCATTATAAATGATTATCAGTAAAAGGTATTACTATTTATGTCTACTGCTTTTGATTTTTCTGGAAATTAAAATTCTGCTGAAAGAGGCATGAGGTGTTCAGAAATATGCACTGAAAATTCTCTTACAGATTTATCAGTCTTTGCCGTGAGGCACTGACATTCAACCAATACACTAGTACACACCTACCTTTTCAGTTTAAATCTTCTAATTTTGTTCTGATTGGTCATTGCTTGCACCTGATTGTTCTGTGTGTGTTCCATGCTAATGATAATATATAACTTTCAATATCATTCCTGCATATACATGTTTTTCCTGTCTTAGGATACAACTGTAATCATCGCATGTTTCTTAAACACAACCAAAGTGTTCATTTGAATCAATAAGTCTTGTTTCTGTGGTCACTGTTTCCCAGAACTCTCAGGGTTTCTAAGCGAGGTGGTTATGCTTCCAGGAATAGTGCAGAGAGTCTCCAGGAGCAGTCATTTTTCTCTAAATTGACATGATTTCACACCCTTCTTTTTCCTTTCCATCGGAAAGTATATTTCATTAGTGTTTTGCCAAGAATCCTGCTCTGTTTCATAATAATTTTCTGTTCGCACTCTCTGCACTGAGAAATACCTATTCCATGCATCAATTGAATAAACGGCAATTTGAAAGCATTTTACCACAGCTGGATATTTTTCATTGATTCTTTTCATCTGAAGATCATTTATTAGACTTCTCCTTCCTCATTCTTCTTACATCCATATTTCTGTTCTGTCCTATATACATGATGCCTTTTGCATTTTCTATATTTAAATGTAAATTGCTGACTAAGTTATTCTTTGACTTCATCCCAGGGTCATTAGGAAATCACAAATGACAAATTTTACTACTTTCTTTTTTTTAATTTTACTACTTTCTAGGCCTTTTTTCTTGTCCATCCAAATGTGTTTTACAATTCTTAGACATTCAGCCTCCTGGTTGCTGATTTCTTCCAATCTCTTCCAGACATCTGTGCAGTGTTATGGATTATATCATTGCATTCTGTCCCTGTTCGAATTTGCAGAATGTAACCTACAGAATATATATTGACTAATAAAGAAATGCATCCACGTGGTAGACGGTTGTAAAGAGAGGAAATACATATTGGAATGCAGCATGCACCTACATAAAGGAAATGGAGAAAACAGCAGTTTGCCATGTCAGAGGTGCAAATGAAGACAGTAGCTAGAAAACACAGAAAGTCTAGAATGTATAAAAGATTTTTCTTCCAAATTAATTCACATATAAGGCCTGAAAAATCAAAATAACATATATGTAATTTTTTATACCACATTGGTGTACTGCTGTGTTTAGGTAAACAGCTGATGAGATTCCCATTCCCTAGACTTTTTTCATGTCATCACTTGAGCACTTTTTCCCTTGGAGTTACTTTGACAGGGGGAGGGAGAGAGGAGGAAAGAGACAGAGTACTCTACCTGTCTTTTCAGAAAGAAATGGAGGAATGAGGGAGGAAGAGACGGGGAGAAATCCAATGATACATTATTCATCATCCTAAACTGGCACATAAGATAATATGGTTAATCAGTCTAAAATTTTCACTTCAGACAATTTCACTCTCCGAAACTAATTCTGATACCCCAAACTGTTTGGAGGTAAATATTAGTTCATGTCAAATCAGTTCTATGCAGGTTTTTTTTTTAATATACATTTTCACTTTTGTAAGATCCTCAAAGAATCAAAGGAAAAAAGCTATTTTAGGCAATGAACTTGGGCAGTGATGCCAAAACAGAATTTTAGAAATCTAAGGATAGATGGAATCACAAAAGATAATCTCTTTCATGGTGTGTTATCCCCTGCAAGTCGATTTCTGTTTTATTGACATAATTTTAGTAGGTTCACATTTCCTCATAAATGTATCTGATTTGTACTTTTCTAAACAATCTTATTTTTCTTTGTTGTATCCAGTATTGAGAAACATGACATTTATATCTAATAGAATAAATGGTAGTTGGAAGGAAGCACCTTGATATCCAACTAAGAGTATTTGTTTGTTGAATGAATTCAAATAGGTAGTTTTTAATTCATGTACATGAAACTAGGATTTTTTTATGTTCTTGGTATTATTTCACAGCAGATAGGTGGTGTACGTCTATCTTTTCCTTAGAGATCTTGACAATCAACCATGTATTCTGGGAACACATCCTAACACTACATGCTACCATCAGAAATGATATTCTTCCCTTCATGTCAAGTTCAGTGTTGGCACCATATACACAAAACATGTTAAAATAACAGGGTTCTTGTTCTCCAATGCTTTATAACAGAGGCAGATCATCAAACTTCTGTTTTTCTCATTATAATTGTCATTTCATTTGCTCCCAAACATTCACTTCTGTGCTTAATGCAAAAGCTTTACAAGCTTATTTTCTTACAGTTGTAAAACTAATACTTCTGTATCTTTTCCCAGAGATATTAATGTTTATTTTCCTTTCAGATTTTTCTAGGTAATTTGATGGGTTATTGGTACCTCTTTTCCTGCCTAAATAGGCAACCCACATAATTATAGTGACCTTTTCATTTATATAGTCTTTGATTCTAGCCCTCATACTTCTGCATCTTTCTTCATTTCATATCATTTCTTATTCTTTGGAACCAGAAACTATTACACTATGGCGTTGATCATTCTTTCTGCCAATTTTCTCCAATGCATTTTCTGATCTTTCTCTGAGCTGCTAAAGGGCCATTCAGCCCTTTCATTATGGATATTCATTTACTTTGACTTTGCAAACACAAACATCCTTTTTGATCTTTATTTGCTTAGAGGAATATGGCAGATGAATCACAATAGACTTTTCAGAATCCGATGTTTAATTCTTTTTCCAGGAAACCTTTTCTAGGTTTTCTCTTTGCACTTTCCTCTGCTCCTCAGTGACTGAAAATGTTATTACTAGAAGGAAACCCAGGGGCCATCTAATTCAACATCCTCACTTTTTGCTTTAGCAAACTGAAGCCAAGCTATGTTAAATGAGTTGCCTGTAGTAACACAGCTAGTTATGCAGCCAAAGCTACATGGGATCTTGCCACTCTCCCACAATTTATCAACCTTCTGTCTATCGCCTCAAACCAGGCTATTTCTGACTTCCTTATTTCTGCTCTCTGAAGCATTCAAGCTCCATCATTAGGTGATCTTCCACTAATCCATCCCTCTTGAGAGCCAGTGAATTGGTAAACCCCACTGATGGTGAAGTTGCAGTGTCTTTTATCCATACCTTAATGTTCAGGCCAATGCTAGCCTCTACACACTTGTCTTCTTATTCTGGTCCCTCGCTGCCCCAGGCCCACTTCACGTTACTCAGGCTCTCTATGACAGGGGGTTAAGCATAGAATCTGCATCACATAGCCCTGGTGTGTACTTATTAGTCTTGTCACTCTGGACGTGCTACCGATCCCTCTAAGCCAATTTTCTCATCTATCAAATGAGACCAGAGGCTGTTAATGAGGATTGTAGGAGATAACACATGAGAAGTATTTAGCACAGTGACTGGCCCATAAGAAGTTCTCAGGAAATTTTTTGGGGGGAGGGTTGATAGCAATAGGGTATTGTATTAAAAAAGCAAATTAAGGGGTCTTCACATTACAGGTCTTGGTTAAGTTCCAACATAGGGCCTGGATCTTTCATGACAGGGGATCTCAAAGTGATTTTTACCTTTTTGAATGTTGCATGAAAAACCAAAGAACATGTGTTGCAGACCTCATACTAAGTCTTTTCAGTCACATCTGACTCTTTACGACCCCATGGACTGTAGCCCACCAGGCTCCTCTGTCTATGGGATTCTCTAGACAAGAATACTGGGGTGGGTTGCCATGCCCTCCTCCAGGGGATCTTCCTGACCCAGGGATTGAACCTACATCTCTCACTCCTGCATTGGCAGGTAGGTTCTTTACCACTAGCGCCACCTGGGAAGGCCATTGGGGACCTCTGTAGCCCTTAAAAACCTAAAATATTTACTTTCTGACGCTTTACAGAAAACATCGGTCAATCTCTGTTCTAGATTCAGTCTACCAGGGTGTTTCTACCACCCATAAGCTTCATGGCCTTGGACAAATTACCTAACTTCTGCAAGCCTTGGTTTCTGTAACTGTAACTAGTATCTATGTTACAGAGTTGTTATAAGAATTAAATGGGATCATTTACATGAAGTGCTCAGCACAGTTTCTGGAGTAGCAAGTATTAAATAAATGTTAGCTGACATTATTACGTGTACTTACTGTTGCCAGATAGTTCTCTGGAAGTGTAACTTTGTTTCTTTTTTAAAATTTTATTTATTTTTTATTAAAATATAGTTGATTTATAATGTGTTAGTTTCTGGTGTACAGTGCAGTGATTCAGTTATATATATATACATATATATTCTTTTTCAGACTCTTTTCCATTATAGATGACTATAAAATATTGAATATAATCCCTGTGTTATACAGGAGGAACTTGTTTATCCATTTGATATATAGCAGTGTGTTTATGTTAATCCCAGCCTCTAATTTATGCCCCCACACCCAATAAGTGTAGCTTTAATGGTGACTTTTTCTTGAAAATTTTGGGGCAAAATTTTTGTATTTCTTATTCTGTTAAATGAAGATTCCACACTCTGGCATTCAATATTTTTAACATTATCAAGCAACTCTTTGTGAATTTATTGAGGTTTCCAAAGCAGTAGGAAACCTTGGAAATAACTAAGCTAAATCCATATTATAGATATGGAAACTAGGGCCCAGGAAAATCATGCCCTCTAACATCTGAAGTCAGCTCCTCTTTTCACGTCGTGTGATCTACACTGTGCTTCTGCCGTGCAATCTTAGATTTAAAAGGATTTAGAAATCATTTATCTGTCTAAGGCAGGACTCCCCTCTATAAAATCTCTGTCAGCTAAACCGAGTTTTAAGCATGGTTATTGATGATAAAATCACCTTTTTCCCAGAGAGCCGCTCTGGCTCTTTCAAAGTCTTTATATTAAATGGAAATTGACTTTCCTGAAATTTCTATGTATTGATCCATTTTTTCCCACTAGAGCCAAAGAGGATTGTCGCTTTTCTATGTTTCAAATATTTGCTGTCAAGCTGTCTTCTCCAAGTCCTCTTTTTGTGCTAATGTGAACCCACCGAGGGTTTTTTTATTTGTTTGTTTATTGTCCTGCTAAGTTGAAAAGCTAAGAAAAGCTTGGTTCTTTAAGCATTATTCTATATACCCCATTACCAGGACTTGACTTCAGAGTGTACACTCTAAATAAATGCTCTTGTGAAGTCATTCAATTCAGTGGAATTTTTCCAGTCCCCCTGTTATTCCTTATAATATCTACTGTCAAGACTTTTACCTTCTTGTCTTTTCTCTGTAAGAATTAACAATTTCAGTCACTCAGTCGTGTCTGACTCTTTAAAACCCCATGGACTACAGCATGCCAGGCCTCCCTGTCCATCACTATCACCTGGAGTTTTCTCAGTTCATGTCCATTAACAATGGTCCCTTTCAATACAAGTTGTCCAGAACTAATCATATTACAGTTACGGCCTGACTAATGGAAATCATGGCATTTCCTATATACCATTTCACAATCAAATGTGTTTTGTATGTTTGCATTTATATTCTCTCCTCACGATGTCAGTGCTCATTGGAAAATTTGGAGTCATCTTTCATTCTTCTCCACTGTGTGTGTGTATGCTCAGTCATGTCCAACTCTTCACAACCCCATGGATTTGTAGCCCCCTAGGCTCCTCTGTCCATAGAATTTTTCAGGCAGGAATACTGGAGTGGGTTGCCATTTCCTTCTCCAGGGGATTTTCCAGACCCAGGGATCGAACCTGCATCTCCTGCATCTCCTGCATTGGCAGGCAGATTCTTTACCACTGTGCCACCTGGGAGCCCATCTTCTCCATTACCTTCCATTTTTATTTGATCACCAAATTCTGAATGACTCAAAAAAAAATCACTCATGTACATAGAGAACAGACATAGTTGCCAAGGGAGAGGCAGCTGGGCGAGGAAAGGAATGGGAGTTGGGGATGAGCAGAGGCAAGTTATATATAGGATGGATAGAAAACAAGGTCCTACTGGATAGCACATTTCCCTTGGGGATCTCTCACTAAACATTCATGCCATACCCCCACGTCAGCTTCATGGTTTTGCACTCTGCTTCCTGTGTTATGATTCTAAGAGAGCGATCCTGTTCTCTCTCTGTCTCTCTACCTCAACCTGGGAGGAATGACTGCTCCCTCTTACTAAGGCTGAACCACATTTGCATTTTGCTTAAACTACATTTCTCAGTTTTACAGCATTTACACAGAAGACAATGGGATCTAAGAAAGATGGAACAGTTTAAAAGAGATTAACTGCCCCTTTTTTGAGAGCGCTGTCCATAAAGTCCACAGGCAAGTGAGGCTTCCTTGTCAGAAAGCAATTCAATTACTACAAGCGATCTTTCAAGCCTGAGCTCATTCTCCCCTGGGACTGGGAATTGAAAGCATGTTCCCCTGACAGTTGTGTTACTGTTGGATATGGCCACCGTGCAAAGGACAGGACACAGTCCAAAGGCAGACATATCCTATCTGAAATTTTGAGTCATCCCTGAGACATCATCTGGGACTCTTGTTTAATGAGACTAAATTAAAATATGAGAGATTGAACCCACACTCTGCCTTCCCCCCAACTCATCTCTCTGGTATCAGCAAGGAAATCAAATGCTAATAGCCAGTGACCTCCTAATTTTAGTCTGCTGCCCTTAGCCTTGAGAAAACAATCATTAAGTTAGTGTAAATGCTGCACATAAAGTACCCCCATCAGAGCGGAAACCCCAGAATTACACAAGTGAGTTAACAGCAGGGGAAGAAGGGAGTAACACTTTTCATAGGACAAGTCCTAAATCTGGTTAGTCTCTTAGGAAGACTTTTCTCATCAAGAAAGAGCTGCATAAACAGGCAGTACCTGCCTCTCCCAGAAACTACGTCCCTTGGCTGAATCATCACTCACCTCCAAACCCTCGAAGTGCCAAACACAGATTCTTTATATTTTATCGGTTACATCAGAGTTTCCATTTTCGAACTTCTCAGCACCCTGGAGGTCACCTCAGGAAATCATGCCGTCCATGAATGATTTCCTTTAGAAATGTATGTGTAGCTGTATGTATGCCCATGAGTTATTTAATCAGTTAGTGAAAGGAGGAAAACATTTCTGTTATTGACCTTTTTCAATCTCTGAGAACTCGTGAATCTTGCCTGCAGTCTAGGATTGGTAGCAAAAGAAAAAGGCACTGACAAAATGGTAGTTTATTTTAATACTGTATTATGGGCAGACAAACAACCCTGGGCTTTCTTTTGTCTAAGTAGAATCGACTTCTGAGTGAGGTCAATCTTTACTGTTCTCAACCCTAGTACACACATATTTATGTCCACATATATAATCCCCATCTTTGAAAGCCAAAAGCTCTTTAGCAGTGTGTGTGCCTGTAACCAAGAGGAAACACACTTCATGTCTGCATTAGTATCAACTCAACCAAGTTGGAAGTGTGAGTCACTCAGTCATGTCCTACTTTTTGCGACCCCATGGACTGTTCTGACTCTTTGAGATCCCATGGAGCCCACCAGGCTCCCCTGCCCATGGAATTCTCCAGGCAAGAATATTGGAGTAGGTAGCCATTCCCTTCTCCAGGGGATCTTCCCAACCCAGGGATCAAACCCAGGTCTCCTGCATTGTAGGCAGATTCTTTACCATCTGAGCCACCAGGGAAGCCCAAGGTTCACTGCAGTCCAACTCTCCTCCACAGCAATACCGGTCAGATACTAATAGGTATATCTGGCTGTATCTTCTCTTCCTCCCAAACCTCATCCCTTAAATTCCTCAGTGTTTAGAAGGATCCATATTTTTGCTTTGTTTTCTGTATACGTAGTTTATTAGCTGGGGTTTGTATCAGGATTGCAGGGGTTCCAAAGAATACAGAAGCTGTGTATAGTGGCTTAAAGAAATGGAGCTTCATTTGTCTCTAATATTAAGATATCTGGCAGTAAGGTGATGGAGGCTCAACCATGTCAGGACTGGCATCCTCACAGTTTTATTCATTTGTTTGGTTTTGAGGTTTCTGTTTGTTTGTTTTTACCTTTTCCTCATGCTTATCACCTCATGGTCATGAGATGGCTTCTGCACCACCAGTCACCATTTCAGCTGGGCAAGAAACAGAAGACAAAAAGGATGTATCTGCTTTATATCCTGAAGCCAAAGATTTCCCAGAAGCCCTTCCCAGCAGCTGTTAACTGATATGTCATCGGACAGAACTATATCACGTGATAAACACTAGTAGAAAGAAAGCTAGGGAGAAGTGCTTGTAGATGGGCATTGAGGTAGCTAGTCTGCCAGTTTTCAGTTGCAGATATAAGCAACAGGCTGATTCAATTCAGAGAAAACAAAGGGAATGGGGAGAGGAGCTCTTTGTTTAAAAGACATTCCTAAAATGAAGGAAATTATTTTAAAACTAGGTCTTGGGATAGAATATGAACTGGCAGCATTCTGAGATCTCTAAAGCAGGAACACATGTATCTTTTTGTGTCATCTTGAATGCATTTAGTTGCTCAGTCATATCTGACTCTTTGTGACCCCGTGGACTATAGCCTGCCAGGCTCCTCTGTCCTTGGGATTCTCCAGACAAGAATACTGGAGTGGGTTGCCATTTCCTTCTCTAGGGAATTTTCCTGACCCAGGAATCAAACCCACGTCTCCTGCATCTCCTACATTGGCAGGCAAGTTCTTTACCACTGAGACACCTAGGAAGTCCTCGTCTTTAGAATGTTATTGTTGTTCAGTCGCTAAGTCCTGTCTGACTCTTTTCAACCAATGGATTGCAGGTTCCCAGGCTTCCCTGTTCTTAACTGTCTCCCAGAGTTTGCTCAGATTCATGTCCATTGAGTCAGTGAGGCTATCTAACCATCACATTGTCTGCCACCCTCTTCTTCCGCCTTCAATCTTTCCCAGCATCAGGATCTTTTCCAGTGAGTCGGCTCCTTGCATCAGGTGGCCAAAGTGCTGGTGCTCCAGCATCAGTCCTTCCAGTGAATATTCAGGACTGGTTTCCTTTAGAATTGACTTGTTTGATCTTCTTGCAGCCCAAGGGACTCTCAGGAGTCTTCTCCAGCACCACAGTTCAAAAGCATCAATTCTTCAGCACTCAGCCTTCTTTATGGTCCAGCTGTCTCTGCTCCAAACTTGTTCTGACCTTGTATCATTTCCTCCTCTGTCAGCTTCCTTCTAGTAGTCTTGTTTGGGTCTTTAAACCCATCACTTGTTAATGGCAGTTGAGGAGGGCAAGCAGGCCAAGTTGGTGGCTCTACTAAGGAATATGGAGAGGAGCAGTTCCTCTCCATAAAAGCAGAAGGAATATGGGAGGAGCAGCTCCCCAAAGGTTAAAAATAATAATAATAATAATAAGCAGTTTGGAGAAGGATGAGATAATTGGATAGGCAAAGATTCCATAGGTTCCACTCACCAAGATTGGGTGTGCCCTTTACTCTCTTTCTCTGTCACTCTGTTTCTCTCATTTGATAGTAAAAGTAAAACTGAAACACTAAATCACAGACAACCACCATGATCTTCATGAAGTCATCAAAAATCTTGAAGTGTAAGAAAAATAAATGGGAGGAGGGAGGAGGGTTCAGGATGGGGAACACATGTATACCTGTGGCAGATTCATTTTGATATTTGGCAAAACTAATACAATTTTGTAAAGTTTAAAAATTAAAAAAAATTATAGAAAACAAAACAAAAAAAAAAAGAAATGGGATACCAGTTAACTCTTAGAGAAAAAAATGCACTAGCTTAAAAAAATGTGTCTTGTTTATCTCCAGGTTTCAAAACTATTTTAAGGTAGTATTTTAAAAACCTGAATTGTTTAATAAATGCATTTCAAATGTCATCAATGGCCCAAGAATGCACGTTAGCTATCCTGCTAACTAGAATCAGATTTTTATAAGTTCTTTTCTCCAAGAAGTTCTCAGACCTGAAGCGCAGAGATTCTCATGCACAGAAACCTTTTCATCAGTTCTCTAGTCACATAGCAATTCTGAAATCACCATCTTCATATCTCAAGCCTATTTCAAATAGCTTCCTCTTTTTAAAGTTGCATACGAATGCAGTAACCTTGTGCTTCTAAAATGGATATCATATGTCGCAAGAGGAAAACTATTGTAATGTTATAAGTGGTGAGAATTAGCAAATAATCATTAATAGTATAGCTTTAGAATTTTTTTAGAAATGAAAATTTAGATTCTGGTTCTGCCATAACTGCCTGGGTTTATCTGAAGACCTCCATTTCCTCAAACACAAAATGGTGATAATATTATCTATTCATAAGTGTTTTGTGAAGAGTAATTTGGATAAGAGTAACAGTGCTTCTTAGCACTGTTAGGGGAAACTTGGCTTAGTGGCTGCATCCTGCCATCTCTGCCTCCATCTTCATGTCTGAATCAAATCCATCTCCCTCTCTTTGGTCTTCCCTGGTGGCTCAGATGGTAAAGAATCTGCCTGCAATGCAGGAGACCCGGGGTTCAATCCCTGGGTCAGGAAGAACCCCTGGAGATGGGAATGGCAACCCACTCCAGTATTCTTGCCTGGAGAATCCCATGACCAGAGGAGCCTGGTGTGCTACACAGAGTTGCAAAGAGTCGGACACGACTGAGTGACCAACACACACCAGTGCTTCACATTCATAGATTGAGACCCCTTTATGGCCAGATCCGGACTCTAGTTTATTCAGTTGTTTATTTCTATGTTTTTAAGCTTCCTCTGAAACTTGGCACAGAGTTTGGAAGTCAGTGTGAGTTGGGCTTCCATCAGAACTCCACTGCTCACTGACGAGTTACTTTCTCTCTGTGCTTTGGGGATAATAATAGCACCAACTCAGAGTTATCTGAGAATTAGATGGCACAATGCATATAAATCACATAGTGGAGAAACCTGATGTGTAATTGGTATTCAATAAACTGTAGTTGTTGATAATAATAATGATGATGAGGAGGAGGTAATGATCATGGTGTATTCTCTTGATAAGTGAATGTTTTGTTCACCTTACCATCCCATGGAATACTTGATTTTTAAGAAAAGTGCAGATTTTCTTTTTAAGAAAAAATATTTTAGATAAAACAATTTTGATATATTGATTAGATATACTGATTTTAAATGCCATCCAGTTTTTTCAGAGGAATGCGTTCACTTTTCCACATTAAAATTTTGAAACAATCATATGTAGGAGTGACAACAGGATACAACTGAATGAGGCATTACTTTGTTATTATGAACCTTTTGTTTCACAGACCTCTTCCTTGCAGGAGACTGTTTTTTTAACATTTTTATAATTTCTTAACATTTTCCACCTACCCTTTATACCTTCTGTTAATGAGTAGTTCACTACCCATTTTCCTTTGCTTCTTGTTATTTTCCTATTCTTGGTGTGAAATTCATTCTCTGTTTCTATGGAAGCTTTTGTAATGCCTCTGAGGAAACGAAGTCTGAGTCTTTGCAATAATGAAAACATTGCTAACCCATAAAACCTAGATTCTAGGGCCTAATAGTGGATTACTGCTTTATTACATCAGCCATCTTACAGCTTAGTCTTTACATTTCAATGTGGACTGATTTTTTTTTGTCCGTTTTCTCAAGCACTCAAACTTACACACAAGTCACACTTGAACTATATAAATGAGAAGCTACAAAGATGCCTACAGTACCTAGATGTGGGATTGGGAGACACAGTCTTGACCCCAGGGTCGAGGATATCTGTAGTTTGTGGGGACTCTGCTGGCCATATTGCTGTGACAGCAGGAACAGTGTGTGTCATTTAGAAAACTTTAATTTCTAAAAACAGAATATATAGTGAAAACTTTAACAGTAGGTGTTAATTTTTACCTTATAAGAAGAATTTGAAAGAACAATATTCCCAGAGTTGATTGAGCAGCTTAGTAGTGTCATTAAGCATCTCATTTCTTTTCATCTGTCCATTCTGTTACTTTAAGCTTCAGTTTTGATCCTTGGGCGTGCCACCTCTAGGTTGCAAAATGGCTGCCACACTCTAGGAATTGCATTATGATCAAAAAGGGGGAGTGACATTTTTCTTCACATTTCAGAAGCCCCAGCTAACTTTGCCTGAAATTGGTTGCAGTTGCATGGTTGCATTTAGGCTTAGAAATTGAGTATCTGGCATTTGTACCTTTTTTTTTTTTTTTTTTAATAGACCCTCTCACTATTAAAAAAAAAAAAGAGAGAGAGAGGGAGAAAGCTGAATGACTGTTGAGGAGGCAACCAACAGTGTCTGGCACTCTATTTATAAACCTTTTCTTGATCCTTTTCCTGCCAAATTTCTAGCCTTAGTTCAGGAACCTCTTATAAATCTTTGTAAGCCTAGCTTCTAGCACATTGCCTGGCACCAGGATAGGAGATAAGAAATATTTTTGAATGTCTCAAGAAACTTGCAATCAGGTAGGTAAGATAGCCAATAAAAATATTAATATTATTGTATAATCACAAAAAGCTAGAAATATTATGAAGGCTAAGAATAAGCTGCTTTGAGAGAATTATAGTGGGAACTCCTTAATGGTCTAGGAAAACCTCTCTCAAAAGGAGATATAGATATTTAAGCTGAGACCTAAGGTCTGAGACCTGAGCTGAGACCTAACCTAAAGGTCAGGTCAGTCATAAGAAGAATCAGGGGAACGGAATAAATATTTGCAAGACTGAACTAACAGTAGTCAAGTATGACAGATGTCTAATGACTGAGGGGGTAAGTAGTAAAGGACAAGGCTGGAGAGTACAGAAACCATGTGACCTGACTTACCTTAAAGGTGCACATGAGCTGAAGCATCTATAAAGCACCCTATGATGTGACATACCTACTATATAGTGGAGAGATTGATGGTGGCAAAAGTGAAAGCAAGGAGACCATTTAAGAGGTACTCGCAGGTGTCTTGGTGGCTAGAACTAAGATGTGACAGTGGAAATAGAATTGAATACATTTGAGATATATTTTTGAGGTAAACTCTATGTGGCCTGGTAATTGATTAGATGTCAGGCACGCGGAATTAAGGATAACACCCAGGTTCTTTTGTTTGAACAGCTTCTTGTAGTATTTTCATGCTAAGTTGCTTCAGTTGTGTCCAATTCTTTGCACGCTATGAACCATAGCCTGCCAGATTTCTCCGTGCATGGGATTCTCCAGGCAAGAATACTGGAATGGGTTGCCATGCCCTCCTCCAGGGGATCTTCCTGTCCCAGGGATTGAACCCTCATCTCTTACGTGTGATGCATTGGCAGGTGGGTTCTTTACCACCAGTGCCACCTGGAAATGCTAATATTAATATTTACTGATGTAATAATGATTGAGGAGAAGGAAACAAGTTTCAAAATATCAAGAGTTTAGTTTTAGGGAGGCCAGGTGGGTGAAATGGGTGAAGGTAGTCAAAAGGCACAAAATTTGAGCTATGAAATAAATAAGTCATGGGAATATAATGCACAGCATGGTGACTAGAGTTAATAATACTATATTGTATGTTTGAAACTTGCAATGAGAGTATATCTTCAAAGTTCTCATAATAAAAATATCTATAATTAGGTATGGTAATGGATGTAAATTAGACTTCTGGTGATGGTCATTTTGCAGAATATATAGATATTGAATCATTGCATGGTGTACCTGAAACTAATCTGACGTTACACGTTCACTACATTTCTATTTTTGTTAAGGGTTTAGTTTTAGACGTGTTCAGTTTGAAATGCCTATTATGCCTTCAAGTGGAGAAGTCAGATATAATTTTAGTCAGAAGAGAGAGCTACATGCAAATGAAAAAGATGTTGATAGGTAGGTGAAATTTTGAGTATTGAGAATGGAGATGGCCTCACATGTAAAAAGAAAAGAGAAGAGGGCCTAAGCCCAAACTCTGGTAAACTCCAAGAAAAAGAAGTCAGGTGGAAGTGGGAGATGAGCAATGAGAAAAAAAAAAAAATCAAAAGGATATGACATCTCAGAAGACACAGGAGCAAATAAATGTGTGAGTAATAGATGGCTGTGAGTCTGGGATTTGTTCCCATTTTAAATTGCAACTTTTCTGCAGTCCAGCTAAGGATCCCACACATTCACAAATTATCTCAGGGTATCCACTGGTGCTTCCACAGAAAGCAGTCATTTTTAAAGTCAGGCACTTCTGTTTCTGAATGATCTGAGGTTCTAAGCAGTGAGGTCGGAAAGTGACTAAACTATGTTTCCCTGCCTCTGCTGTCATGAGGGCTTGCTCTGAAATAGCGCTGGAGCGCATGCTTGCCCCGTGAGCTCTCTATCACTTGTTTCATTGGGTGACTGAAGAATCACTCATACTTTCACCCCCACTGTGTTGGGCAGAGGAGTAAGAGTTAAGCGTTTGAAGACTGGATGAATAGTAGGAAACCCGTTAAAGTCAGTCAGAGAAATGAATTTCTGTGGTTGATTTTGTTGAATATCCTAATAAGAGTGGCTTTCATTTGTATAATTCTTTTTGTTACGTTAATTTATGACTTGGTGTTAGTTTCAGGTGTACAGCATACTCTACAAAGGCACTTTTACATGTACTGTTCTGTTTAACCTTTATCATAGCTATCTGGGATAGGCCCATGGTAGGATTCCCAGTTTACAGATAAGGAAACAAAGGCATAAATATGGTTTTTAAAAACTCGCTGATATCACCAATGGAAAAATTGAGATTATAATCCAGGTTTTTAGTTTTAACTCATTCTTACTTACGCTATATCTAGAATGAAAAGCATTGTTCCTCTCACCTGTAAAGTCTTATCCACTGGTACCAGCTTCCTGGAGTGCTCTATTGTAAAAGGGCTTGAAGCCAATGGAGAAAGGCTAAAAAATAATGGTGTCATAGATTGATTATTAATGGCTACCATAGTATCCCCTCAAGAAGGAAATGGCAACCCACTCCAGTATTCTGGCCCGGAGAATCCCATGGGCAGAGGAGTCTGGTGGGTTGCAGTCTATGAGGTCACAAAGAGGCAGACACAACTGAGCAACTAATACACCGTAAGTATCAATTATAAAATAGTTATGAGTGCATGATATTTGTCTTCCATTCCTAAACCAAGGCACCTCCTGTTATTTTTAAGGAAGCCTATTCTAACAAGTTGAAAAGTCTCTTGTTAAATCACTTAATACAGCTTCATAAAATAGTTCAAAATAAGAATATGACTGTAACTTGAATCACCTACACTTCACCAGTGACAATGAACAAGTCAGTTGGGGTATCTCAAATTCCCGAAAGGCGAGCTCAAAATGAAATTGTCATTCAACCTCTTGGAAACAGTTCCTGAATAGGCAAACTGCTTTCCTACTGGGATGCTAGGATTCCTATCGCCCAGTAGTCTCAGGTGTTTTGGATCAAGGAAGTCAATGTTGTGTAGCTGTCTCATTTTTAGTCTCTTGAATTCTTTTAGACAACACGGGGACAACCATTTTCTGTATCTGTTCATTGTTTTAATAATTGGGAAAATGCTTTCAAATTAAACTCCAGATACTATGTGAAGTCTTCTAAACCCTCATCCTAGAACTAAGCTCCAACATTCATTATAGGTACCTTGAAATGTATAAATATGGTTTTATCCAGAGTCAACACAATATTGTGTTGTGTTTATTTTTTAACTTTTTTTTTGAAATAATTTTTGACTTACAGAAAAGTTACAAAAATAGCATAGAGAGTTCCCATATACACTTTACCCAACTTCCTCTAAAAATGTTAACATATTGTATGATATAGCCTGTCAAAACCAAAAAATTCATATTGGTATAGTGCTATATAAACTATATGATTTACTCATACTTTATCATATTTTTACTGTCATTGTGTTGTTCTAGGAAACAATCCAGGATCATTTAATAGTATTTAACAGTGAATTTAATGGTAATGTCTCCTTAGTCTCCTCAAATCTATCTCTTGACCTTTCTTTCTCTTTCACAACCTTGGCACTTTTGAAAAGTCCTGATGAGTTATTTTGTAGATTATCCCTCAGTTTGGCCCATCTGATGTTTTCTCATCACTTCGTATTTAGGTTAGGGATTTGGGGAAGAGTAACACAAAGCTAATGCTGCCTTTCCGGTGCATCCTGTCACCAGGGTCTATGAAGTTCATATGTTGTATTACTGGTGGTTTTCACTTTGCTTACTTGGATAACATAGTTTCTATGGGTTTTCTTCATGGGGAAGTTATTGGTTTTCCCCTTTGTAATTAATAAATATCTCAGGAAATATACAGTTTGTTGTTTTAACCCCTAGAAGTACTGGATACAGGAGTGGGATGGGAGTAAAGCTATCTGGGTTCTTCTACCAACACTTAGCTCAGTGGCACTGGGCAAGTTACTCAACCATTCTGGCTTTCAGTTTTCCTGTCTTCAAAATGAGAGACTGGGCTAGGTCACCTCAATGATCCTCTTAGCTTAATGATCAAATGATTCTGTGGTTTTCAGGTTGGCGTGTGCTATAAATTGAATGTTTGTGTCCCTCCAAAATTTATATGGTGAAATTCTAACCCCCAATGTGATGGCATTTGGGAGGTCAGTCGGTAAAGTATCTCCCTGCAGTGCAGGGGACCCGGGTTCGATCCCTGGGTTGGGAAGATCCCCTGGAGAAGGAAATGGCAACCCACCGCAGTATCCTTGCCTGGAAAATCTTATGGACAAAGGAGCCTGGTGGACTGCAGTCCATGGGGTCGAAAAGAGTCAGGCACAACTGAGCAACTAATACTAACTAACTAACACTAAGTCATGAGGGTGGAGCCCTCATGCCTGGGTTTAGTGACCTTATAAAAGAGGCCCCCTGGGCTTCCCTGGTAGCTCAGTGGTGAAGAATCCTCCTGCCAATGCAGGAGACATAGGTTCGATCCCTGGTACAGGAAAATCCCACATGACTTGGAGCAGCTAAGCCCAGGTGCCACAACTGTTGAGTTTGTGCTCTAGAGCCCAGGAGCCACAATTACTGAACTCTCGTGCTGCAATTAGGGAGAAGCCCATGCAGCAACAAAGACCCAGCACAGCCAAAAACTAAATAAATTTAAACAAAGTAAAAGAGACCTAAGAGAATTCCCTCAGCACCTTATGCCAAGTGAAGCTATAGCAGGAAGATGACCATCTATGAACCAACAGGCATGCCCTCACCGGGCGCTGAATTTGCCAGCACCTTGATCTTGGATGTCCCAGCTTCCAGAATTGTGAGAAATAAATTAGACCATTTAAAAGCCACCCTTTTCATGATATTTTGTTAGAGCAGCCCAAATGGACTAAGACAGTGTGTTAAACCATATTACTCCAAAGAAACCCTAAAGACTTTTTACCTAGGAGTTCAAGGATTCATTTAGTCATTCAGTTAATATTTATTGAGAACCTGTAGTATGCCAGGCACTGTTTTAGGTGCTAAGAATAACGTGGCAAATGAGACAAAACCCCCTGCCCTCGTGGGAGCTTGCATTTTAATTGGGAAGACTGAAGATGAACAAGTGTACAATTAGGATGTAACACAGTTTTGGAAAGTGATAATGTGATGAAGAAAGATAAAGTGGGAAAGAAACTAGAGAGCCGTATATAAAAGAGATTGTCATAATAAAATGATCAGAGAAAGTTCCTCTGAGGAGGTGACATTTGAACAGAGACATGAAAGAAGGGACAGAGAGAGGCCTGAATGTTCATGACGTGTCTTGTTGCAGACTGCACTTACAGTCTCTGGGGCAGGACTAAGCTGATTATATAACATTTCAAAGAATGAAGTTAGATGTCGTGAGATCATCGAGTCTAGCACCCTCAAACTGTACAGGTCCAAAGAGGCTAAGATTTGGCCAAGGTGACACAGCTAGTTAATCTGGGTAAGAATTCACCTCTCCTGAACCTCCTCTTGAAACTGTGCTACTTTTTAAGGTCCACATGTTATTGCAAAACTGGAAGCGTGGCTGTGGATTTCAGGCCATGCCAAATATTGATGGAACAATGGGTGTTTTTAGCTTTCTGCAGAATATAGATGAACTTGCTATGGGTGTTACAGCTGGATGTGTAAACATCATATCCACGAATGTACTTCATGAAGTCAGCCAAGGACTCTGTGTCACTGGTAATGCTGCCCCCAGGGAGCCCCCAAGTCTGCTAGTCCTAATCAGTGTGCTCAACTCCATAACCTGCTGGCTCTGACATCATGCAGAGAAGAAAAAGAATCCCAAGGTGATGGTGTTCGGCGAGATGAGATGTCAACCATAAGTGAATCTGACCCAAAAAATATCTTAAGGAAGCAGCTCAGACACACTTGCATCTATGTATCTAAGACGAAGCTTACCCCCAAAGCTGCAGAACTAAAGGCAGCCGGAAGCCATGGCAACACCACGACTACTCTATAGACTGGAACCAACGACAGATTGGTTTTTCAGATCAGATAGAGCAGGAGCCTAACAAAACATTCGTTGATTCATCATCCAGTCAGTTATTTAGTAAACAGTATTGAGCATCTGTTATGTGCCAGCACTGTTGTTAAGTTCTGGAAATACAGAGGTGGATTAGATTCCTGTTATCAGAGAACTTATGACTATCAGGGGTAGAACTCTGTTTCATATAAAGAAATTAAATGAAGGAAAACATTAACTAGCTTCCTTGGGGGCTCAGTGGTAAAGAATCTGCCTGCCAGCGCAAGAGACACAGGTTCAGTCCCTGATCCCAGAAGATCTCACATACTGTGGAGCAACTAAGCCCGGGAGCCACAACTACTGAGCCCACATGCTCCAACTACTGAAGCCCACACACCCTGACCCCGTGCTCCACAACAAAAGAAGCCACTGCAGTGAGAAGCCCGTGCTCTGCAACTGGAGAAAAACCTGCATAGCAAAAAATAAATAAAAATGTTTTTGTTAATCTTCTATTTAAAAAAAGCATTAAAGGTGCTATGATTACAATAGCACAGAACCCAGAGGATGCAAAGGCATTTCCTCCCCCCTTCCCCAAAAAACCTGTAAATATCATCATATTTCAGCCTTACACATAGAAAAACCATCCCCAAGCATCACCACCTCTTAATATGAAAAGCAACAATAAATATCTTCATATGCTATGCTAAGTTGCTTCAGTCGTGTCTGAGTCTTTGCGACCCCATGGACTGTAGCCCACCAGGCTCCTCTATCCATGGAATATCTCCAGGCAAGAATATTGGAGTGGGTTGCCACACCCTTCTCCAGGGGATCTTCCCGACCCAAGGATCAAACTCACATCCTTTATGTCTCCTGCATTGGCAGGCAGGTTCTTTACTACTAGTACCACCTGGGAAGCCCCAAATACAAATACCTTCATAAGTCAATCCAAATTAAATCCATAAATATATCCATGTTTATGAACAGTGATGGTTGCAGACCCCTGTGGATATTTAAGCCTCAAACATTTCCTGAAACACAGTTCTTTTCCAAAGCTTCTCGCCTTTCTAATATGACATCCGCGGACATCCTAACTAGAATGTGAAGGTGCTCTTCATAGCACTGACATTATTGATTTGGTTGTTAACAGTGCAGATATAAATGACTGATGATAACTCCCTGGCTGTTCCTCCTTTCTGCTGTTCAAATGGCTCTGTGTATTATACACACAGGGCTTCTCAATGGATAGAAGATATTTGAACAGAGGAGAAATTGGTCCTGAGGTGAATTAACTCTCTTGAGGTAGATTTGTTTGTGCTTCCAACAACCTGTACACTAAACCTTATGAGCTTTCGGGTAAGAATTTTAAGGAGAAAAGGGAAGTTCTGGGAAAGCTTTACATTTAAACAGCTGTTTTTTGTTCTCGTTGAGACCTGAGTATTCTTCAGGGATTTTTGAAGTTTGCCATTTTAACAACAGACTTCTGGAGAATTATTTGAAGTCCTCCATGTTTCTGTTTTTCATTTTTGTCTGAAACAGATATTCGATTGTATGAAGACTGTTGAAAGGATGTTCACTTTTCTTTACAGGTAGATCACAAAAGTGGACCCATAATCATTAGGTCAAGGGTTTCTCAGCTCTGAGTTAAAGTGCTGTTGAACATTGTTTTTCAGCAACAGGATCTTCTCTGTAGTGGATGGTAAAACATGCCCATTCCTTTGACCAGAGGGCAGAACTTTCCAGATTATGAACTGAAAAGGTCAACAGTCCTTGGTTTCAGTTACACAGGAGACCAGATGCTAAGCATCACCAGGCAGAATCATCCATGTCTCTGCTTTGATGGTACCTCACCAGGAGCTAAGCACACTTAGAATCAGTTTAGACTCATTACACAGTTGTCATTTCCTTCCTTGAAAAACAGCAATCTGCATGTGGTAAAGGAACCTGCATTTTACAATTTTTCATGAATTGATAATAATGAGTTGTTTAGTCGCTAAGTCATGTCCAACTCTTTTGCAACCACATGGGCTGCAGCCCGCCAGGATCCCCTGTCCATGGGATTCTCCAAGCAACACTGGAGTGGGTTGCCGTTCCCCTCTCCAGGGGATCTTCCCAACCCAGGGATCCAACCCATATCTTGTACACTGAAAGCAGATTCTTTACCACGAGCCACCATGGAAGCCCATAATAATGAGTACTTCATGAATTTCTAGTCCATAAATCCCTGTTCTCTTCTCTGGTCATCAGAGTACAAAAATCACAACCAGGAGGCTAGAATTGATACCTGGGAACCCAAAGCAGCAGCAGTAGTAGTTGTATTAAGTACTACATACCAAGTACTACATACATCTACATACTTTACATACATTCACCAATCTGTTTCAGTAATCCTGTAGTTAAGTAGCTACTGTTATAATTCCCAGTTTACAAATAAGAAGACAAAAGGAAGGATAGTAAGATAAAGTAGTTTGCTCAAGGTCACACAGCTAGTAAGCAACCAAGATTCAAACCTAGCTAGTCTAGTTTCAGAGCTTGTGATCTTAACCATATGATTAGGCTGTCGCTCGATAGTTAACCCATTAAAGCTAGTATTAATGACATTTAAACAAGTTTGAGTAATTGAATCTTAGGTTGAAATGGGCCATCAAGATCTAGCCTAATTCCTTTCTCAATACAAGAGTCTGTCTACAAGCAACATCTCTGCTAGAAAAGCCTTTGCTTTGGCCTTCAAAGGTAAAATGATGGAGACCTTCTTACTTTGCCAGGCAACCTATTCACTTGCAAACGCCCTAATCATTAGGTTGTTATCTCTTGCATTGAGCTGAAATTGATCTCCCCATAACTTCTGCCTTTTTGTCTGTATGTGTGCTTTGGGAGCTACACTCTGTAAAATGCAAACTCTCTAGGCAAAGACAGCCCTTCAGATACGGGGAGGCATTCGGTACCCCTGCAACCCTACTATGACTGCCAAGTCTTTGTTTAAAACAGAGTACAGGTCTCAAAATCGCAGACAAGTAGAAAGTAGACATTTAGTACCAGACTCTTAAGTATGTTTTCACTTAAAATATAATTTTTTTTTTTTTTTTACACAGCAAGTAGGGCAAGCCCTCACCCCATGTATATACTCTCTGCAAACAGGACAGTGTGTTTTGCCCATGCATAGGCATCAGAGATGGCAAATGCTGACCTGTCAAATTCAATGCATTTTGCTGAGTTAGAACCTCAAGGGCTTTCCAGGGGATGGAGCTCTCTACTGTAATCATTAAAACCTGCAGAACCCTGCGTGACTCTGGGAAAAGCCCAGCGTTGTTGGCCTTGATCTACCCCCAGCCTGAGAGCTGCTTAAAACTAGGGCAGCAGAGATCACCATGGGCTTGGGATCAGCCCCAGGCCCCACCCTCTTTGGTTCTGAATGGGGCAGTGGCAGCCCTCACCACCTGCTCTCATGTCAGTTTCCTCATGCGGCCACTTCATCCTGCATTCCAACCTGCACTCAGGCATTTGCTCTCCATTCTGGCTAGTTATGAATTTCTGGGTAATTTCTGAATTACCCCTGCCCAGACCCTGACCTGGTGTATTCTTGTGTCCTGCTGACTGGTTTGAACTTTTGAGTAGCACAAACTCCCCAGCTGCTTTAGAACCCTCTACTTGAGCTTAAGGGCCTCTCCACGGTCATTTCTGACCTTGACTCTGTTCTCTGTACAAATCGTGATCACACTCACCCCCAAGCAGAGAATCTGCGTCAGAATCCATCAGGATTTCTAACCACATCATTAAATCTGTCAACTTCATCATACTCCTGATCTCAGTTGCCTCCTTTCAGCAACCTGGCAGTGACACAGTGTAATTTCTTTTAAATCATGATGCAATTTGATGTGCTTTTCAAAAGGTTCTGGTGATGACTTTGGAGAGACTGTGTTTTGTTTGGAAAGGAGCTTTGACAGTGCTGGTGAATATGATAGAGTTCTTTAGAGCCTATCTCAGGGTGATCTCAGAGCAGTAGAAAATCGAGAGTCTAAAGAGATGTGTAGAGATTAGAGCCATTGGTGGAAAAGATAACAGTATGGAGACATGAGTTCTGGGGCACCAGCTGGGGCTGGGAGCTTTTATCACGTTTGGAATTGTAGGTCCCAAGCCTATCAGCAGATGGAGGAAGCCAGAAAAGGAACCCACTTGTGGGTTAAAGTCAGTTAAATATAACTGATGATATGGTAGCCATCGTTTCTCTTTTTAAAAATTGTGGTTTAAAAAAAATGACATAAAGTTCACCATCATAATGAGCGATTTTAAGTCTGCAGTTCAGTGGTGTTAAATATATTCACACAGTTACACAACGAATCTTCAGAACTTTTTCATGCTGCAAAACTGAAAAGTTACACCCACTACACAATTGCCCTTTTCCACCTCCCCCAGCCCCTGACGGTCACCAATCTGTTTTCTGTCTCTGTGAGTTTGACCACCCTAGGTACCTCATTTAAGTGGAATCCTACAGTTTTTCCCTTCTGTGACCAACTCCTTCGACCTGCCATAATGTCTTCAAGGTTCATCCATTGGCTGTCATCGTTTCTTCTTGTTTTTTTTTTTTTTTTTTCCAGCAGCACTGGCTCTTCTTGTGGGGAGAGGGCTTCTCTCTAAGTGCAACATGTGGGGACCTCTCTAGGATAGTGTGCAGAGTTGTAGGGCTTTTGCTGCAGAGCACACGCTCTAGAGCACACAGGCTCTCTGGTTGTGGCATGTGGGCTTAGTTGCCCCCACAGCATATGGGATCTTAGTTCCCCAACCAGGGATTGAACTCACGTCGCCTACACTGGAAGGCGAATTATTAACCACTGGACCACCAGGGAAGTCCCCAGCCATCATTTGTAGCACCCAGTTTTGTACAAGTGCATGACATCATTCCATTCTCACCACAACTGTTTATGGCTGCTGTGGCGTTTTCCACTTTACAGATCAGAAGTAAAGGCCACTCTCCACGCCAGGACTGGGAAGCTGAGTCAGAAGCAGTAGGAGCATCACTTGCAGAAGGATTACTGTGGCACTGTGAAGTACTCTCAGGATTTATCTAAAAAAGTGAAAGGGCGCAGGGTTAGAGAGAGGGGAAAGAAGATCCATAAGATGGTAGTGAAGGTGGCGGTGGCAGGGGGAGCCCTGAAGAAGCTCTCTCCTTGGTTTGGCCTTTCAGAGTTGTCCCCAGTGAGCCATTTGGGTAGAGCCTTTGAATCCTGGCTTCAACCACCGGTTGGCCCTACACCTCCCCACCTCCGTGAGAGGATGGAACCTTGTATGTGGCACTTCCTTGAGGGCAGTGACTGTTTGCAAAACCCTGAAGAGAAGGTTCAGTGTAGCGTGCCACAGCAACTGCTACAGATGCGGAAGGAACGAATCCTTACATTTCTGAAGGTCACGTGAATGACACAAGGGGCAGAGTAGTGGGCTTTTTAAAAATATTTATTTAGCTGCCCTGGGTCTCAGTTGCGACATGCAGGATGTTTTAGTTGCGGCACACAGGATCTTTAGTTGTGACATGCAAAGTCTCAGTTGCAGCACGTGGGGTCTAGTTCCATGACTAGGGATCGAACCTGAGCCCCCTGCATTGGGAGCATGGAGTTTCAACCACTGGACCACCTGGGAAGTCTCATGAGCAGTGTTTATCTGACTTCAAAACCCATGCTCTTTCTACTACCATAAACACTGTCTTCAAAAGAGATCTGGTGTCCACACTAAAGTAAACTTGGAATCTACTTGTGGTTAAGATGGAATCAGAGTCCAGAAACTGCATCCCTCGTTGCATCTTCCACTAGTTACCTGTTCCTTACAACTCTCAGTGACACCAACCTCTTCTCCAGCTTCTTGTCCTGAGGAGTGAAGCTCTATCATGGTCTTCACTGTCTCACCGAGTTCCATGCCCGAGGCCTCTCCTTCCTGCATCTGATTAGTCTGCTGCTATCAGATTACTCTTTCAAGAACATGACTTTTCCCAATTTCGTTGAGCCAGGCTCCTACTCTGTGCCAGCAGTGCCTTGGGAGTCGGATGGTCACAGATACGGCATAGTCTCTGCTCCCAACCTTCATAGCCTTCAGAGGGAGACCACAGGACCATCACCACTGGTGTCACACTCATACTCATATATAATGAGTGTATCTGCCGAGTGGGGCTCTTAGGCAGACGCTGTGCTAAAAGCTTGATATGCATTAGCTTGATTCATCTTAGCAGTCGCTTTTTGAGGTACCTCTCAAGAGTACTCATTTTTAGATGCACAAACTGAGATTTCAAGAGTTTAAGTGCCTTTCTCAGTGGCCCTCAGCTGGGAAGTGGCATAGTCAAAACAGGCATGCCAACTCCAGAGCCTGAGCTCTCAATCATCATGTGTCAAAAATTTGAGTCAACTACTGTTCTCAGGATTGGGTCCAGATCCCTTTATTTTCAGGGCCCTTCCAATCTCCCTCTGTGCCAGAGCCAACCACATGCTCTCCCCTTCAGGAGGCAAGACTCCCAACCTTGACACCTGCTGCTTCTGGGCACTTTCTCCTGCTCTTTGCTCTGTGCTGGAAGGATGCCCTCAATCCACATGTGATTGCAGACTTTACCGTATAAACAGGTAGAGATTTGTAAAACTTTACAAACTTTACCGTAGAAACCATGGCCCTAGCCTTCCACCACACATCCTCAGTTTTGCATAGCCATGCCTCTTTCTCCAACTGGCCTATACATTCCTTAAGAACTGTGTGTTTTTTTAATTAAAAATAATTCTTAGTTCTTTTTTCCCCTGGTTGCCAATTTCCTGAATTTTACTATGAAAAGTAATGATAGATAGCTTAAAAAGTAAATCTAAGCTCGTAGATTCTTGAAGAGATAGTTACAGAACCTAATAATGTATATTCATAGTATCTAATCCTGTGAAAATTCTGTCATATTCCTGAGAGCTACCCAGACATCAACACGTTCTTAAACTAAACTTCTCATTTGGAGATCATTGTAGATTCCCAGGGTGTTATAAGAAATAACACAGAGAGATTCCATGTACCTTTTACCCAGTTTCTCCCAATGGTCCATCTGATAAAATTCTAGTTCAAGGCCACAACCAGGATATCGACATCAATACAATCACTGTACAGAACATTTCCACCATGAGAAGAATTCCTCCTTTTGTCCTTGCATAGCTGCACTCGCCTGCCCACTTCTGTTCTCCATTTCAGTAATTTTGCATTTAAAAAATGTCATGTAAATGGAATCATGCTGAATGTCACCTTTTGGGATTGATGCAAAAATTACATTTTCACTCAATGTAATTCCCTAGAGATTCCCCCAAGTTGTCACACTGTAGCAATAGTTAATTCCTTTGTATTGCTGAGTAGTATTCTATAATTTGGATGTGCCCTGGCTTGTTTAACCATTCACCTCTTGGAAGACATCTGGGATATTTTTAGTTTTGGAGTATTATGAATAAAGTTAACATTCGTGTACAGATTTTATGTGAACATAAGTGGCTTTTTCAAAGTAGCCATACTATTTTACATTCAACCAGCAATGTATGAATTGATCAAGTGTCTCTGCATCCATGCCAACATTTGGTGTTGCCACTATTTTAGCCATCCTGATATATATGGGAATACCTCATTGCAGTTTTAATTTGCATCTTCCTAGTGGCTAATGTGGAGAAGGCAATGGACCCCACTCCAGTACTCTTGCCTGGCAAATCCCATGGACGGAGGAGCCTGGTGGCCTGCAGTCCATGGGGTCACTAGGAGTTGGACACGATTGAGCGACTTCACTTTCACTTTTCACGTTCATGCATTGGAGAAGGAAATGGCAACCCACTCCAGTGTTCTTGCCTGGAGAATCCCAGGGATGGGGGAGCCTGGTGGGCTGCCGTCTATGGGGTCGCACAGAGTCAGACACGACTGAAACGACTTAGCAGCAGCACCAGCAATGGCTAATGATGTTGAATAACTTTTCATGAACTTATTTGCTATCTAAATGTCCTCTTCAGCAAAATGTCTGTGCATGTCTTTTCTAATTTGAATGGTTTTTCTTTTACAGTTGAGTTTTGAGAGTTGCATATATGTTAGGTAATAGTCCTTTATCATGTACATGGTTTGAAATTATATTCTCCTTCTTTTTCTCATCCTGTTAAAAATGGGTCTTTCGTGGAGAGAAAGTTTTTTAATTTCGGTGAGGGTGAATTCATCATTTTCCTTTCATGGATCATGCTTTTGGTGTCAAGTCTGAGAACTCTTTGCTGAGACCTAGATCCCAAAGATATTCCCCTGTTTTTTTGTGTTTAAGTCTAATGCATTTTAGTTAATTTTTATAAAATGTATTAAGTATAGTCTTAGGCTCATTTTTGGCATATGGATGTCCAGTTGCTCTAGCAGGATTTGTTGAAAAGGCTGACTTAAGTTTTCAGGTGAGGTCAAACTTGTCTCTCATTGACTTCAGAGCAAGCCTCTTTCCATGCCTCTGGACAGCACAACCTGAAAGTCCCACTGATACCTCAGACTTAGCACATGCCAAACACAGCTCATCATTGTTCTCCCCACCTCCTTACCCATCCTGAACATTTTCCTCTTCCTGATTCACTATTCTAGTTAATACCACCCTCCACCCAATGGCCCAAGCCATACACTCAGTAGCTCAAGTCATCATCCTAGAATCCACCCTTAACTGTCCATCTACATTTTGTCAACTCTGTGCACACACCATCTCTCAAATTCATTCCTTTCTTTAGATCTCCCCTGTCTCCAGCACTTTTTGCCTCAAATACAGCACAGCATCCTAATTTTTCTCCCTAATTTTATTCTTGCTTTCTAGTCCATTCTCCACAATGCAGCTATAACAATCTTCCTAAAATGCAGTTTCCTGCTGCCCTAAGGCAAAAGTTTCATAAACCTTTTCACCAAACTCTGTATTGAACCTCCAAGCTTCTGCCACAGTGCCTAACACAGTGCCTGACTTACCATAGTATTAGGTTGACTTACGGAGTCTTAAATTTTGGATGAAATCAACCTCCCACTGGCAACATCATAGGTCCCCTTTTTAATAATGTTCGCACCTACTTTCTCTAAGTTTCCATGTTTAGTGGGAGCAAAGCCCGTCCCAACACCCTGTGTCTTAGGGTTACAGCATCACAGAATTGAGATGAGGGCTGCAGTCCAGGAACTTTATTTAGGATATGATTCTAAGAAGCAGGAATAAAAGAGCCAGAAAAATAACAACAAAGAAAAATAACCCATTCTCTGGGACTCATGGGAAGTGTACAGAATAAAATACATCTGCATGTAAATATCTGGAACCTGAAATGCAGAGAGCCAGAGCACATGTCTACCTGCTGCTATCTCCAATGGGCTGAGGGCTGCTGCCAAAGTGTTAATTCTCCTGTGACTATGCTTGCCCACCGAGGAGCAAGCACCCACAGCACTGGAAAAAATACCCTGGGGCAGAAAATGGGAAGACTCAGAGCTCAATTTGGGGGTGGGATGCTAGCTACACAAGATGAGGTTGAGTTTGCATGAAACTCTCCATTGTTGATTACAGTGGGATCAGTAGTGGGATCAGAAGATACAGTGTAAACTCGTGTAGCAAACAGTGTTTGCTACAAACCCCAAAGAGGAATCAGCAATGTCAGTCTTCCTTCTAAGTATCAATAGAAGACTTTAAAAATATATATTATGTACATGAAAATAATACAAGAATTCAAAGCAAGGTGTCATAGGAGTGGATGAAGAATAAGTACAATAAGTGCTCTAGGAGCTTACTAGACAGTTTAAAATATTTATATTAAATCAGCCATCAAGTGTGAATAATTCTGATATGCCAGAGCATTTGTATTCTTAACTCATGGGATTATTGGGAAGATCAAAAGAAATAATCATTAAAAAGCACTTTGTGCAGCGCCTGGGATGAAGCAAGCAGTCAGTACACGTTAATGTTTATACAATTATTATTGTTGATTGTCAGAATTCATCAGACCCACATCAGTGAATAGTAGTAAGTGGCCTGTCAGCAGGAACATGGAAACATTCTCAGTACGTACAACTCAGTGTTCCAGGGACAGTCATTAAAACAAGTTCTAAGATTCATCTTCTGGAGGACAGAAAATGCTAGGTTCTCCAGAAGTATTGAATCTTCCCTTGGACGTGTAGTTTAATTTTCCAAAATTAAATTGCATAATCTCAAAAATGAAAATGAAATTGTACTGTTCTTCATGAAAGGCCTGGGAAAATCTGAGGCACTGTACAATGTCAATGAAAAAAAAATGGTTATTTTCCCACAGGGCATCATTCAAAGTAAAGAATCAAGGTCAGTCACAAACTTCTCAACTGTAAGGGAGGCAAGGAGCAAATTTTCCCCCCAGTTATTTTATGACCGCCAGGCTGAACTCATACTTATCCAATGAGGCCCCAAATGGAATGCCATTCTGCACCAACTAGACTGATGATAGTGATTCAGGGAGTAAATGATAAGATTCCATCCTTCTAAAGTGCTTTTAGAATTGGATTCTAGTAAGTTTTGCTTTGCTATTGGCCAATCACAAAAGAGACTACAATAGAGAAAAGTGAAGACATCATGCTGAAGAGAGGGTGCTGCACAGAAAAGAAAGAAAGACCCCCTAATTTAGAAAGGTAGATGGCAAAAGAGGCAGTTATGCTGTAACAGAAGGGAAACATTAAATAAAGCAGTAACAGAGGATTGAAAAATGGCTTAGAATAGACGATAAAGCAACCATGAAAGATAGGAATAGACTATAGCGTTAAAAAGAATACAAAAGGACACTGAAGGGGAAATGCAGTGATTATGACACAGATTAAAGGCAAACATTTACAGTGCAGGTGGAAAGCTCCTAAGAGGAAGGAGTGGGCAGTAATCTGAATTGCATCGCCTTTACCAAGACAAAGACCCAAATTTTTGATCCTTTCACATCTACCAGCTCCCTCCCTTCTACTTTCCACAACACCGCCCCCGACCTCCTGCCACCTTTTTTTTTTTCTTTTTTTTTTTTTTTTTGAGGTGGTGGGGAAGTCTTAAGAACAACAGAATGGCCTTTTGCCTAGCAGTGTCCTCCTAATCCGCTTCCAGTAAGTTCTTCGGTGGTTCAAAGCCGCATTCCAGGGTCTCAGAGACACCATTCTTCTCCCTCAGATCGTTGTGTTCCTGCGCCTGCAGTTTGGTTACCAGCGGTGCATAGCCTGAGAAACCCAGGACCCGTGCCAGCTCTCTAAGTAATATGATTATCATCTAAAGAAACCCAAGGAGCCCGTGACTCGGTCCTTTGGCAATTAAAATCATATTCAGACAGCCTTTTGGTCATAGGCATTTGGGGGAAGAAAGAGAGTCACTTCCAGGAATCTTTCTTTGTTCAATCCCCGGCTTAGAGTTGTCTGCTTCTTTCAGCGGTGTGCCTGCCAGTAACTAGTGACTGGAAAAGAGTTTAAAATGTAAACGGTTGGGCAACTGCGTGATAATAGCAACTCCCTGTGCAGCCGGGTAACTTTTCTGTTGCGTGGCTTATTTGTTTTCCTGGACCCTCCCAATCTGAGAGAAAATGGACATCAGTTCTTCTTTAATTGATTCAGACAATCAAGTAATATGGGTGGTCTCATTCACCCCGCTCTGTCACTGCCATCTCCAGCACCACAGAAGAGCTGACCAAGACAACAACCCCCCCAGCCAAGAGGTGAGGAATATTTTGATGTTGTGGTAGACTGCTGACGCAAATGATGTTAGAAAATGTAAGGAACCTCCACTATGAAAAACAGTATATCGGTTCCTCAAAAAATTAAAAGTAGAACTACCATCCAGCAGTTCCACTTCTGGGTATTTACCCAAAGGAAACAAAAACACCTATTCAAAAAGACACATGCACCCCAATGTTTATTGTAGCATTATTCACGGTAGCCAAGATATGAAAGCAACCTAAGTGTCCATCTACAGACGAGTGGTTAAAGATGCGGTATATACATACACAATGAAATATTACTCAGGCACAAGGGAAAAAGAAATCTTGTCATTTGTGACAATTTGGATATGGTTCTAGAGGGTATCAGGCTAAGAAACACAAGTCAGAGGAAGATAAATATCATATGATCTCACTTATATTTGGAATCTAAAAAACTGAAAGCAAAGCAAATAAGATGTAAACAGACTCATAGGTGCAGAGAAGAAATGAGTATTTGTCAGAGGTTAAAGAGGTGTCAGGTTAGGTGAAATAAGTAAAGGGTATTAAGAGGTACAAACCTCCAGTTATAAAATAAGTCACGGGAGTGTAATCTACAGCCTAAAGCAATGTGCTCAATAATATTGTAATAATTTTTATGGGGACAGATTGTTGCTAGTTGTATCATGATGATCATTTCATAATGTATGTGTGAAATCCATTATGTAGTACACCTGAAATTAACATAATACTGTATGTCAACTACATTTCAAGAAAAAAAAAAAGATACCTCTCTTAAACAGAGCCTTTATTTTAATAGGGAGCCCACAATACAAATCTCTTAAACGAATTTTGTTAAGGCATAAAGGGTACCTAGTCGGTCAGTCTGTCAACAACTAACCCTTTTGTTCTTTTTTAATTGAATTCTATTTGGCATACAACATTAAGTTGAAAGTGCACAGCATATTGCTTGGATTCATTTATGTTGCAATGTGATTGCCATAGTAGTGTTAGCTAATACCTCTATAATATCATGTAAGTATTATTTCTTCCGAGTTTGAGAACTATTAAAACACAGTCTTTTAGCAAGTTGATTGTTTATAATACAGTTTTATTGTCTGTAATCACTTTCCTATGTAGTAGACCTCCAGGGCTTATTTGCAAGGATATACCATTGAATATTCCCCCTGGAGGAGGAAATGGCAACCCACTCCAGTATTCTTGCCTGGGAAATCCCATGGACAGAGGAGCCTGGCAGGCTACAGTCCATGGGGTCACAAAGAATCAGACATGACTGAGCAACTAACACCAACACCCTTAAACAACATCCCTCCCATTCCTCCACCTTTTTATGGAATACTATTCAGCCATGAGGAAGAAGGAAATTCTGCCATTTGCAACACCGTGGATGGACCTTGAGGATAGTACACTAAAAGTGATATGAGTCAGACAGAGAAAGACAAGTGCTATATGATCTCACTTATAAGTGGAATGTAAAATAACTGAAAACTAACATCCTGTTAAATGACCAAACCGCAGGTGGTCAGCAGCTTAGCTAAAATGTCCAAATACCTTTTCCTAACAGAAACTCCTTTGAAGCTCAGGCTCCCACTAATGGTCCCCAGCAGCTCTGGTCAATGCTGCTTTTCACAAATGAAGCTTTTCAAGCATTTCAAGTGGAAAAATGTGGCTTTCCATTTTCAAACAGATCTTTCTATTAAAAAAAAAGAGAGACTGAAATAGGCATACTTCACAGTCTTACATGCACACACATGATTGAAATATTCTTAGACCTGAAATATTGGTTCAAATCAAGTATTATACTCATGAATATATTCTCTTTTCCTAATAGCAGGAGGAAAGAATGGAAAATAGGAAGGGCAGGGTGCTGGTTAGGAGTCCACTCAAGTTTGCTTAAAGCCTCATTATAGGAAACAGAAGCTAATGTGTACTGACCACCTTGTGGCAGCTATGATCTAGTAGTCTATAGCCATTATTTCTCCATGATGAGACTGGAGAAAATCTTTCAAGAATCAATGCAGCAGTTGATAAAATCATTACACTACAAAGGGTATCATTCTGCCCTCTCCCACTTCATCACGAAGTATCTTGAGATTTAAGATGGTGGAACGCTTTGTAATTCTTGACAGTTTGTATGTGAAAGTGAAAGTGTTAGTCACTAAGTCATGTCTGACTTTTTGTGACCCCATGGACTATAGCCCACCAGGCTCCTGCTTTACAGGCAAATTCTTCATGGTCTGAGCTACCAAGGAAGCCCCTCAGCCATGTCTGACTCTTTGCGACCCCATGAAGTGTAGCCATGGGGTCCATGAAATTCTCCAGGCAAGAATACTGGAGTGGGTTGCCATTCCCTTCTCCAGGGGATCTTCCTGACCCAGGGATCAAACCTGGGTCTTCTGCATTGCAAGAGGATTCTTTACCATCTGAGCCACCAGGGAAGCCCCCTTCCTTTCACTTGTATACTTAGCTCTTAATAGTCACTGTGATAGGTTCATTTAAAACATTTTCTAGGCTCAGTGTTAATTTTTGAACATTTCTGTAGTTCCCCCTTTGATATATATAAAGTATGTTAGGTTGGACTGTTGGCTGTGACAGAAAGCTCAACCTAGATTAGTCAAGGGGAAAAAAAAGGGTGGTCATGAAAGTGAAGATTTTCAGGTAGCTATACTGCCGCAGCAGAGAAGGCAATGGCACCCCACTCCAGTACTCTTGCCTGGAAAATCCCGTGGATGGAGGAGCCTGGTAGGCTGCAGTCCATGGGGTTGCTCAGAGTCAGACACGACTGAGCAACTTCACTTTCACTTTCATGCATTGGAGAAGGAAATGGCAACCCACTTCAGTGTTCTTGCCTAGAGAATCCCAGGGATAGGGGAGCCTGGTGGGCTGCCGTCTATGGGGTCGCACAGAGTCAGACACGACTAAAGCAACTTAGCAGCAGCAGCAGCATGCTGCTGCAGGCCCACCTGCTCTCCTCTTAGCATCCTGAACATCTCCAGCAGAAAAGAATGAGCTACTCTCACCCAGGAGTTTAAATAAGGCAAGGGTCTGACACTTCATGGTCCAAATGCAGTTGTATGCCCATCTCAGCTAAGGGAATGAAACGCTCTGATTGAATGATTTGATTGAGTGAGTGAGTGATATTGCAGGTTAGGCCCTCCAGGAAACGATGCCCCAAGATAAATTTTTGGGGACGAAAAAGGGGCTGAAGCAGAATTGGGCAGAGGGAGGCATGAGATCACAATGCAGCTCTTACGAAGCCTGGGCCAGCCTGTTGGGGAGCTCCAGAGCAAAAACTGCCAATTAGAGGGGGTCCTGAATTGGGCGGACCTGAGGTTAGTCTGTATACAACTGGGGGCTGTTACTTTCCCTTCCTCACTAGTTAAGAGTTGTAGAATGGAACTCAGGTCTTACTTCAAATATTCATACCATGGCATGTACATGAAATAGGAAGTGAATGTCAGTATAGACCAGTGTTTCTCAACCAGGGTACACAGCAATGTCTGAAGACATTTTTGGTTACCACAACTGGAGAAGCAGTGCTACTGGCATCTAGTGGATACCTACCCAGGATAGAGGTCAAGGATGATTCTAGACATCTTCTATCACACGTGATAGAACAACAAAGAACTTTTCAGGCAAAGGGTTAGTAGTGTCAAAGTGGAGAAACCTTCCTCCATAGATAAAGGTACATGTCTTTTGTGCACATAGGTATTGAGAGGGGCCATGAAAACCTTTCATCTTTGATACCTTCTTATTTTTTTTATTTATTTATTTTTGGCTGTGCTGTGCGCAGGTTTTCTCTAGTTGGGTGAGTGGGGGGCTCGACTTTGTTGCGGTACACGAGCTTTTCACTGCAGTGGCTTCTCTTGGAACATGGGCTCTAGGCACACGGGCTCAGTAGTTGAGGCACATGGGCTTTGTTGTCCTGTGGCATACGGGAATCTTCCTGGACCAGAGATCGAACCTATGTCCCCTGCTTTGGCAGACAGATTCTTAACCACTGGACTTAGTAGGGACTTTTTTGTTCTTATTTGCATCTATCAATACTTGATATTGAGATCCTGTCCAACTCATTTAACTTTTGGACCGAAGGACTAGATTGGATTAGTGAAATTGCTAAATCCTGGATTTTTAAAATCTTGTTTTTAATACAAAGTAATTTGACTTAATTTTACATACTATTTAGTATTTAGCATCCTTCAGAACTTTGCTTTGGTAACTAAATAAGAATCATCCCCATTTAGCATATAAATTGCCTTATGAAAGTGTTATTTCAAAAGTACTAATTTGTTTCTGATCTATTTGAATATCCTTGGACTATAGATTTGTTTAGTCTGGAAGTTTACTATGATATATTCTTTCTTTTTATACACTACCAAGTTGAATCTCAATGTCAGTTCAGATTATAGTACTGAAAGTTCAAATTTAGGGTTTAATCAGGGAAAATTGACCGCAGTATGCCTTCATGTGCAAGAATGTATTTCTCTTTCTGGGATTTCTGCTAAAAAAAATAACACAACAAAAGCAAACTTTTAGCACTATACATTTTGAACTATCCAATAGATGCTTTAGCCTTCAGGGAAATTTTCTCTAGAACTGCTGCTAAGAAAATAAAAAGACTGGTTAATGCCTGAAGGGATAAAAAGATCAGCTAACCGGAAAAAAAGAAGTTTTCTCCAAGATGTGAAACGTGTGTTCAATCCTAGATCAAGGACTCGATGTTCAAAGTCCCACGTATGAGGTTTAACATTACTTTCGAAAAGTCTAGAAGAAAGTTTGTTATCAGTGCAGTGAAATCATTTTCAAGTACGAACATAGTGATACGAGCTCTTCATGCATATAAAATGCACTGTTTTTCTCTAAGTACAAAATCATTAAGTGCTTTTCTATCCAACCATCTATATTCATATAACCATGAAAAAATCAATTATGACACAGTGAGGAAAAGACAAAACAAACCATTTTAATAACTGTATTTTTAAAGCTCTTTGCAAACAAATGTGAGATGTTTAAAAGAAGGGAAAATGATGAATTGTTGCTTACCAATTAGAATAAAAAATCAACAGCATAAGTGATACCATTTGAACTCTTGGGGATCTCTAATTCATTAAGATCATGTCACTAATGGCATAAGAAACGCCTGTTCAAAAAGTGTACCCCAGTGGACATGGGATGCTAAGCTACAAAGACTTTGGGTCTGGTCTCGGTCCATAGTGCTTTGTGTCACCTGCTTCCAGAAACCTCCCACATTGTTCCAGCCTCATTGCTTTCTCGCTTCTAGAATTCCATAACGTTCTGACTGATCAGTAACCCACAGCCTAGAACTTGTAAATTCTCTACTTTCTCCCTTATGCAGTCTTCTTCCCACAAGACACAGGTTCTGAAGAGCAGGGATTTCTCACGCTCCATCTTTGCTCTCATCCACAAGATGACCAGACAGCGCAGTATATATAACAGCACTTGAAAATGCTTGGGGAATAATTGATTGCCAAGTTCACCTCTCCTGCTCTCCTGGCTCTACTTGTTTAGGTCCTGACAAAGGGTAGAAATCACCTGCTGCTGCTAAGTCACTTCAGTCGTGTCCGACTCTGTGCAACCCCGTGCGACCCCATAGACAGCAGCCCACCAGGCTCCGCCGTCCCTGGGATTCTCCAGGCAAGAACACTGGAGTGGGTTGCCATTTCCCTCTCCAATGCATGAAAGTGAAAAGTGAAAGTGAAGTCACTCAGTCGTGTCCGACTCTTAGTGACCCCATGGACTGCAACCTACCAGGCTCCTCCGCCATTGGGACCCTCCAGGCAAGAGCTCCCCAACTGGCCAACTTGAGTATTTATTATAAAAGAAGTAAGCTTGAAATGGAGCTTCCCCCAGAAATGTGTCTGCCCAGTGCACCCATGCATATTCTGCTCTCACACGCACCATTTCCCCCCCAGAGTTTATTATAGGATTATTTTATTGATTGATTGGTCGATTGATTGATTGCTGCAGTGTATCTTCATTGCTGTGTGGACTTTCTGTAGTTGCGGTGAGTAGGGGCTACTCTTCAATGTGGTATGTGGGCTTCTCATGGTGGTGGCTTCTCTTGTTGTGGAGCACGAGTTCTAGGGCATGAGGGCTTCAGTAGTTGTGGTTCCCGAGCTGTAGAACACAAGCTCGGTAGTTGTGGGGCATGGGCCTAGTTGCTCCATGGCATGTGGGATCTTCCTGGACCAGGGATCGAGCCCATGTCTCCTGTATTGGCAGGTGGATTCTTTACAACTGAGCCACCAGGGAACTCCTGACACCCACCTTTTAACACAAATGAGTAACAACTACCATTTATTCAGTACTTAGCTTGTAGTAGATGCTACTAAATGCTTTTCAGCTCTTTTTTTTTTTTTTTTGGTACAGTATTTCTACCCAAGCCATTGTGGGAATCTTGTTAACCATCAGGTTAAATGATGAGAGGTGCTTTGAAGAGAAATCACTGTAATCCTCCTCATGATTTTTCCATCATTCCATCTAGTCTTTGTTCAGCCATTTTTCATTTACTCTTTGGGGTTAGTTACCATGTCAAACTGTGCCTCACTATGCTGGTGGTTCCTCCTGATGTTTGCATATCTCCTCAGACTAGGATGAAAGTCTGAGGTTTCCTCAGCTCTTCCTTCTGGATGTTGTTTAGTCGCTCAGTCGTGTCCAACTCTTTTGCGACCTCATGGACCAGAAACGCCCCCAGGCTCCTCTGTCCATAGAATTTCCCAGGCAAGAATACTGGAGTGGGTTGCCATTCCCCACACAGGGATCGAACCTACATCTCCCATGTTGGCAGGCAGATTCTCTACCACTGAGCCACCAAGGAAGCCCTTCCTTCTGGTTCCCTTATACTTAACCCTTTGTGCCATATCCTACCATCTCTTGGGATTTTTTCTTCCAGGTTATCCTTTCATCACTTTCTCCATATTTCAGTTCAGTTCAGTTCAGTTCAGTCGCTCAGTCGTGTCTGACTCTTTGCGACCCCATGAATCCCAGCACGCCAGGCCTCCCTGTCCATCACCAACTCCCGGAGTTCACTCAGACTCACGTCCATTGAGTCCGTGATGCCATCCAGCCATCTCATCCTCTGTCGTCCCCTTCTCCTCCTGCCTCCAATCTCTCCCAGCATCAGAGTCTTTTCCAGTGAGTCAACTCTTCGCATGAGATGGCCAAAGTACTGGAGTTTCAGCTTTAGCATCATTCCTTCCAAAGAAATCCCAGGGCTGATCTCCTTCAGAATGGACTGGTTGGATCTCCTTGCAGTCCAAGGGACTCTCAAGAATCTTCTCCAACACCACAGTTCAAAAGCATCAATTCTTCGGTGCTCAGCTTTCTTCACAGTCCAACTCTCACATCCATACATGACCACTGGAAAAACCATAGCCTTGACTAGATGGACCTTTGTTGGCAAAGTAATGTCTCTGCTTTTCAATATGCTATCTAGGTTGGTCATAACTTTTCTTCCAAGGAGTAAGCATCTTTTAATTTCATGGCTGCAGTCACCATCTGCAGTGATTTTGGAGCCCAGAAAAATAAAGTCTGACACTGTTTCCACTGTTTCCCCATCTATTTCCCATGAAGTGATGGGACCGGATGCCATGATCCATTTTTCAGTTCACCCTAAAAGTCCACTCTAACCATGTTATTTCTTTATTTTTTAAAAAACTTATGGAGAATGAAAATGTTAACAGTAGTTGCCACCAGGGTAGGAAGCAAGATGGCTAAACGGATGTGGTAAATGGAAAACTCACTTTTTTGAGATTTTTTGTTCTTCTTGAATTGTGTTATGTGAATGCATGACAAAAAAAGTCCATTTTAAAAGTACTTATTTAGGAAAACATTTGAATGCCTTCCCGTGAAAAAACTGAAGTCTCTATTCTTAAACCTGACAGTCAAGTGCTTCTCTGGTTTGACTCCAAGCTACATTACCAGCCCGGTATTCTTCAGCTCCCCCTCTGTTCATACCCCACATCTGGGCCATTCCCAATGCCAGAAACATTGCTCATTCTGCTCTAGCCACACAGAATGTTTGTTGTGTTTTTGCCCATCAAAATCTTACCCAACTTTGAAGGCCCAGCTTAAATGCTTCATTCCTTCATTAATTCAGTCCAGACACTGTGTAAGCCTTATAGCTATTTATGTTTCTTTCAGTGCTTTGATCACAGTTCCCAGGAAAAGAAAGGAGTGAGCATCTACTGAGGGTTGAGAAATAGATTCTCTAACCTTTCTCTATATACTATCTTCTGCCTCTGTAAAATGATTGTAAATAGGAGTACCTTTCTCACTGTGGTGTTCATTTAAGAGTTTAATTGGATGCATACTAAAAGGCCAGCATTGACCTGGATCCTGGGGATACAGCACTGAATGATTAAGACCAAGTCCTGCTCTTGTCAAGTTTTCCTTAGAGTAGGAAAAGCTTCAATGAAGATATACCCATAAAGCTCTTAAAACAGCATTTGGCATGTAGTAAAGTAAAAAGTGGAGAAGGTAATGGCCCCCCACTCCAGTACTCTTGCCTGGAAAATCCCATGGATGGAGGAGCCTGGTAGGCTGCAGTCCATGGGGTCGCTAAGAGTCGGACACAACTGAGCAACTTCAGTTTCACTTTTTACTTTCATGCAGTGGAGAAGGAAATGGCAACCCACTCCAGTGTTCTTGCCTGGAGAATCTCAGGGAAGGGCGGCCGTCAATGCGGTTGCACAGAGTTGGACACAACTGAAGTGACTTAGCAGCAGCAGCTAAGTGAAAAGTGAAGGTGAAAGTTAGTCATGTCCAACTCTTTGTGACCCAGTGGACTCGTCCATGGAATTCTCCAGGCCAGAATACTGGACTGGGTAGCCTTTCCCTTCTCCAGGGGATCTTCCCAACCCAGGGATCGAACCCAGTTCTCTCACATTGCAGGCAGATTCTTTACCATCTGAGCCACAAGAGGCAAGTAGTAAGTGCTCTATAAATGTTAGCTATTGTTACTCTCATCACTGCTGTTGTTGTTCAGTGTTTCTGCCTACCAAGAAGGAAACTAATGCTTATAGACTATTAGATAAGATGCTGAAGGTCAAACAGCTAGGAGGGGATCTGAACTCAGGTTTTCTTGATCCACAGTACTGATAGCCTTTCCACTACAGCAGTTGCTCCAAAGACAGGCTATATGTCAACCTCGGTAGAGCTTTAAAGCAGGAGTCCCCAGCCTCCAGGATCTAATGCCTGATGATCTCTAGTGGAGCCAATGCAATGATAATAGAAATAGAGTGCACAGTGAGTGTAATGCACTTGAATCATCCCGAAACCATTGCCCCTAACCTAGTCCATGGAAAAATCGTCTTCCACAAAACTGGTCCCTGGAGCCAAAAAGGATGAAGACCGCTGCTTTAAAGAAAGTACAGGTTCTTGAGCCCTAGCCCCAAAGAGACTGAGACATTCTAGAGATGATCTATATGTGTGTGTGTGTGTGTGTGTGTGTGTGTTAGTTGCTCAACCATGTCTGACTCTTTATAACCCCATGCATTGTAGCCCAGCCAAGCTCTTCTGCCATGGAATTCTCCAGGCAAGAATACTGGAGTGGGTAGCCATTTCCTCCTCCAGGGGATCTTCTGACCCAGGGATTGAACCCATGTCTCTTGCATCTCCTGCATTAGCAGGAAAGTTCTTTAACACTGAGCCACCTGGGATGCCCAAGATATGAGCTAAGAATCTGTCTTTTTAAGAAACTGTCCAGGTAGTTGTGATACTCTGTCAAATCAAGGCATGACTGCCCTACATGCCAGTCTTTCTTCTGCCACTTTATCATACCTATTTATAAATATCTAAACCATAAATTCGTTTAAAGTGGGCTCCTTATTTCCTTATTCATTTTTCCTTTCTCTCCTAGCAGAGTGCCTTATAAGCACTCAATAAGTATTTGAGTAATTAATTGCTTAATTATTTAATTAAAGTTGCTTTTGAAATGCAAATAAAGCTGTAGTACTAGCAGCCTGTTATGAGCCATCATTGATCTTCCTAGGGATGTTTATTAATTAGCTAAGAACCAATACTGGGGAATGACAGGCTTAAGCATCTGGACAGGGAACTGTGAAAGCTTCCAAACCAAATGTTAGCCCCACCATTACACAGCCTAAGACCCCATTTCACTTTGCCCACCCTTCATTGACAACTTTGGGTAAAAATACAGAAAATGTATTACTAAAAATCAAGAGATTCCCCCTCCTGCTTTTTTTTTTTAAGTTGACACATATATCTGTTTCTTAAAACAGGAAGAAAAATCTTTTTTACAAGAAAGAAAAAAAAATTTCTTTATTCTTGTCACACCACAAGCATGGAGTTCACTGCTATACGTTAAGATTATAAAACGAGATCCCAAAATGCCGTGGCTGATTATTCACAGTAGACATATTAAGTCAAGAAGCTTATTTTTTCTCTCTTTGCTAAGGCAGAAAGCCTGGGGCTATATGCATTTTTATTACACTTTGCTGTCTTGGTTTCACTTGAGGATTAAAACGAAAGGCAAGGTACAGTGCATGTATCCTGATGGATTTTAGGATTTCTTGCTTTAGTGAAAGGAAGAATCTCATAAAGTACCTCAGATTATTGCTGAAGGAAGTATAGCTACTTCTGTGATGACCTAGAAATTCAATCTTTTGTTTCTCCTATAAAACATCACATTGTATCTTGGATTTTTTCCCCTGTAGTTTTCTGTACTATGTAAAGTTTTGGGGACTTCCCTGGTGGTCCAGTGGCTAAGATTCCATGCTCCCAATGCAGGGGGCCTGGATTCAATCCCTGGTCGGGGAACTAGATCCCATATGCTACAACTAAGACCGGGTGCAGAGAAATAAATGAATAAACATTTTTTAAAAAGTAGTTTTCCTTTAGATTTGAAGTAAGAATATCTCAAATAGTTCAGGTGAGTCTTAGGACTATTTGGGGGAGCTCACACACCACCTCGGGCTTGGGGTGAGGTGGAATGAAGCAGGAAGAGGGAGGTGGAGAGAAAGGGAAAGATCAATCTAAAGAGTACCAGGAAAGCCGAGGAGGAGACTATATAGCCAGAGGAGGAATGAATGTGTCTTAGAGTTTTAGCTCCAGTTCTGACTGGGCTTCCCTGGTGGCTCAGTTGGTAAAGAATCCGCTTGCAATGAGGGACACCTGGGTTCAATCCCTGGCTTCGGAATATCCCCTGGAGAAGGGAAAGGCTACCCACTCCAATATTCCGGCCTGGAGAATTCCATGGACTGTATAGTCCATGGGGCCGCAGAGTCGGACACATCTGAGCAACCTTCACTTTCACTTTCTGACGAATGCACACTGAGAAGCAATAGAAGTGCATCACCCCATCTTCTGTCCTTTATTTAGAAACATGAAATGTACTCACTTATTTGACTTGTGCCTCTTTCTGATATACAAAGAAAAAAAAAGTGAGAAGGACTGAAGCTTGTGGGATCGGGAAGTATAGTAGACGAGATCTTCTGGTTTATTATTGATTTGTAAGGAACAGCATGATACTGGTTTGGCAGCTCTGCATCAGTGACGGAAAAGAAAGGCGCTTTTCAGTGGCCCGGAGGAGGAGAGCTGGGAACTGGAAACAGGGGCTGTGGCAGACAAGGTTCTTTCATATGTGGCCCAATCGACTGTGCAGGGAATCAAGGTCAGGAAGCTTTGTCAGTGTTGTGGGGAGGCTGTGGGATTTCAGGGGCTTCCATTTCCTGAGTTAAGGATCTTTGCCTGCCTACTTCAGCAGATTGTCCCGCCAGCCATCATTGTCAAGGTGATTGATAGGACAAACTGAAAACCTACAGGTGTATTATTACTCAAAATACAAAGATTTTGCCATCAAGATAAAAAAAATGTTCAATTTCTTCTTTTATAAACATCTTATTTTGTATCAGTGTATTGCCCTGGTGGCTCAGTGGTAAAGAATCTATCTGCAATGCAGGAGACTCAGGTTAGATCCCTGGGACAGGAAAATCCCCTGGAGAAGGAAATGGCAACCCACTCTAGTATTCTTGCCTGGAGAATCCCATGGACAGAGCAGCCTGGTGGGCTACAGTCCATGGGGTCACAAAGAGTCAGACACGACTGAAACGACTTAGCACATCAGTCAGTCAGTTCAGTCGTTCAGTCCTGTCCGACTCTTTGCGACCCCATGAATCGCAGCACACCAGGCCTCCCTGTCCATCACCAACTCCCGGAGTTCACTCACACTCACGTCCATCGAGTCGGTGATGCCATCCAGCCATCTCATCCTCTGTTGTCTCCTTCTCCTCCTGCCCCCAATCCCTCCCAGCATCAGGGTCTTTTCCAATGAGTCAACTCTTCACATGAGGTGGCCAAAGTATTGGAGTTTCAGCTTCAGCATCAGTCCTTCCAAAGAACACCCAGGACTGATCTCCTTTAGGATGACTTAGCACATAGCTGATAAATAAACAATGTTGTGGTAGTTTCAGGTGAACAATGAAGGGACTCAGCCATACAAATACATGTATCCATTCTCCCCCAAACTCCCCGCCCCTTCAGGCTGCCACATAACATTGAGCAGAGTTCCCTGTGCTACACAATAGGTCCCTATTGGTTATCCATTTTAAATATAGCAGTGTGTGCATGTCCATCCCAAACTCCTTAACTATTGCCTTCCCCTGGCAACCATTAAAAAAATGTATAATTTCTGGTGCTTTTTCTTTTTTCATTTATCTTCAGGATTTCACCCAGCTTTAGTCATCTTTCAGTGTGAATTTGCTGTTATATACATTGTCTTTCCCCTCCCCACATGACATCAGTTCTGTTTTATCTCCTTGATACTTATTTCAGATTGCCACGTCTGGTCTTTGGGCACACGCCTGTGTTCTAGTACCAGGAGGCATAACTATGTCATTACCATGGGAGCATTAAGCTACTTCTGACCCAAAATGTCACAAGAAAGGAATGCTCCAGTGGCCTCAGAAAATTTCTGCAAGAATGCTATCTTCCAAATGTGGAATAAATAAAGCTCAGGAATAAATAGCTGAAGCTAAAATGTAAAAGATTTAACGTATTGGTGTCGCAAGGTGCCAGCCACTTGACTTTAGTTCCTGCTGCAAAGCATGTGATACATTAAGAAAGGTTTTTAAAGGCAACCTATTTTTTGAAGATAAAATCTGCGTCCAATTATATCATCCAAGCAGAGTCATTGAGCTTTTTCTCTTATCTCTTTAAGACAAGAAAAAGAGAGCATAAAAATGCTTCCAAGATCTCTTCCCTTCCCATTACACTTTTTTTTCATAATAGTGTGTATGAGTAACAAAAACTAAAGATTTTGACAAATGAAGCAAGCAAAGGAGGTTGATTGCTGCTTCCATAAATTAAAATTAATGATACCCTTAAGGTACTTGGGTCTATGAAGTCGACTTAATGTTAATATAACCTGACTCTATTATCACGGAATGAGGCAGTTAACATGAAAATGAAGAAGAAAAAAGCAAAATTCCAAAGTGCATTTTCAAAATCGGTGAGGTGAAAGCTAAAAGCTGAACAGTGGACAAAGGGCTTGCTGTTCTGTCCTCCCTTACTTTCTGTTTGATGGCAGAGGCCGTCAGCAGTAGAGGACTGGCGTTCCTGAAGAAGCCTAGGGCTGGCCCTAGACTGGGGCTCCTGTTCACCTCCTGCCCCACCTTCCTTGCAGGGGTGCACAGCCACTTTATTTTCAGCCCTCTCTGTTTATCTCAACAGAGTCAGTGTGCTCTTCTAGGGGGTTGTGCAGGACACAATTGGAAAGAGTGGCTGAGGTGGAGGAGTGGTTGGAAGAGAGAGGAAAGTGAAAGAAGGAATAAGAAAAGGAGTCTGAGATTAAGAAGACCGGAAATGAAAGTAGTGAAACTCTTAGTCGCTCAGTCCTGTCCAACTCTTTGTGACCCTGTGGACTGTAGCCCACCAGGCTCCTCTGTCCATGGGGATTCTCCAGGAGAGAATCCTGGAGTGGGTTGCCATGCCCTCCTCCAGGGGATCTTCCCAACCCAGGAATTGAACCCAGGTCTCCCACATTGCAGGCAGTTTCTTTACCATCTGAGCCACCAGGGAAGCCCTAAGAAGATAGGAATCAGCCCAGAAATATATATTTGGAAGCAGAAAAGAAACAAAAAAGCTCTGAGAGAACATAAAAGGAAGTGAATTAATGACGTTTCAGATGCAAGCATTAGCATCCATGCCATAAATCACACAAACTCAACTGATAATTATGGTCCTACTCAGAGCGAGCACAGTGCTAGCACTTGTTGCCTTCCTGTGATCTATCCTGAAGTCAAATGCAAGAAACTCTGTTTAACTCAGAAGTGTCTCAAGGTCAAGAAAACATGAAAATAAGTTCAAGGAAAAGAGAATTCAGCCAACTTTTGCATTCAGCAAACCCAGATTGTTTTGCCATGAAGCTGTACCCATTATGTCCTCATTTCAAACCTTATCTCAGACCATTTCAGACCATTTTCTTTTCAGACACAGCTCAAAAAAAAAAAAAAAAAATCAGCATTAGAATAAGAATGGATTTTAACTGAAAAGAACTACAATTCTTTAAGAGGATCTTAAACTGTTATAAATCTCAGGAGCATTTCCAGGATAACGTTTGGGCACATATTTAGGAATGTCACAGTAAGAATTTAGAAGTAAGAATGAATTCTGAAGCCTTCCCCCAGTTAAGTAAGGACAGGAAAGTATACAAACTGTACATTTCCTGGACAAAGCCTCATGAGTAGACTGTAGAGAGACATTTGTGTGCATGTGAGTCATTTATTCACTAGCATCCCATCACAAGGAGAGTTTTATTTTTATGGGCTCATCAGTGGAGGTGTGAAGTCTGGTTCTTGCATGCCCATGGATATTTTTCAAGGGTTTAGACAAGTCGAGAGTCAGATAATTGAAATGTACACTCCCAGTTACATCTTTTCCTAAGACTGTGGTAAGCACCATTTATGGATATAGTGCCAGTAAGAACACTTGAATACTAGGAAGGAAACACATTGCCTAGCAATGGTTAAAACTTAAAGGTAATTAACGAGCAGGTCAAAAGAAAAAGTAGAACTTAAAACAAGTTAAGTATCAAATATTTGCATTTAGACCAATTTTATTTGAAATCTTTACTGGCAGCCACAGGGTTAGTATCTGTCCTTTATCTTTCTTTTCCTTTTGGCTTATTTAAAGCAATTTTGAAGGGAAAAAATGAAATAAAGATATCCTTCAAAATACACAGAGGAATTGACTGAACATTGGGAAACAGTCACAGCTGAGAATGGAGTAGTTATCATTAATTTACTTGAAGGACTCAGAGCTCATTCATTAGCCCCAAAATTACACTTTCAAGTATACCTTAATCATACTTAGCACAGTGCCTAATGTAACAAGAACTCAAAAAGCCTATTCATTGACTCATTTATTGAATATTGAGCATCTCCTTTGTATTAGGCACTGTGCTAAACTGTGAATGAGGCAGACAAGGTCCCTATCTTTGTGGACAAGGAACTTACATTGTAGTAAATATCTTTAGACTGAATAGAGAGACATTTCTTGGTAGAGTGAAAAAAGGGATGTCTGCAAAGAGTACGCTGCCTATAGAACTCATCTGAAAGGAGAAAGCAAAGAAGAATTGTATATAGTCCTCAGAGCTCTCAAATATGGTTATTTAAAAATTAGAATAAAACAAAAATGGAGGAGATTTGGACTCTGGGTTTGTCATACAAATTACTGCTTAAAAAAACTTTTTCTAAATCTAATGTAGGCACAATGAATCTAAATGGTTTTCTTTTTTCCTTTTTTTTTTCCTAAATAAAATTTGAGCATCAAAAAAGAAGGAAAGAAAGAAGCAAGGGAGGTAGGAAAGGTCTTTCCAAAACTTGATTTGGGCCTCTTGAAAATAAAATTCTTCATTCAAAATATAGTAGTTATGGGACTTTCCTGGCAGTCCAGTGGTTAAGACTCTGGGCTTCCACTGCAGGGGGAGCAGGTTCGATCCCTGGTCAGGGAACTAAGATCCCACATACCATGGCAGAACCAAAAAAAAAAAAAGTAGTGGTTATGGTGAAGATCCTTGAATAAACTACAAATTAATTCATTCAATTAGTATGAATCGAGTACCTGCTGTATGCCAGGAACTGTGCTAGTCACCTGGAACATACTAGGGAAAGAAAGATGAGTCCTTATTCTCACAGAGCACGTTTGTTTTTTGATTTTGTTGTTGTTGTTTTTTAAGACATTTTCCCCCTCTGACTTGCTTTTTCTAAAGAAATGCTGGAAGCTAGATCATGAGTACTCAGGGAACAGATGGCAGTCTTCTGCCCATCTGGGATAGTTCTAAAGAGTAGACCCTTGTGTATCAATAGATAAGGTTTCTTCCAGTTCTAAGCTTTCTTGATCTATGATCTAATTGTAGACAGAAGATGCATGCTTCCAAAATGATGTTATAATTGTATTTCTTTTTATGAAAGGAAACAGAGGTATGGTCTATGAATTTGGGGGAAATTGGGTTCTTCCTATTTATTTTTATTTTTTATTTGCTTATTTATTTTTAGCTTTCCTTGTAGCTCAGTTGGTAAAAGAATCTGCCTGCAATGCAAGAGACCCAGGTTCCATCCCTGGGTCAGGAATATCCCTGGAGAAGGAAATGGCAGCCCACTCCAGTATTCTTGCCTGGAGAATCCCATGGACAGAGGAGCCTGGCGGGCCACAGTCCATGGGGTGGCAAAGAGTCAGACACAACTGAGTGACTAGACCACCACCATTTATTTATTTATTGGCTGTGCCCAGTTTTAGTCGTGGTATGTAGGATCTTTAGTTGTACAATGTGAACTCTTAGTTGTAGCATGTGAGATCTAGTTCCCCAACCAGGGATTGAACCCAGGCCCCCCTGTGCTGGGAGCCTGGAATCCTAACCACTGGACCACCAGGGAAGTCCCCTTCCTGTCTCTTTAAATAATTCTATTTAGACTCCTTTGGGTCTTCCTTCTCTGCTCACCTTCTAATGCTCAATCCTACCATTTTCAGTTTCACTTCACTTTCCTCCCTTTAACGACTGGGGCAAATTTCCCCAACTGGCTATACGTGACGTCTCCAGTTAAATCTTTCCCTGTTAGGTCAAATTCTTTCTGTTCCAAAAGAATTCCTTTACCCATTTGTCATCCCTCCCCTTTCTCATTTCGATATTTCCATCAGCAAACTCCCAGTCTTCCACCCTGGAAATCCTGAAGTTCTATTCACTTCTACCAAAATTACACTCCCATACCAAAGTATTTAGTTTTTCCTTATTTCAAAATGCCTCCCAGTCTGTACCTTCTATTCTGTTCCAGGCAGCACGGTCTTCATTCCAACACATATTACCCCAAGTCTTGTCAGATCAATTCCAACATCCTCTAACTGCTCTCAGCCTCTTTGGATCTGTCATGCTGACAGATTCATCTCCCTAAACCTCAACTTCCCTCTCAAATCACATGTCCCCTCACAGAAATCTTCAGTGGTTCCCTTTGCTAATGGGGTAAATCTTGAGCCTCAGCATCTGCAGAGTCTTGCTTTGCATCATCTGCTTGCAGCATGCCTAGCTAACTGCATCTCACTGTCCTGTCTGACACCAGTGTTCCGCTTGCTACCCCAGAATTTTCCATCTTATTTGCATTCCTCACCTCCAACCCTTTATGCTTCCAAAGATCAAGACTGTAGCATTCCTTCCTTTCATATCTCTTTCTATATTAACATATACTTATAAAAGGAAGAAATAAACAACCAAGTAAAGAATGAATTGTGCCAGAATACAAGGTAACAGGGTAAAATTTCTGACTTTTGCTTCCTAGTTTGTATATAGAATTTTATATTGGTTTTATAAAAAAAAATCCAGTTGGTAAGGCCTAAAACATGGAAGTTATTGTTTTAAAAGGTTATCAAATTTCTTCTCCTTGTCTAATTGCTCACAAGTGCATTGTTCCTAAGTAGCTACAGTTTATGAGGATTTTCTGTGCTTTCAGGTGCTTCTTTCTTAAAATTATTTACTCAACTATGCATTCAGTCCATGCCGTACCTTTCTCCAAAGATAATTTGTGAAAAGAAATATTTTATGCTTAATTCTTTAGTTAAGACTGCTTTCTGAAGACTTCATTACATGGTGCATCTTATTTTTTATTGGGGTATAATTGCTTTACAATGTTGTGTTAGTTTCTGTTGTGCAGCAAAGTGGATCAGCTGTACGTATACATATATCCCCTCTTCCTTGGATTTCCTTCCCACTTAGGTCACCTTGGAGCAATGAGTAGAGTTCCCTGTACTATAAGGTCTGTTCTCATTAGTTAAGATGATGCATTTTAAATTTCTATCTCTCTCTCATACCTTTTCTTAAGTTTGAGTTATAGGGGTGGCGATTCATTTTTATCTCATTTTAAATTCTTAATAATATTGGGTATACACTGGAAACTACCACCATGGCCCTTCCTATATAAGAAGAAAGCACCCTTCAGATCAGGTGCTTATAATGGATTCTGATGCTGTTCCCACATGGTCCCTATGAAGCTACTAACACTATCACCGGAAGAAATGGCCTGTGGCATGCTCATTCTCCTTCGCCACCCAGTCTTCCACATGTCCCCTTGGGGATTTCTCTCTCAGCATGTGCCAAGATTTCTGCTCAGTGCCCATTTCCATATGGCCTCCCCATCCCTTCCTACCCACCCCAAATTTCACATTCCTCTCTTCTTTGATTTCATTATGAAACAACCCGTTCTGCCTTTAGAAAGAATTACATGTTCCACACATTCATTTGCATGTTTTTCTACAGCTTTTGTCTACAATCTTAAGGTACCACATTCTTCAAGACCAGGAACTGACCTTGCACGGGGCCATAAAATATACTGATGGCTAAAGGTTTCATAGATAGGTACACTAGGTTAGATCTGCTTTCAGTAAATTAATGTAAAAGTAAATTAAAAAGCCCACTGCTTATTAAATATTTATACACTACTTTTTTCCAACCATAATCTCTGGAGTAGCAGTGAAGACCAACAGCTAGACTGAATGAGCTTGAATCCAGGACCTGCCAGTTTACTAACTACTTAAGCTTAGGCCAATCTTGTTCAGTTGATTTTTTTTATCCTCTCATGCTTCAGTTTTTATATCTGTGAACTGGGGAAATAATATTACTTCCTTCCATAGAATTATTGGGAAGATTGCATGTTACTTCATATTGTCATGTACAAAGTGATTAACAATACTATCCATTTTTGGATTTTATGTGGTGCCTTGCACACTATAACCTATCCCTCTCCATTTATTAGGCATAATAGCAACAATAACAGTAGCTACTAGCATTTACTGAGCAATTATCATATAGAAACTGAGCTAAACACATGTATCATCTTATTTAATCCCCATAATAATTCCATGAGGTAGGACATATTGTCCCATTGTAATGATAAGGTAAGTTAAGACTCAAATAATTTACCCAGGGACTTAGAGCATGTAGTTAGTGTCAGTGAGCATTCTCATTTATTCTCCCGTGTCTTCCTCCCTCTCTCCTTCTCTCTTTCTCACACTGGTGCATGCATACACAAACACACACACACACACACACACACACACACACACATTTACCCACCAGTTTGATCGACTAGTCATTACACAAATATTTCTTACCACTTACTACATGCAGGATTCAGTGCATCCTGTGGGAGGGAGGGGAGAACAGAAGAAGTGAGCAGGGAATGGTTACAGTCCATCCATATAATGAAAGGAGTGGCTCTGATAGAAGTGCTCCAGGTATAAACCATGGACTGCAAGAATGCTGAGGAAGCCAACATAGACCAGCCTTGAATGGGAGAAAAGGGGAATACAAGCACTCCAGAGGGAAGCCTCAGGGGTGTTAAGTCGGATGGAATGCCACAGGACAGGCAGGTAGAGTTTGACTGGGAGTGCAGGGTCATAAGAAAGTGAAAGTGTTATTTGCTCACTCCTGTCCAACTCTTTTTGACCCCCGACTCAAGGATCAAACCTGCGTCTCCTGTATTGCATTCACCATCTGAGCCACTTCCCCCGATGGCTCAGCAGGTAAAGAATCCAACCAGAATTGAAAGAGACACATGTACCCCAATGTTCAGCGCAGTACTGTTTACAGTAGCTAGGACATGGAAGCAACCTAGATGTCCATTGGCAGTTGAATGGATAAGAAAGCTGTGGTACATAACACAATGGAATATTACTCAGCTGTTAAAAAGAACACATTTGAGTCAGTTCTAATGAGGTGGACGAAACTGGAGCCTATTATACAGAGTGAAGTAAATCAGAAAGAAAAACACCAATACAGTATATTAACGCATATACATGGAATTTAGAAAGATGGTAACAATGACCCTATACGCAAGACAGCAAAAGAGACACAGATACAAAGAACAGACTTTTGGACTCTGCGGGAGAAGGTGAGGGTAGGATGATTTGAGAGAATAGCATTGAAACATATATATTACCACATGTGAAATAGATCGCCAGTCCAGGTTCGATGCATGAGATAGGGCACTCAAAGCCAGTGCACTGGGACAACCCAGAGGGATGGGATGGGGAGGGAGGTGGGAGAGGGGTGCGGGATGGGGGACACGTGTATACCAATGGCTAATTCATGTCAATGTATGGCAAAAACCACCACAATATTGTAAAGCAATTAGCCTCCAATTGAAATAAATTAACTTTATAAAATAAATTTTAAAAATACTGAATTCAATTTGTAAAGAGATTTAAATACAAAATTCACTCTAGAAAATAATAAAAAAGAATCCACCTACAATGCAGGAGACGCAGGAGACATGGTTTAATCCCTGGGTCGGAAGATCCCCTGGAGAAGGAAATGACAGTGCACTCCAGTATTGGCGCCTGAAAAATCCCATGGAAAGAGGAGCCTGGGGGGCTACAGTCAGTCCAAAGGGTCACAAAGAGTCAAACACAACTTACTGACTGAGCAGCAGCAGCAGCAGGGTCATAAGGCTGAGAAAGTAGGTTTCAAATGTCCCTCGTGTGTTTGTGTGCATCACAATGAAGCAAACTCTTCATTTTTGGGAACTCTACTTGGTTTTCGAAATATTTGGTCCCAGCAAAGATGGACAAGTCTAAAGAGAACGTGCAACAAGAAGACTGTGCTGGATTTGGGCTACGTACATGATTGATATGGGAAGGTCAGAGTCAACTTTAGACCAGACTACCTGAGGCACTTTTCTGTTGGATTTGAGATGTGTTTTACAGGCATGAACCTGCCTGATCTCTAATGGCTCTGGGCAAGCGCTGACTAACCTCTGGTTTAGCATAGCCTGCTCAGAACCAAATCAAGATTTGAAATTATAAAGCTAGGATGCCTGGGGCCACCAGTAATATAAAGTTGGCAAAATGCCAATGGACAAAATATACCATTTTGCCCATAAAATTCTTTCCCTTTCTTACCCACTCAAAATGAAATTCACTAAGCTGACAGACTACTGTGTCAATATAGTATAGAAAAACATAATAGGAAAAAAGCAGTGGCAATTTTTAATCCATGCCAGTTAAAGGTATAGTTCCCAGTAATTTCCAAGTTCAGTAAAATCTAAAATTTTTATATTCTCACCATTGACCCTAAAACCTTGCCTCTTATTTCTTAGATGAAGTATCAATCAACTCTTGGTTACTTATTAATTATCAGTGATTAAATATCATTCAGTATCCATTAATTATCAGTCAGTATGATTCTTTAAAAATGATGATGACAAGAGGCTGAGACAAAATATTTATCATTTCTGAGTTCCTTCGATCACCTAGTTTAATGGCGAATGGTGACCTCCCTACCAAATTTTTTTGTGAAAAATTTAAGAGCTTGCAATTTTGATGGTACTAACTGGAACAGTAGTTCACTCATGGCTACCAATGAGTAGAGTGTTTTTTAAAAGTCTCATTTTAACATTGTCAAGAGAGCAAATCTTTCTCATTTGGGCTCAGTTTGATAAAAATCAGTCTCAGAGAGTGCACAAGGTAAGCGGATATTAAAACAGGGTTATAAATCATTGCTTTAGTGTTCTGACCTTAGAAGCTCAAAAGATCTTACCAAAAAGGGTGCATTGTTTTCATTGTGCCTCATTATGTCTGATGAGAGGACATCATTTCTCTCCTCTTCCTCCCAGGTGGCTGTTGAGGACCGCATCAGGCAGCTGCACGAAGCCCACAGGGACTTTGGCCCAGCGTCCCAGCACTTCCTTTCCAGTAAGTCATTGACCACTTTCATCTCTTACCCTTCTCACTGCATCTTGGTGGCTATTTAGAGTTGAATTATGATAGTCTCTGCCAAATGCACTAGAGGCACAGATCATCCTGAAATATGACTTAGTGGGTGGATACAGAAGGTTAAGATGAGGAGGACCAATTAGATCATTTTGTCCATTATTCAGCTAATGCACAATTATTTCCTACAGTGTATTCTCAAGTGCTAAATTGAGTAATATTTTTGAATCTTTACTCATGGCAGTTCACTTCATAAAGCTGATACTTATAATATCATATAATTATATGACAATTCAATATATATTACTGTGAGCCTATGATTCTTTATATAGTTGATTAAATACTCCCTGCCTATAAGTTGGAACTTCAGCCCATTCTGTTTCCTTTCCCTAACTATTCTTATCTGTCTTTTTATCCCTGACCTCTCTTCATTTTTTTTTTTTTTGTTTTACTATTTTATTAACTATATTTTATAATTAATTATAGTATTCATATATTGTTAATAAATATTATATTTTATAAGTAAATGTATTGCTATAATTAATAACCAAGAGGAATGGCCTTGGTTAACTGCAAGTGTAATATTGGAACATACTATAAATATAACAATGTGTATATCAATCCCAAACTTCCTATCTATCCTACTCCCCCCACCCCTCCCCTCTGGTAACCATAAATTCATTCTCTAAGTCTGTGAGTCTATTTCTGTTTTGTAAATAAGCTCATTTGTATCATATTTTTATATTCCACATATAAATGATACCATACGATATTTATCTTTCTCTCTGACTTACTTCACCTAGTATGATAATCTCCAGGTCCATCCATGTTGCTGCAAATGGCATTATTTCATTCTTTTCTTTGGCTGAGTAGCATTCCGTTGAATATATGTACCACATCTTCTTTATCCATTCCTTTGTCAATGGTCATTTAGGTTGCTTCCGTGTCTTGGCTACTGTAAATAGTGCTACAGTGAGCATTGGAGCACATGTATCTTATTGAATTATGTATTTTTCCAAATATATGCCCAGCAGTGGGATTGCTGGGTTATATGATAGCTCTGTTGTAAGTTTTTTAAGGAACCTCCATACTGTTCTCCATAGTGATTGTACCAGTTGTCATTCCCACCAACACTGTAAGAGGGTCCTCTTTTCTCCACACCCTCTCCAAGATTTATTGTTTATATACTTTAATAATGGCCATTCTGACTGGTGTGAGGTGATGCCTCATTGTAGTCTTGATTTGCATTTCTCTAATAATTAGCAGCATTGAGTATCTTTTCATTGGCCTCTTGACCATCTGTATGTCTTCTTTGGAGAAATGTCTATTTAGATCTTCTGCCCATTTTTTTAAATTGGGTTGTTCATTTTTTTAATATTGAGCCACATGAGCTGTTTGTAAATATTGAAGATCAATCCCTTGTTGGTCATGTTGTTTTCAAATATTTTCTCCCATTCTGTGGGTTGTCTTTTCATTTTGCTTATGGTTTTGTTAGTTGTGCAAAGAAAAATTAAGCTTTTGAGTTTAATTAGGTCCTATTTGTTTTTGTTTTTATTTCCATTATTCTAGGAGATGGATTGAAAATTTTATGTGAAAGAATGTTCTGCCTATGTTTACCTCTGAGAGTTTCAGAGTATCCAGTCTTACATTTAGATCTTTAATCCATGTTGAGTTTATTTTTGTTTGGTGGAGTTGAACCATCATTTAAGGCAATTACGTTGTGCCTGACAATATTATGAATATGACCCAACCTGACTCTTATGGCAACTTTAAGGTCGGTGCTATTATTATTATACCCATTTTTAAGATGAGGACATTGAGACACAGTCACAGAGGGTGTAGATGACAGAGCCAGGATTCGAACCCAAGAAGTCAGCTCCAGAGTCTGTTTTTAACCATCACAATAGACTATCTTTTAGTATGATAGATTTCAATAGAGAAGAAGCAATTCTAAATGTTCTCCTTTCATGCTTCTGCCTTCCTCATTTATTGCCATTTTCTAGTCCTTTCCTTTCTTTTCCATTTTCCACAGGTTAATAGAAAGATCCACACTCACAAACATTTTAAAGTATTTGACTTGATACTTTCATGTGTGTCTCCAATTAGCCATTTTATTTTAGAACAAAAATTCCTGGAAAATAGTGGTCCTCTCTTTTCATTATACATTGATAGTATATGAAACAAGAAGTTGTCTTATTTTCTTGACTGGGTCTGACCTTTTTATCAACATGCAGTCATTATTTGGACAGTATCACAAATACTTAGAAAGTGTCAAAAAAAGAAGGGCAAATTAAAGCAGTATACATAATTGAGTGGGACAGTGGCTTTTGAGAATAGCTCCAGAACAATTTTAAATCCTGCACATTTTATCTTCTATGTTTCCCCCAATTTCTGGTCTGCTTAAATTGCCTTGGTGGCAGAGCCATTCTATTCAATTTAATTGAGATTAAGTGCAATAACATGTAAGTGATTCATAAACCATAAATAAAAATATTACTATTATGCATATTAATTGTTCCTCAGATGTTTTATATATATATATAAAAATATATATATATATATATATTTCCTCAGTGTTTGTTCTCTCTGCCTGCCCTACTCGAATTCCTATGTCTTCCCCCATTAAAGCCTAATCTCAGAAAATGATATGTTATACTCATTTAACCCCAGTGACAGGTAAAGTTTAATGTGTACTTTTTCTGGGTTATTTGCATCTTAATAAGGTGAAAAGCCATAAGCCTGAGGAATGATTCTCGGGGGATGAAACGTCAGCCATAATCTCTGAGCTGTAAGGGGAGAACTTCGAGGGGCCAAGAGGAGCATCTCCATACCTCTCAACCCATATCACACGGTGCCCACATCCAGAAAGGTCAGACCTGTATACACGGACACTCAGAAATCCACTGATTGACCTGCTTATATGGAGCCAGCCCCAGACGTCACCAATTTCTTAAGTATTCGTGTGGAGTATCAATATATGCTTAGAAGCTTTGCTTATGGAAATCACAAAATACCAATTTGGCCGAAGGGATATTTGAGAAATAGGGTATCTTGAGACTAAAGATAAATGATTATTTCCTTGTATTGTCTCTTTCTTAAATTACAGAGGTAATATAGGCCCCTCAGGGAGATTTTGGAAAGCAAAGAGTACAAACAGGAAAGAAAAATCATCTGTAATCCAACCACTTAGAGATAACCACTATAAAAAATGTGGTTTATACACATTCTGTCTATCTCTCAGGGGTGTGTATGTGTGTGAACTCAGATTTTCTCTCTCTCCCTTTTTTTAAACCAAACAGGGATAAAAATATTTTACAGCTTTATGACCTGCTTTTTCCCCTTAGAACTATAATAAAAATATTTTTTGTATATTTAAATATTCCTCTGCAGAGTGCATTGTTTTAAATGATGGCATAGTATTCCCTTCTGTGGCTGTCCCACATTTACCACAATTCTAAATCACTCAATCACTTAAGGTTATTTCAAAATTTTCAGTACTTTATCGAAGATTGTATATCATATCTAATATTCTTCATACACCTTTATAAATACCTCAGCTTCTTTCCATAAGATAAATGCCCCCAAAACGGAACATGCTGTGTTAAAGGATGTTTACATTTGTAAGGCTTTTGTTATGTGTTGCCAAACTGATCTGTAGAAAGCGGCACTAGAAATTGGGTGTGCCATCAAAACCGTATGTGAGTCAGGGTCTCTCTGAAGTCACTTATTTGCTATAAAAGAAAAAGAAGTTCCCCCTCCCCAAAAGTAAAAATATGTTTGAAAATTACAACTAAGCTCATATTAAATGAGCTTGAATTGATAGGTGTCTAATAATTTGCTTCCAGGTTACCAGGAATAATAATAGAGTGATTTCTGAAGCTTCACAGTTAAAAGAAAGGAGAAATAAGGATGAACCATTAACCGCACCCCCCTCCCAACACACAGTCACTTCTCTGTCTCCTTCTCTCTCTGTGTCTCTCTCTTTGTCTCTGTCAGACACACACACACAGACACACACACACCTTTGAAAATTACGTTACCAGCTGTCTTTGTTTTCTTCTTTTATCAGTAGAAAGAGGCAGCCTTTTACTTAAGTATTCACTGTTTCTTCTTGGTGGCCCAGTCTCTACTTGTTAAGGAGGCTGTTTCTTTTATTTTAGATCTGAGAGAAAATGAGAAGAGAAAACATTGTAAAATATCACCTTTATCCATTGATAGACACTAGATTGCCTTTAATTTGAGCTTTAATATTCTACTACTTCTGATTGACTTCTGCAGTGTAAACCAAGAAGAAGGAGAAATTTTAGTAGTGTGATTTTAAAATATATTTATCCTTAAAATTTTATAGATTTTAAAAATATATTCATATGTCAGTGATCAAAAATGCATCAGTACTATAGTATTCACTAGCCTAGTAGTCTGCATATAGTCCACTTTTGTTATTTTCAAGAATTTAAGAACTTTTTTTTTTTAAATTCAAGATTTTTCTGGATATTTCTCAATTTTCTGGGCTTCTCTTCTAAATTTTACTTTTCTCATTAAGAAGTATAATTCTATATGAGAAAGTAAAAATCTTTCTGTAATAGTAGAGAGAATTTATATTGTTATTAATATTTTACAAGTTCTAGAATTCCCTGAAGGGCCATTTCCCAAGCCAAGTTCCTCAGAACATTAATGTTCTTTGTGATGTTAATAACTCTCCCTTGAAAAAATAATTCTGGGGTCAATAAGATTGGAAAAACACTAGGTTATAAAGATAAGCAAACTTCTTTCCTGTGGGAATTCTTGTAGCTCTTAATATACATCAAAACTCTAAGAGGAGCATAGAGTCGGTGAGTCTCTTGTCCTACTTCTGTGACTACCAAAGCCTTTTCAGACACACCAATTAATTTCTCACTAAACATGCCGTGGAACAGACTATGAGAATTTTTGCCCTAAAGTGATATTTGCCAAATAGTTTGATAATGAGAACTTTCTGCTGAAGGTAGTAAGAACATGATCCAATTAAAAAGAAAATGACTGTTTGTAAGGCCAATGGGTCAACTGTCTCTTTCCTGGGGTTTCCAGCCCTCATCCCCACCCCAGGAGGCCCCCTGTGCTGTGGAATTTCCTAACTGGAGAGAAGCTTAGAGAGTGTCTATATGACTTGTTTTCAAAGTACTTATTAGTGAATCCTGAAATCAGTTTAATGACTTGCAACCAGCAATTTTTTAATGGAATGAAATGGAACAGATTAGAAAATATCAGAGTACATTGCACAAGCAAGGCTAAGTATCTGGTTTCAGTTAAAGATGTGTGTGTATGTGTGTGAGTGTGTCTGTCTGTCTGTGCACTACATCATAGCATAAAATATATTCCTTTTATGCATTCCAGTCAAAAATGTTTGACGGGTACTGAAGTATTCCCAGCCTACCCTTACTTTACAGATGACAAAATAGGGACAGAGAGACCAAATGACATAATCAAGGTCACATAGATGGTTATAATAAATCTGGGACTGGAACCCAGTTTCAGAACTTCAATGCCACACCTTGTGTTGCCTTACCCATTAAGAACTAATACACAGGCCAGTGACTGTCTAGTCTATCTGATACTACCACTGATTTTTCTCTCTTTTATTTCTGTTGATCTGGGCCATAGTAAGTTGATTTATATAACCTGACTTTTTCCTCTCAATGCCCCTGAACCAAGTGTCATTTCACCAATGATATGAGTTATTGGTTAAGAGTATAGACTCTGAAACTAGGTTACCTGGGTTCAACTATTGATTCAGATATTTAATCTCTTTATCTCTCATCTGTAAAATGGGAATAATAATATATTTCATCAAATTTAAGACATATCCCCCATGTTTTAACAGCTCTGAAATCAAAATATACCTTATGTCTAAAATTAAAAATAATTGTATTTATTTACTTTTGGCCATGCTGGGTCTTCATTGCTGCAGGAGCTTTCTCTAGTTGTGGCGAGTGGGGGCCACTCTTTAGTTTCGGTGCATAGGGTTCTGACTGCGGTGGCTTCTCTTGTTGCAGAGCAAGTGCTTTCGGGTGTGTGGGCTTTAGTAGTTGTGGCATGTGGGCTCAGTCGTTGCAGCTCCCGGGCTCTGGAGCACAGGCTCAGTAGTTGTAACACGTGGGCTTAGCTGCTTCAATCTGGGATCTACCCAGATCAGGGTCCAAACCCATGTCCCCTGCATTGGCAGGCGGATTCTTTACCACTGAGTCACCAGGGAAGCCCTTTAATAGGGTTTTGAATTCAATAAAATATGGTAATAATATCTCTTAGTGTTATAGTGAAGATCAAAGAATTAACATATGTGAAACCCTTACAACAGTGCCTTACCCCATGGACTATACAGTCCATGGAATTCTCCAGGCCAGAATACTGAAATGAGTAGCCTTTCCCTTCTCCAGGGCATCTTCCCAACCTAGGGATCAAACCCAGGTCTCCTGCATTGCGGGCAGATTCTTTACCAGCTGAGCCACCAGGGAAACCCAAGAATACTGGAGTGGGTAGCCTATCCCTTCTCCAGTGTATCTTCTCAACCCAGGAATTGAACCAGGGTCTCTTGCCTTGCAGGTGGATTTTTTACCAACTGAGCTATCAGGGAAGCCATACAGCACTGCCTAACACACTGTAGGTGCCATAGTGCTATGCAAGTGTTTGCTATTAGCATTAGTATCTTTACTATCAACTTGATAGTATAACTTAGTATCTGCGTATTAGAGTCAAACTAGACATAAAAGACATAAAAGTAGCTTTCATTCTCTTGTATTTACTTCTCAGTGTATTTCCTCTCCTTTCCAAAGATGTTTTTCATGGATCTAATCTGAAAGTACAGTGTTTTGCTTATTAGAAGAACTCAACAGTTACTTGTGTAACTAATGAAGGACTGTGAAGAAGGCTGAGCGCCGAAGAATTGATGCTTTTGAACTGTGGTATTGGAGAAGACTCTTGAGAGTCCCTTGGACTGCAAGGAGATCCAACCAGTCCATTCTGAAGGAGATCAGCCCTGGGATTTCTTTGGAAGGAATGATGCTAAAGCTGAAACTCCAGTACTTTGGCCACCTCATGCGAAGAGTTGACTCATTGGAAAAGACTCTGATGCTGGGAGGGATTGGGGGCAGGAGGAGAAGGGGACAACAGAGGATGAGATGGCTGGATGGCATCACTGACTCGATGGACGTGAGTCTGAGTGAACTCCGGGAGTTGGTGATGGACAGGGAGGCCTGGCGTGCTGCGATTCATGGGGTCGCAAAGAGTTGGACACGACTGAGCAACTGATGTGATCTGAGACCCTAATCTAATCTCTATAAGGGGGTTTCCCTGGTGGCTCAGTGGTAAAGAATTTGCCTGCCAATGCAGGAGACTCGGGGTTGATCCCTGGATTGGGAAGATCTCCTGGAGAAGGAAATGGCAAACAACTCCAGTATTCTTACCTGGAGAATCCTCTGGACAGAGGAGCCTGGCGGGCTGCAGTCCATGGGGTCACAAAAGAGTCAGACATGACTGAGCAACTAAACAACAACATATAAGGACAGGATGGTTTTAGTCTTGTTGACAGTTATATCCTCCAGTATCTAACAGAGTATCTGTACTTGATAAATGTTCAGTAAAATTCTACACAGAATGAATTATGTCTTATACCCAAAAGAAGAGGAGATAAATTTCCTCCCCTCTATTGTTAGTACACAGTGGCATGAGATTTAGCATAGTGACTACCACATAGTAGACAGTAAATAATACGACCTTTTATGTTGCCTTTCAGCAAGGTCTAATAGCATTCATAACTTTACATAGTCCTTTTTCTAAATGTCTACTGTGCCATGTAATATATTAAGGGGAAAAGCTGTCTTCAAAATTACAACATAATCACAACTATATTAGAAAATAAATGATAAGCAACAGAAAGGTACATATCAAGAAAAGACTGAAAATTGAATACATCAAAATGCAAGCAGCTGTTGTGTTTTACTTTCTTTTTACCCTTGCAGGTTTGTGGTTTTTGTTTTTGTTTTTTTTTTTTACTAATAACAGTGTATTTCTTGTATGATGGGGGAAAAAACAGTAAAGGCAATATTTTTTATTCTCTAGCTCTGAACCCAGTGACTTCTTGCAGTATTAAACTCTCCTATAACTCCAGAAGACGAATTTCCTTTTTACTCTTTATTCTGAATTTAAAAGCCATGAGTTTCACTGAGTGATCTTCTTGTTCTCAGATTATGAGACACTGTAAAAAGAAAGAAGGTAAGGTAAGTCACTTCAGTCTTGTCCAACTCTGTGCAACCCCATAGACGGCAGCCCGCCAGGCTCCCCCATCCATGGAATTCTCCAGGCAAGAACACTGGAGTGGGTTGCCATTTCCTTCTCCAATGCATGAAAGTGAAAAGTGAAAGTGAAGTCGCTCAGTCATGTCTGACTCTTAGCGACCCCATGGACTGCAGCCTACCAGGCTCCTCTGTCCATGGGATTTTCCAGGCAAGAGTACTGGAGTGGGGTGCCATTGCCTTCTCTGTAAAAAAAAAAAGAAAGAACTGATCACTTATTTCTTGCAGGCTTTATAATCTTAAGTGCCTTAATCAAATCCCTGGTTCACTCTTTTTCTCTTGTTTAAGTAACCCAAGTGTTGACAGTTTCTCCTTGCTACATTAAGGCTACAAAGCTTGTTTCCATCTTGAGAGTTGCCAAACCTTCACTGTCTCCTCCCCTACTCACACACTTAATAAAAAGGGTGAGGTGGGGGAAACTTTAAGCACGTTTCGTAATTGCTGGCATTTCACTTACTAGTGCTGCTATCTATGCCACCATTGTCCTCGGGGGATGGATGAATTTGACATACGAGTAAGCCAATCATTTAAAGCTCGGATCAGCTTAAAGAAACCATCATGATATGAGTCATAAAGAAACCCATAGGTAAAATGGGAGATGATTTTCAGCCTAAAGCCATTAGGTAAAATCTCAGGGCAAAATAATTTGAGCCAGTTTCTTCAACAGTCACACGCTGTCTTGAGTGTTGGGGACTTGGAAGTAATACCATCTAAAAACCATTTATCAGTGATGCTGGTAATGTCTCCCGAAGTTCAAAGATAGCCTTTCAGGCGCCCACAGAAAGCAGTCATGGTGTTCATCATTACTCTCTCTTCTCAAAACCTATTTCTATGGCCCTTTTGCCTTGAGCTCAAATTTATATTCTCCAATTTAGACCTTAGATTTATTTGCTTGAGAGAATCCACAGGAACAAAATTTTACATGGCCCTACCCATCCATTTATTGGAACACAGGAGGAAGCTTAGGAAAAGTTCTCAGTTTTGTCCTGTGGGAATTTCTGCACTGGAACTGGCTTATACTAGCTCAGGAGAGCCAGTTGTTGTGTATTATAGGAATTGTGAGCTGATTGTTAAACACACCTCTGGGAGCTTGAAATCAGCCGCCATAGTGAGAATATTGATCTACCACCCCCACCGCTATCCCCTCCTCCCAATTTAGCAAATACTGCAAACTAAGACTTTCTGTTTCTTTTTTGGCATGACTAGTTGACCAACATCACCAAGTATATTAACGTTATTCAGATCACCCAAGTCCCTAGAAGGTAAAGTTCAGGACCCCAATACCTATCTGCCTTAGAGAGGAGGCCCATTTGTTCTGGTTTGTGCAGGATGTTCTTGGTTTTAGTGTTTACTTTCCCATGTCCCAGGAAAGCTCCTCAGTCCCAGGCATTCGAGGATAATTGCTCACCCTCGCCTTCGGTGACGTTCCACAGAAACAGAGCCCTACACAAGGGTTCTTGGACAAGCCAGCTGTTAAGAGAGCACCTCTCAGGTGTGAGAGAGGGAAGCAGGATAAGGTGGGGAAGACTGATCAGGGAGTCAGCCTAAGCATGGCAGTGGAGACTCGCTTCCACCTGATCCGTCCCAGAACTCTAGAGCACAAATTGCTCCTCAGACATGGCCACATTTGGGGGCAAGGGAGCGTCTGCTCCCCTGTGTCAGTCCTCCATTGGCCATGGATTTGTGGGGAGTCGGAGAAAGCAATGGCACCCCACTCCAGTACTCTTGCTTGGAAAATCCCATGGATGGAGGAGCCTGGAAGGCTGCAGTCCATGGGGTCGCTGAGGGTCAGACATGACTGAGCGACTTCACTTTCACTTTTCACTTTCATGCATTGGAGAAGGAAATGGCAACCCACTCCAGTGTTCTTGCCTGGAGAATCCCAGGGACGGGGGAGCCTGGTGGGCTGCCATCTATGAGGTCACACAGAGTCGGACATGACTGAAGCGACTTAGCTGTAGCAGTTGTGGGGAGTAGTGACCAGCAAGGCAGTTTCCAGCTCTGTGGAGCTGGGAGTGGTGGAACCATAGCAGCCAGTGCTGCCAACATCGGGGAATGGGTACACCAGCTGGGGAGAGGCAATCTGAGTGGGACATCCATAGCATGGACCTCTTTTAGATTTTAGAAGCTCCCAGAAACTGGCTTTCAGGCTCAATGGTGACCTTCACCTTGATTGCTAAGCACCTCTCCTTCATCACCTGCCTACATAGAAATTGGTCCAGTGGCATGGCAGAGATGTGACAAGTACCTGTTTCTTTCCTATTTCACCTTCCTCCTCATGACAGATTCCTCTGGGTCTCACGAGGGCTTAGAGCAGGGAGACCAGCATCACAGTGCTGGATCAGTTTCATGGCACATGGGCACTATTTTAGTGGAAGGCTGGCTCTGAAAGGTATATTTTTACACTCCCCAGAAAATGAAGGTGTTTGTCCATTTGGCCTAGGGTAGCATTTTGTCATCTGTCCCAAAATACAAAGCTTTGCACAAACAGAAATGGTGGAATCACATCCCTGTGGGTAAAAATCATTACTTTCGTTTTTCGTTTTTTTTTTTCCTTTCCATTTGGACGTTTTCCATTTTCAGAACACAACCAGTTTGGAAGTAGAAAATAATTTTTCGTGAGAGTTTTGAGGTAAGGACAAAAGGTGTTTGGGTTTTTTTGTATAGACTTACAGAAATGTTTCCTGGTTTAAAAGCCACTCTTTTGAATTTTTAAATACACTTGCAGATAGCACCAGTAACAAGCATCTTGATTTCAGTCTAATGCAGGTGTGCTTCAGAATGTGCTGGAAGGGACAGGGATGGGCCTAGGTGATGAGGGGCATTTTAAGGTTCATGGAAACCTGAGGACAGATAAGGAAGAACATTCACTGTCAATTATATGTTTGCCTCTCTCTGTATTTGCCTTTGCCACTGTGGACTTCAGACTGTCAGCTGTCACAGCTTCTCTCTTCCCTCCTCCTCCTCCTTACTCAGTTTCTCCCACCTTGTGACTTCTGTTTTCTTCTTTAGCCCCCTGACTTTTTCTAACCGCCCCACCTCTCTCCTCTCTGCATTTATCTCTGTGTATTGCAATCAAGCTCTCTAAGCAGCAGCCGATTGGTTCACTGATTTACTGTCTATTTACAATGAAGGTCATTTCAGAGGCCAAGGCCAGATCGAAACTAGACTTTCTTGACTTGGGCACTAGTGACATGTTAAACCAGACAGTCGTTTGTCGTGGGGACTGTCATGTGCCTTACAGAATTAGCAGCATCCCATACCAGTTACGCCCCTCTCCCTCAGTTGTGACAACAAAAATGTCTCCAGGTACTGTCCGATGTCTCCTGGAGGGCAGAATTGCCCCTGGTTGAGGATGCCTCCTGTCCACCAACCCCTGGATGATGTGCAGCCCCCAAAACAAAGTCACAAGGACTGAGTGCAGTGACCTCTGCCTGAGGGAGCATGGGAGATGACTTTTCTGCATTCCTAGGTCCCCTTCAATGAAGAGACAACCCTCCACTGTCTGTCCCTTTGGGAGTCGCCTCAGGTACCTTGCCCGAGATCACACCCCTTCCACAGGCAGCTCCTGAGTAATGTAGGAGTACAGAGACGTGGTCATTTTGGCCCAACTCAGGAGAACTTGAACATTCTAGCTCGAGTTCCTGAGGGATTGAGGGAGTCTGTCACTGGGCCTGCGTGCGAGCTTTGCTGCCATGCCTGCTCCCTTCCATATGTGTTGATCACAAAGGCACCACAACTTCCCAAATACCCTCCTCTCTGAACTTGGTCTTGGAGTCTGCTTCCTGGAGAACCCAGTGTGTGATGGGGCAGTGAAACGGACAGACATTTAGATGCATCTGAGAAAAAAATGTCTTATCATAGGCTCATGCTGGTCACTGGGTAATTTGATTTACTCTTGCTTTCATAATGAGGTTGATGATTCTGCCCAGTGCATGTGATGATGATCACTATTTAAGGTGTCTGACCTCAATGAGCTCCATCAATGGGGAAGGACTTTGGGGACAGCAGAAAATTACATCAGTCCCTTGCCTCACACCTAAAGCTCAGCAGGATACATGCCAATGACAGGCAAGTGTTAGAAGGAAAGAGACTCAATAAAAGTAGATCATAAAAGGAAACAGGCTGGAGTCTGAGCACCACAAGCATAAAGGGCATACATTGTGCTTTTTTTTCCTTTTAATTTCATGCATCTAACTCCTGACAGATGAAGGAGATGCCTTTATTGAGTGAATAACAGCACACTCACAAGATTATTCCCACTCTAATATGATAGAAAGGAACTCAGTCTCATGCCTAGCCTAATGTCCTGAAAAAGTTATGAGCTTTCCTTTATTTTCAGCCAGTTAGGAACTGATTCATTCTCTCACTCAGCAAATGTCCATTCAGTGACCACTATAGGTCAGACTCTTTCTAGGTACTGGGAAAGCAGTAGTGATTAGAAGACAAGTTCAGTCTTACGGAGCTTTAACTTTAATAGGAGAAGGCAATCATATCATAATAAGCTGGATAAAGAAGAATAAAGCAGGCTAAAGAGGCCAGAGGTGATGGGGACAGGAGCACTTTAAATGGGGTGGTCAGGGTGGTGACATTTCATCAAGAAATGAGGAAGTACAGCAGGCAGATACGGGGGTTTGTGCAAAGGGTTCCAAGTAGAGGAAACAAGAAACGTAAAGGCTCTGGGACGGGAGCATCCTTAGGGGGCTTGAGAAACAATGAAGAGACTAGTATGACTGAAGCTGAGGAAGCAAGATGATAATAAGAGCAGGTGACTGAGCACCCAAGAGTCAGACCAAGTAGAGTCTTGTCTCCTACAGTTCAAAGCAAGTGGAATCTGTTCTTAGTAAGAAGAGCAGACCTGGGAGGATTCTAAGCTAAAAAGCAACAGGACCTGACTTCCTGTGCCTATAGCATCTGCTCATTCATTCACATATTTATTAATAAACACTAGGCAGTTGGAAGAGGAAGATAAGAAAGACAGAATCCTGGCCTTGGGACATGCAAATTCTAAACCATTTGAGTTAGACCTAAACCAGTTGAGTTAGACCTATACAAAGAGATTTAAAAAATCATGATCTTCTATAGTTGTGGGAAATAGTGGGTGACATGGGAGTAGAGTGGAAGGAGGAATTAATTCTCCAGTGAGGAAAATGAGATGTTCCATATTGACTAGTATTAATGTGCATGACCCCTGAGGCTATGTGCAAATCCAAGGTAGAGAATATTTCATCTGATAGGAATCTAGCAGAGGATGCTTTTGATTACCTGGCCCTTGATTTCATTTAGCGAGAGTCACAAGACGTATTCAGTGATGCAAATTAGGTTCTCCCTTCTCCTTAGCCATTCTGATATGATGAATATCCCCCTTTCCAATTTCACACGTAGTCTCCTTATAGCCCTTTTGTCCAGAAAGGGATTTCTTATGTATGTATAATGAATATAAATATAGGTTTTAGGAAACGCTAATGTTTTAATGAGCTAGAAGCAGGCAGACAAGAGAGAGAATAATTGAAGGATTAGTCAACATGGGGGCAATTTGACTTGAAAGCAAAAATCTGAGCAGGATATGTCTGGGGAAAAATGAGAAGAGGAATGGAATGGAAGGAGCTCATTTATGATGTGAGCTAAACCTAGTAGAATTCTGTCTCAGAAGGTAAAAAGTGAAAGTTTGCATGGGGAACTTGACCTAGGCCAGCTATCAAGGGAAAGTGACTAATTCAAAAGACTTGGCCCAGGCAGTATGGAGCAGCTGTGTCTCTTAGAGGTGTCAGGAGAAGAAGAGAAAGTTTTGAAACCAAAGCCTCAGTTATTCCTGGAGCCCAACATAGAAGCTCACTAGAAACCTTGCTGTCTTAGGGCAAAATTAAAGACGATAAAACTGATGTCTTAGGACAAGTCAGGCAATTCCTCTAACATGAACCACCCACACCAATTGAAATAGAACAAAAAAGATTTTAAGTTTAGTGATGTGAAATTTAATTTAAAAATCAGAACCGAAGATAGGCATGAAAGTGAAATGTTTTATTTCTTCCTAAAAATACTTGGCTATTAATATTTGTTTTGAGTTCCTAAACAATACTAATAGAGAATGATAAAACACAGTTGACTTTTGTAGTTGACACAAGCCTCAGAATGCCAGAAGGGAGATTTGTCTTCTTTCAACTTCTACTATTCTGAGAACTGCCTACAATTTTTTGAAGAGTCAGAAACTGGCTGGGAAAGGAGAAAGCAGGATTATTTAGTGGAGTTGTTTGCTAGGCCCATGATTTGGAGGTTAACAGTCAGGGTAACTGTAGCACCAGAGAGTCTCTCATTTGCCTGGTTTCCCTGGGATTCCTCACACTGGCAGTGAGTCAGTTAATGGAATAAATATCTTGATAGCTCACTATATAAATTATGATGATAATAAGGATAGGGATAGGAAAAAAAAATTGAGAACTCTGCTCTTAACACTGGCTGAGCAAAGCATCTTGCATGGATTTACCTGTTTAACTCTTACAACAACCTTATAAAATAAGGATTATTGTTTTGAATGTGTATTTCTTGCTTTCTTTGTCTGTGTTGGGTCTTATTTGCAGAACGTGGCATCTTCGCTGCAGCAGGTGGGCTTCTCTAGTTCTGGTGCAGCTTCTCCCTAGTTGTGGCCCACAGGCTCAGTAGTTGCGGTGCATAGGCTTCGTTGCCCCATGTCTTGAGGGATCTTAGTTCCCCGACCAGGGATCAAGCCCACATCCCCTGCACTGGAAGGCACAGTCTTAACCACTGGACCACCAGGGAAGTTCCCAAAATAAGGATTATTATTGTCTCCATTTCACAGAAGAGAAAATTGAGATGAGAGAAGTTTAATAACATAATTTAAGTCACCACTATCGAGTTTCAGCTTCAGAGAAGGGGTTCCAGGGGCTAGTGAGGGCAACCCCCAAGTCTCAACTGCAAAGGCTAAAGGGAATAATCCTCATTAATGTTTTGGATGATAGTAGAGGAAGTGGCTAGTAAGAAATGGGAGTGATTTGGCTTATGAATATTTTTCTATTCTTTAATCTCTTTAATGTTCTTCTCACCCTCACCCTCTCACCCTTGTTGTCTCGCCCTCTTGCCCTATAGGTTGGCTGCTAGATCAGTTCTGATTGTCCCTAAATGTGTTGAGGTTTGAGGTCTAGGCTGAAGGACCAGAGGCCATCTTGTCATGTGCTCATGGTAACTCATCAGAGCATAAGAAGACAATCTTCTGTTCATACCATGTCTGCTGAAGCTCCATTGGCCAAAGTGACTCGTATGATCAAGGTCAAGGGGCTGGGAAACACACTCTCCTGGTCCTGTGGCTATGACTCCAGTATAGATATTTAATTCTTTTATAGTGGAATAAAGAACTGAGGCCACAATTGAATTTCTCCCTCCCTCTTATCACTTTTATTGCTATCATATTCTTAGCTGTTTCTCACTCTTATCTTGCTTTCTAAATGGATATACATCTCATTTATAATCATTTGGTTTTTAATACCTGAGTTGCTCCCCACTGGCTCAGGTTTCAAATTTTACTTTCCTTGAAATTTCTCTGGTGCCTACTACAATACCATTCACACAGAGAGTATTCAGCAAATGGTGTTGACTGCCTGCTGTCTTTTAAAAGCACATCTGGAGAGATACTGAAGGCACCTGGCATTACTGCACTGACTTCTTAGTAACCTGGCTAACCCAGATGGCCTAAAGACCTCAGCTGCCTTTACCCAGAGGAAAGTACTGTGTTAATGTTGCTACTTTTCAGTCGCTAAGTCATGTCTGTTTCCTTGCAACCCCATGAACTGCAGCCTGCCAGGCTCCTCCATCCTCCAGTATCTCCCGGAGTTTGCTCCAATTCATGTTCATTGAGTCAGTGATGCTATCTAACTATCTTATCCTCTGTTACCCCTTCTTCTTTTGCCTTCCATCTTTCCCAGCATCAGGGTCTTTTCCAGTGAGTTGGCTCTTTGCATCAGGTGGCCAAAGTATTGGAGCTTCAGCTTCAGCCTCAATCCTCCCAGTGAATATTCAGGGTTGATTTCCTTTAGTACTGACCAATTTGACCTCCTTGCAGTCCAAGGGACTCTTAAGGGTCTTCTCCAGCACCACAGTTCGAAAGCATCGATTCTTTAATGCTCAGCCTTCATGGTCCAACTTTCACATCCATACTGGAAAAACCATAGCTGTGGTAATAGAGTCCGCCAGTTCTGTTTGAAATTATCAGAAACTCCATGACTCAGTCATGGCTCAACTTACATAGGCACCTGTCCTCCTATATCAGCTGTATGAGGCTTGATTTCTTTCTTACTGTCTTAATCATCACAATGAGATTCCTGGAGCTTGGTATAAGTCAGTTTGAAGGAGCTTTTCTCTCGAGTCATGTTACCAAATACTGGTCTTTGTGGGGTTGTACAGCCAGCAGCACTGGATATTAGATCTAGTGTTTATCTCCACAACTCAGTCACCTTGCCAGAGACTTTAGTATGAACTCTCGTCTTCCCAGATCAAATGTAAACCTGAGCTTCTAAATGACTTGGCAATCTACTGACAAATCCCACAGTCTGGCATTCTGTTCACCATGTGCGATGGTCTCAGAGCTCAGTGTTATCTGCCTGACAGCTCATATAGTATTTACAGGTTGTTATTTGTGAGGAATTTTAGTTAGCCATAAAGATTTCCACAGCCATGCCAGACATTAGAGGTCTCATTCATCACTCTCATGACCTTCCCCTCTGGAATGTAGCCCATCTGTCTCAGCTGTTGAAATCTTTATGGAAAACCTGCCTATCTTTGAAAGTGTAGTAAGTGATCTGAAAGTTTTCATTGAATCTTTACTTTTGATATATGGTATAGATATATAAAATACTATTCTTATTTTAATTTAATGTCTTGGAAAGTGTTACATTTAACTTGACCTTTCATTTAAATGACAGAAAACTTACTCTGGCTACAGGAGCCCTATGGATCACATCAAAAGAAAATAGAAATCATACAGAAAGCAACTGTGGTGGAGGAAAATGATCTACACATACACATCTATACATACACATACATTTGCTATTAATAACTACATGAAAACTGAAACCCTGTATTATCTTGATTATGACCTTAGGAAGTGAAAAAAATAGAAATAAGTTTTCCATGTAATTAATTATTATAAGGGCTTCCCTTGTGACTCAGCTGGTAAAGAATCTACCTGCAATCTGACCTGGGTCCAATCCCTGGGTTGGGAACAACCCCTGGAGAAGGGAATGGCTACCCACTCCAGTATTCTGGCCTGGAGAATTATTATAAAGGAGACCAGAAACAAATTCCATAAATAAATGAATCAAACAGGCTGGTTTATAGGACAGAAGAGAGGTGTGACTAACCTTCAGATGATCCCCCGCTGCATTCACATTATTCTCCTGTCATACACCATTTCTCAAACACGTAGTTAGGACCTAATACTGCTACTTCCCCTCTGACTACCTGCTCCATCAACTTGTCTGATCTGGTTCAGTCTTCAGCACTCCTGTAAAATTGCTCTGTCGAGATCAACAGTGATCTTGTGAGCCATACATATTTCTCTTGTATACCCTTAGTCGATTGGGACCCACTGTAGCTTATACTTCACCATCTGGCTATCCTTCCTGTGTTTCATCCTACTTCATTCTAGTTTCTACATTATCTTTTTTGGCAGCTTTTCTATTGCCACTACCATTTTGGTGAATTCCACAGGATACAATTCCTTTAACAGCCTTCTCTCCTTAAAAGAGTCCAGCCATGAGTCTTTTCCGGTGGTCCAGTGGTTAAGACTCTGAACTCCCATTGCAGGGGCCCTGGATTCCATCCCTGGTCAGGGAACTAGATCCCACATGCTATAACTAAGACTTAGTATAGCCAAATAAATATAAATAAATTTAAAAAAATAGTTCAGCCATTTTTATAGCTTTGGCTACTATATAGTACTTACAGTCTTGATCTTTCACTTGAGTTTCAGTGAAAAGACCCATCTTCCAAGTATTTTCATCTAAACACATAATTTATCTGAAATTCACCTTCCAGTTTATTTTCCTGTCAGTGAAACTCCTAATTGCCTACTAAATACATCTTAGAAGTATAAAGTCATCTATGATTTTTTGCTTTCACTGCACACCAAAGTCACTTACGAACTACCTCTCAAACTCCACTCTCCTACCTCTAATCTAGATAACCTCTTGTCCTCAAGAACAATCTTATCTTTTCATCATCCAAATCCTCTGATTATAAAACAGTCTATGACCTGCTATTTCCCATTGTATCATATATGAACTAATCTCTTTAACACTCACACTGATGAATAGTGGACAAATAGTCTACCTAAGAATGAAGATTCTGTTGGGAAGATGGCGTTGGTCTAGGCAGACAAAGATGAAGAAAAAAGTTACACAAGCCTAGGCAGTTAGATAATGTTCAAAGACTTTTCTCTCTGGCCTACTTTATACTATATGAGGTACATTCATAGTAGTTAAAACTGGATCTGAAGGTGAAAGACAAACGCTGCCCAGTTGAGACAAAGAGATTGATCCCAGGACTACTACTATTCAGACAACATCCCATAACTATGTGATAGCAACATGATTTGTATGGTGATTAACATTTTGCAAAACAATTTCATATTGATTTTCTCATTTTATCCTGATAACATTTCACTAAGGGAGATATCATTATTCCCATTTTGCATGTAAGAAAAATAAGGCTCAGGGAGAGAACAAAACTTGCTTAAGATCATGCAGTGATGATGATGTCAGGACTCAAATCCAGCCCTTCTGAATCTGTGTTCTGGACACCCTTAGTGATCCAGATACCCTCTAGACTCTGAGCTGGGATTTGAGGTAGAATGCCAGTGTGCTGAATGTCTTTCTGATCTCAAAAAGTTTATTATCTATCATGGAAAGAGGAGATGGGAAAGGCATGTTCTCAAATAGTCCATTGAATTACACAATATATCTAACATGCCTTGAGAATTGTACCAATGGAGTGCCATTGACCTGTTGTGGACTGTAGATTTTCTCTTTCCACCTTGACCAGTAAAGAAAGACTCCTGTTGGCAAGAACATAATTTATATAAAGTGCCTTTAAAATGTTCATATCCTTGAATCAAGTAAATATACTTCTAGGAATTTTACTTAAGAAAATTAACAAAGAAGTGTGCAAAGATTTATCTACAGAGATGTTCATTGCAGCCTTACTCGTACCAGTGAAAAACTAGAAACAACCTAAATTGTCCCGAAGAGGGAACTTCTAAAATACAGTTTAGTACTTCTACTAATGGAATACTGTTCAGTCATTTAAAATGTGAGCAACCACAGATGGTTTGGGTAGGTGAAAGTGGCTGGTTAGAAGCAGGTTTGGCTGCATGTAAGAGAAAACTCAAATAACAGTGACTTACACAAAGTAGGAGTCTCTAAGTTTCTCACATAGAAATTCAGAGATAAACTGAAATGATAGCTACATATTGGTCAAGAACTAGATTTCTCTATGATACAAATGAACGTGTTTACAAAACAGAAATAGATTCACAGACTTACAGAACAATCTTACGGTTGCCAGGAGTAAGTATGGGAGGAGGGGATAGTTAGGAAGTTTGGAATGGGCATGTACGTACTGCTATATTTAAAACGGATAACCAACAAGAAGCTGCTATATGATACAGGGAACTCTGCTCCATATTATCTGGCTTGAATGGGAGGGGAGTTTGGGGGAGAATGGTTACATGTGTATGTATGGCTGAATCCCTCTGCTGTCTGCTTGAAACTATCACAACATTGTTAATTGGCGATACTCCAATATAAAATAAAAAGTTTAAAAATTTTAATTAAAAAGTCAAAGAATAAAAAACTTTAAGAAAATAAAGTTGAAAAAACAGATTTCTCATATACTTTTAAAACTTTATTTGTTTTTTATTGAAATATAATTGCTTTCTAATGTGTTAGTTTCTGCTGTACAACACAGTGAGTCAGCTATATGTATACATATATCCTCATCCTCTTGAGCCTCCCTTTTTCTCAGCCATTCTTAGTGCATAACTCTTGTAGCCTAAGTTGTGAGGGTCCTGCCCATATCCCCTCTGGCATTCACCATAGCCAGGCTCACCAAAACTAGACTTCAAACTACACATACCTGTGACTCTGCCTTCAAGGGCATCTCTGGCCATCAGCACCTGCTCATCAGCACAAGGGGCATACCGGAAGTGCCGGAGAGTTAAAGACTTCACCACGCTCCAGAAATAGCCCTCAAGCAATAAATAAATATTTATTTATTAAATTCACCATTCCCTTGCCCTTCAGGTGTGCAGGGGATAACTCTTAAGTGTGTCCTACACTGAAGCCCCAGCTGAACTGAGCCCCAGCTGCCCAAAGCAGTAAAGCATCGTTGATCAGCTTTCTTCCCTTTCCTGACTCACTTCTGGCTCTTCTCCCAGTGCTTCCCTCCATCAGGACTCTTAACTCCTCGCACTCAGACCCATGTGCCTGTCTGTTTCTGGGGAGCTGCAACCAAGGTGGCGTCTGTTCTCCTGGTTACTATAGCTCTGAACATCATCACATCCAAGGCAGGAAGAAGGCAGGTGGGAAAAGGGCAAAGCTGCCTTTCAGTTCAGTCGGTCTTTGAAAGAACTTTCCCGGGAGCCTCACCTGAATACCCTCAGCTAACATTCTCACGACCTTGGGAACATTGCTGCACCCAACAGTTACAAATACTATTACCAAAGAGACTTGGTGGCAATCCAGGATACACTTGTTACTAGCTGTGTGACCCTTTACTAGCTGAGTTAGTTTACTGACTGTTTCTGAGCATGGGTTGCTTTATGTGTAACAATGGAATAGCGTGACCATGGTGGGCATTTGGAAGGATTACATTAAGAAACATATAATGCTTGGTACAGAGTAGACATGCAATAGCTGTGTTTTCTCCATTTCCTGAATCATCTGACTTTGAGTAATAAACCAAAATTACCATCTAATACTTACTGATTTATGACCTCAGACATGTTTGATCATCTGCAAAATAAAAATAATAATACCCACCTCACAAGTCACTCTGACTATATCAAATGAGTTATTTGAAGTCACATTTCAGGCACAGAGAGGGGTTTTCCTTTCTCCCCCAACCCCTCCCATCACTTCCTCTACATCAAGAATTTTCAACAAAGTGATATTGCCCCCAAGAGGGCAAAAATTGGTTTTGGGGATATGTAAAACTCATTCTCTTTGTATGTGAAGCACAGATACATACAATGCAGAAACTGATACAGATATAGTATACCTGTGGAATAGGGTGATTAGGAGCAAAAAATAGACTGAAAAAAATAGACTTCAGTACATGGAAGTTCAGTAAAGAGAAATAAAGGTGTTTTCTGTGTTGATCTTCTTAGAAAGAAAAGATACCTGGAACTGGGGACAGAGAGTGGGGAAAGGTTGAGAAATGTTACTCTAGAGTCGATCTTGATAGACTTGAGTCCATAGAACCCATCCCTGGAATCCGCATGCTTCTGAGCTGGCCTATCTTCCCCACTGCCTTTTTCATAACCCCCACAGGTGAGGTTTCTCTTTTGTCCCCAGTGAATTGGTGGGTTTTATTTATTTTTATAAACCGTCCCCACTTTCTTTTGACCCAAGTTATGTCATTAAACTCCAAAACCACCAAATATAAGAAAGGTAGAAAGATTACTGAATGTAGGAGGGTCTGAATTCCAGAGAATGCACTTTTGGCACAGGTTAAACAATACTAGCTTTCTTTCTAATTTTCTGGTTAGGCCCCTGTGTTGATTAAAATATGGCTTAACACCAGGGTGCTTCCCCTTGGCCCATTCTGTTCATCATGCATTAGAAAATGGTAGAAATGAGAACTTCCCTGAAACAGTGGGGTCTGTGTTGGTGATTTTCAAAAACACCTCAGGCACAATATTGAATCCTGTCACCTCAAGGGAGGAAAGACATTTGAAGGTAGAACCGTTACCCTTTCTTGCTGTTGATATCATACTGCTTCTGTAACCAAGGGGAAATGCAGAGGTTGGTTTTAGAATAAATAAACTCATGTGTAGTTTGCTATTTAAATTCAGTAGACAATACCACACGGTGCTGCTGCCGTACGATAATGGATGGTGTTTACCCTTGAGAATCTGAATCACAAAGCTGCATTGGAATTACATGTAGCAGTTATAGAAACATCTGTATAAGAAAATACCAAAGGACAGCAGAGTGTCATAAAAACTATTCGCCAGTAAATCTGCGTGTGATGGGCTAGTAAAAGTGGACACGTTAGGCATAAGAGATGTGTCTGCCTATCGTGTAGGCTAGCTTTGTGAGGGATGACAAGCTTCCACTGGTACCTTGAGATAAGAAACAGCTGTTGTTGGCATTGGCATTCCTGCGAGAAGTGAAATGATAATTCTGAAACACACTTGCGAGAGTTACCGTATATATGACCAACTTTGGAATATATGCAAGACCAGAATCCAGCAGCCCCGAGCTTTTGCTCAACAACATTTTAGCAATCTTCTGAGGAGGAGTACTGATTCCAATCGCATAGAACCATTGTCTGATTGTGTGTTACTTCTAAAGCAAGTAGTTGCCACGTGTGTGTATGTGGTAGGGATAGAGGGCAGGGGCAAGATGGAGGAAGGCTATTATTTTTCTTTTTTATTGCATCAAGGACATTTTTTGGTATAAAGTTTCTGACTTTCAAATGATGACTGCAAAGCAGTTGCTTAGGTGCATTTATGAATTGTGAGTCAAAGAGGAAAAAACATCTTTCAGCACAAAAGCTTCGCTGAATCTCACCATCGGATCTGTTTAATAGCTACACAGAAAGGCAACGAGCTTTTATTTTAGAAGGTAAAAAATTCACCATTTTCATATACAATTTCTGTACTGTCTATAAAAATTAATAAAAACTCCAATTACAAGAGCTTAAAATTTCATATTGATCTGGAACTTACCTTTTTGTAGATGTTTTTTTTATTATATCCATTCAGCTTTTTAGTTCAAGTATATTCTTAACTACTACTCTGGCATTTTCTGGGGAATTTTCTTTTCCTTTTAATGTTTAACTGTACAAAGTCCACTATAGATGCCTGGTGTGGGTCTGGCCATTCGCTCAGCAGGCATTCCACTTTTCCTCTGTTTCCTGCTAGATTTTCTGCTTGAAGGTTGTTCCATTCAGGCCGAGCACCCCTACCCAGCCAGCACCCCACCCAGCAGCCAGTAGAACAGACTCTTCTGCTATCAGAGGACATTCTCGGCAGCCTCCAGATCAGACTTTCTGGATGAGATGGTTGGATGGCATCACCGACTCGATAGACATGAGTTTGACCAAGGTCCAGGAGATGGTGAAGGACAGGGAAGCCTGGCATGCTGCAGTCCATGGGGTCGCAAAGAGCTGGACATGACTGAGCGACTGAACAACAAAAGAATAATAGGGAACTGGAGAAGGATGATCAGAGAAATGGTGCAGCTCAGCCCATAGCAATCTTTATGAAAAGAAGAACCATTCCTTCTCTGCTTAGCCATCCATAGCCTTGACAATACAGCCAACGCAAACTCAACCAAGTACTCCCTGGAGTTCTCTTCTACCTTCTGATTTTATGCTATGGTTTTAAGAAGTAGGCACCCCGAGAAACCAGGAGCCATGATTTCTGGCTCTCCACCATGTTTCAAGCTAGAGAAGGCTTGGGTTTTTAAGTTCCCATAAAAGCAGACTGCCCAGTCTGCTCAGGGAGTTCAGCCTAAGTCCTCAGATCAGGTCTTATTACTCTCTGTACTAATCTGGTCAAGAAAACTGTGTCCTAGAGAAGAATAATGGACAAGAGGAGAGTTGGGCAGACAATGACAAAGGTAAAAGAGAGAAAAATAGAAAAAGAAAGGGAGAGTTTGAAGGCAGGGACTACTTCCAAACAACAGATAAATGTCTTTTTCCTCCATATTAAAAATCTTTCCACCAAAATGAAAAGGCATAATTAGCAGCTAAATACAGGTTCATGTCTTATATCTGTTAACTGACATATCGCCAAGGTACAAAGCAGCATGCCTGGTTGAAGGTTGGGTGGTTTGAGCCCTCTATTACTCTATATAAAACAAAGAGTCTATAGTTTCATTACCCTTAAATTGTCTGGCAGTGGGCAAAGTTTTATTAGAAGCTGTTCTTTCATATTATGCAGTGTAGTCAGGGATATATTAGCTTTGACGTTTTCTTACATCTCAATACACTGTGGACTGAATTTACAGTGAGACCAATTTAGAAGGGAGATTTTCATAGGAGGAAGTAATGGTCAACATCAGCTGTGCTTCAACTTATAAGCAGGATGAAAATTCAGGGGAAAAATGGACATACATGCAAAATTACTGGTTGTTAATAAGAATGCTTCTTATATTTATATGCTTGATGCAATTCTATGTCTCAAAACTGGAGTTTCTTAAAACTCTGTTCAGGAGGAAGATTTTATTATTAAGGAAATGGTATAATGTCTCCTAACATGATCATTTTCTCTTAAAGAAGCCAAAAAACCCCATCATATTAAACTGCACATAAAAGGTTGTTCAACTTTGGAAAAGAAAAAAAAAAAAACATAGCACTACAAGTTAAGCATTTAAAACACTGTTTAAAAGTGATTTATTTGAGTGATATACAATCAAGTTGTTATGAAACGAATTCCCAGTATGTGAAATTTAATTTCACCTGTAGGATCCATCACTCATCACCAAAGTTTTATTACACTCTAGTATCGGGTGCCATTCTCTCACTTGGGGTTATCTTTTCTAATCAGATCATGCTGGTCACCTGACATTTTTGAGGCACCAATTAAAACATGTCATCAGTAAATGAAATTGAATTCTGTTCAAACCAAATAAAGAGGAAAACTAGCATATCAGAGTGATGAGTGGAGTACTTTAGTGTCAATAACTTAGAACATAAATATATCATAGAGGGATGTTTCAGCTGCTAAACTAATAAAACCCAGTCAATCGAATAGTAAAAGATACTGCAAAACAGCAACAGGAAGTGTTATAAGAACAGCACCCAATGGAGACACATAAGAGAAAACCTGTACACATTCAGTTTCTTATCTGCTCTATAGGTATAACAGTGGAACGTTTTTTGTGTTTTTTTCCTTTGCATTTATCTTTGTGCCTGAATGAGTTCAATTTCACTTATATCAGGACAGAAACTTCAGAACAGCATGTTAATCCGTCCTGTCTTCATGGGCAACTGAACAAACAGACCAATATCAGTGTAAAATTGTAATTCTGGAGATTAATGCTGTCTTTCTTGTTTGCCTTGAACTTGACCTCTTTGCCTTTCTTTCCCCCCTTTTTTTTAGCTTCTGTCCAGGGTCCCTGGGAGAGAGCCATCTCACCAAACAAAGTGCCCTACTATATCAAGTAAGTTGAAAACATCAAGTTCTCAAAGAGGCATGTATTTTGGCTAATATGTATATTCACAGATGAATTTATTTTTAAAACTCGATGTTAGCCTGGCCTACAATACCTAGTTCTTTCTTCCCCAAAGAAGCTTGGATAATTAATTCATGCTACAGTGACCACTGAAAACTTGCTGATGCCACAGGGAGGTACCTTTCGGAAAAGTCCAGTTAATGCAACATACATGTTATGGTGTGTGATTGGAGGTGGTGTGGATTTCGTGCAACAGAATAGAAACTGCCTATAATATTATGGAGAGTGGCAGTGAATACTTACAAGAACCATTTTATTTATCCAGGGATTTTTCCCACATTTCTTCTTTAGACAAAGATGGAAGGTGTCTGTAGCTATCTGTCCACAGACTGTTTTAGGTGAATAAATACTTGATGTACCCAAAGGCAGGCAGTAATAGTTCTGGATTTGTGGAGCTGAGGTGTTCATTCTCAACACATAGCACTTGGCATTTTTCACATAACAACAACAAAAATGATACTGTTTTCAGGGGCCATTTATGTCAGTCAAAGGCATACAGGTTCTTAGAAGCACCTTCTGCAAGATGCTGTATAAAATACAAATTATGATACATTGGGTTGCCATGAAAGAGAGAGGAGAGAGAGTATTGAGTTATTATGGTACCTTAACAGTTACTCATCAATTGTGTAATTGAGTCCAGCTTAAATTTAAGTTTCGGTCGGCTACCTCAACAACAATTTAAATAAATCAGATTCACGAAATAGTCTGCAATACCAACTTAAGTCTTTGAACTTGCTTCCACTATCAGTCTGACTAAAAATATGAAATGTTTTTCCATCTTTTCATCCTGCCATCTTTTATCGAGTCTGTTTTTATTCTTCCACTGCCCATCAATCCTTCATAATTCAGTTTGCAAGCAATAAGGGCAGTCCTAGATCTTCATTACTACAGTTCTCAAGAAATTGGATTTCATGCCTCAATTTTGTTAACTCAGAAGAATGGGATTGAGGGGATGTTTTTGGCTTTTCAAGGAGAGCTATATCCTTTAGGAAAGGTGGTCTTACTAAATTTTTCCAGATAGGGTTTCTCTCACTTTAAAAGTTCTACTTCAGTGTGTTTTAATCCTACTTTTTAATTTTCCAATTTCCAATTTTATTTTATTTTTGTTGTGTATAATTATTTAGTCACTCTAAAGTCCATGGTTTAATACCTATTTAAAATCACCCATTCTCTTAAATAATGTACTGATTTGTAGACATGAACTGTATTGCTTTACATGCACTATATATTTTGTGGAGCCATTTTATTCAAATTCCTCCCAGTCTTCTCCTACATCAGTGTCTTCATCATCACAGATTTCCATTTCTGACTAAGACCTGCCCCTTTTTCAATCCATTTCTAAAACTCTCACTTTATCCAATTCCTTTATGAGCTAAAATAAAAAGTCCTTTTGTGGCCCAGATGTTAGGATCACCTGAGAGTCTGAGACATCTTTAAGCCATCATTCTCCAAATTGTTACCTGTTTGGGATTCATTAAGTGTCTTGTGGGATTCCTAGAGTACCCCCCTCATCCCACTGTCCTTTCCTTAAATATGTATCTTCTCCCTGATGTTACATCTCCTTTGAAAGATCCCAGCACAGTGCTGTGAAACAGTGGAAATGAATTCGGTCCAAAAAAAATGAAAAGAAAATGAATCCAGAAAAGCTATAATTCCTCCCTGTACCTTAGACTCTTACTGCTCCTCGATAGGATCAGAGAACAGCCACTCTATTTTTCTTCCTGTTTGTCCAGAGCTCCTTCCCCAACTTGAAGATTATGGTGGCAATTTGGGAGGGACACAGATCTGGGAATAAAAAAACTTGACTTCTGGTCCCGACTCTGTGATTAGTTGATTGTATGGCCTAGGGCAAGTCACTTCACCTGCACAAAGCTTGGTTTCTCATTTCTCAAATGAAGAGTTGGACTAGATGACATACATCTAAGCTCCTTTGTAACTCTAGGAATCAAAGTGTGTAACTGGTTCCATGGTCTTGTCCAAATTCAAAATCTTTAAGATCTCAGCCTTCTTTTTCAAGAAGTTTAATCTTTATTTTTTTAAAAACATTTTTTATCTTCATTATTAACAGAATATAAATTCTCAGTTTAAAAAATAACACAGAAATTCTATTTTTCCACTATGAATTAGCTTCACATATGCCCTCTCAGTCCACTCCAGTTTCTCCAGGTACCATAGGAGCTTTGGTCTTGGTGTTTAATTTAGCACTATTATTCTTCCTAGTTTAATGGTAAGAAATATAGAACAATAGGCAGGAAAATGAGCAGAGAGGTGAGTATGGAGACCTTAAAAGCCTCTGAAGTGATCAGTCCCTCGGAATGAAGAATTACCTAATTTCTCAAAGATATCCCTGAAACTTTATAGAGATCAATTCTCCATACAATTATAATCTCCTTGAAATTAGAGATTGTGCAGTTTCTCAAATATACTCTTAAAATGTTAAGCCATAATATAGGGAGAACACATGTTCAGAACATTGTCCATAAACAGATTATTGATGTCCTTTGCGATTTATTATTGCACATTACTACTCTCTAAAATATTATGCTTATACCAAATGACTTTGTACAAGATCCAGTGTACCTCATGCCCTGGCAGATGCCATTCATGGTTTGAGATGCCTTATTGATCTACAAATAACAATAATGATAGTGTTTGCAATGACATCATTTCAACCAGCTCCCATTTGTCCTCATCTTATTTGTCCTGACTTCCATGCAAGAGTTTTTAACCACATATGTCCAGCTGCAGAAACAAGTGTTTCCTCTGGATATTTTTTTAATGCTACATAATAGTTCCTTTTCAATGCTGAAATAAACTGATCATCCACATAACAAGAAGTTTCTATACCAGTAGCACAGTTCCAGTTAGTTGCTGAGTCGGCCACTCATCCTTGAGGTTGTAACAATATCTTCTGCTCTAGATAGCCAATCAACTAATGTTTACACCTGCATCCTAACACTGGCTTTTCATATGATGCTAAGAACCTTGATTTTGAAACTTCAAACTATAAGTTTGTCTAGTTTATTAGCCCACAGCATACATCATTGTTACAGTCTTCATTTTCCCTTCCCCTTGGGGCTCTCCTCCTGCCAGCCTCTCTTTCAGGTTATTTGATTACAGCTTTCACTGCCACTGAAAAAATAATCACCAACAATGTTCAACCTGTTACAACTGCCTTTTCCACTCTTTGCCATTTTGTAGTTTTTTGGCCTACTGTCAAACTCATGAAAATTTCAATATAATAGCCTTTAACCAGCTGCTGCATTCTGTTAGAATTTCTTTCACCTTTTTATGTTGCACACTCCCATATGGGTAAACCACGCAGAGCCAAGAGCTGGGACTCTCTCTCGCTTTCTTAATGAGTTAGAAAATTATTTTTCTGTGTTCTGGACTGTCCAAAGAATTTAGGAATCCCAAACTTGCATGCAACATGTTTTTGCATAGATGACATAATAAGAGCATAAGAAATTGCACACTGGGTCAGACCCACAGGACAACTAGCCCAGAAGTCTGACCCACATGCAAACAACAATAGCTGTGTTGTCGATTAACCTAGTAATTTTCATTTCAAAAATATCAGGATGTGTCATGACCATTTCTTACAATGCACTGTGCAATCTATTGGCATTGAGTATATCCAGTGGTTTCTTAAACTTTTCCCCTCCTCCCCTTCAGTCCTGTCTTAGAAATACGTTCTATAAACTTACTGATTTCTCTATAAATAAATAAAGATGTACTTCAGTTTCTCTTTAATCTACATCCCTTAACCTCAAGGGGCGGCCCCAATTAAGTGCTATGAAATTCACTGAATACAATTCTATTTACTCAGAGTCGACTTTAATCTCACATCCTCTCACTACCTCCTTTTCATTTTCATCTTCCCAGTCTGAGAGTCTAATCCTTTTTAGGTTTTCAGTCTGCCCTTGAATGAAAGATAAGCATTTCCCTTGATCATCTTAGTTGTTTTTACCTGGATCTTCTCCAGCTCTGTTATATCTTCCTTGGGGTGTCGTGAGTGGAATGGCCCAAATATTGGTTATTAAATTTGTTAGCATCGTCTCTAGTCTCTGTTCACTCATGAAGAAAGTAAATGCTATTCACAGTCTCCCATTGATGCACACATGGAGAAACCAATTGAGGTCATACCCGTTCTACATATATTGCTTTTAGCAGAAGGTTGGTTTGTGGCTACTTATGTGTAATACCAGATCAAGTGTTTGACCTTTTATTTCTGCCAGCTGTCTCTTAGGAAGGATTTGATTTTTAGACAAGCTGGTCCTTCCCTCCTGCAAAGACGCTGTGGTTGCTAAATATCGGGAGGCATTCAGTAATGAAGCTTGGGAGAAACCTGCTGACTCAGTCACCAGCAGTACATGCCGTCATTATAAATATGTCTGAAGCACTTCACAAAAGCATGAAAAGTGGGGTTCTGGGGAACATTCTTACTGTTCAGCTCTTTTTAACACACAATGTTCAAGAAACAACTCAGGTCAAAGTCGTGTCTGTCTTTTCCTGCTAGTTATTTTGGATGTTGTCTACATTGCTGCGGATGTCTAATAACCTTGATCTCTCCTCTCCATTCTCAATCCCAGGCATGTTTCTCCAGCCACCTGTTACATCCGAGTTGCTCATCACTTTCTGTTGGTTTCTGCTTAGCAAAATACGATATAAAACCTCCCTGGTTGAAGCTGACAGTCACTTCAGTCAGCATTTCTTACTGCTATTGCTGTGTCACTGCCAAATTGGCTGACTGGAGTTCTCACTCTCCTGTATTCCTATGGCTACCATCCCTGTGGTTCTACTAGAACAAGCATTTGATTCTCGGCATGAAATTTTGGCCATCAGCCTGCACTTACCTTTTGCTGTTTGTGTCCTCTTGTATCCGGTTGATCTTTTCGCAGTTACACTGATGAATCTTGCTCTGAGTACCCGTGCTCCCTAACTCCAGTAGCATCTGAGTTTTGACACCACCTCCCTCTGTACCATATTGCCTCAATTTCAATTTTCTGGGCAGTTTATCAGATTCCAACTACCTCCCACGTTTAAAGCATATCTTGCCCTCATTATTGCTCCAGTTCCCTATTATATGTGCCAGGAGTTGTTCTGCTTCAGGTTTGGGCTGAGTTTATTTGTTCCTCTGAATTATTGACTTCTATTTCACTACAGAATGTTTAGTTAGAGAGGGAGCAATAGTTAGCTATGTATCAGCTGTAACAGCAGTCAAGATGCTAAATATCTGTTGGTTAGAATATGGTGGAAATACTTCTGATGAGACGGGTTCTTTAGGTCTTTATTGAATTTGTTCCAATATTGCTTGTGTTTTATGTTTTGGTTTTTTGGTTGTGTCCTGTGGGATCTTAGCTCCCCAACCAGAGATCAAACCTGCACCCCTTTTGTTGAATGGCAAAGTTTTAACCACCGGACTGTCAGGGAAGTCCAGAGGTGGGCTCTTATTATTAAAAAAAAAAAACAAAACACTGGGTTATGATATCCAGCTAAGCAAACATTCCCCCATGTCTCATTCATGATACCTTACCATTCTAGGAATGCTTGTAATCTTCAGATGTTCAGTTTGAATGTTGGTTGGGATTGGCAGAGGTGTCCTTAGTTTTTCTCAGAATCTAGTTTGTGCTGTTTCTCGTCAAATCCTTCACATGTATATTTTTCTTCAAAATACACCTTTTAGCAGCTGACAAGACACTATGAAATGGGAGAAATAGTAAATAGACCAGGTATCAGATGACTTGAAGTCTGATTTCAACTTTGCTATTAACTAACTATTTGACCAAAGGTGAATCACTTATCTTCTCTGAGTCTCAGTTTCTCCATCTGTCACTGAAGAGGCTGCATCACATGGTATCATAGGTCATGTCCAGTCCTGACATTCCCTGATTTTATGAATGTTGACTTTGAAAGAGAAATTATTTATAATAGTTTCCAGAGGAGTGAAAATGAATCTTCATATTGCCCTTGAGGTTTCTTATTGCACCATCAATCTTACCAGGATAGGAAGGACAAATACTGTGAAACTTTTTCCTTAACTGTTTAGCACCATTGATAAGAAGAAGCAGATATAATAGAGAATCAGCTGTCAGTCTTTGAGGATACTGGTGAGTATTTCTGGGTAATTAAATTTGTGGAATTGCTGCCAGAAGCCTGGTGCTCTGACTTTTCAAAAGGCTTTGTACACTGAGATAACCCAGAGGTCAGTCTTCTCTGCTGTGCTTTCTCCTCCGCAGTTTGATGCTTCCAGAGGTCATATTAGCTGAGTCTCATTAAGCTCTGCAACCACAATGAAGGAATGGTCAGTAATGCATACTTGATACAATCTTGAAAACAGCTCAGCTTAAGATGGTAACTGAAAGAGAGTGCAGGAGATGCCACAGTGTCATATGGGGTGCTGATTCTGGCCTTTGCTTTTGTACATCTTGTTGGTAGCTGTAGATGTTACTATCTTCTGTCTCATAAGGCTCACAAAAAAATCTCACATCTTTCCTTACAGTTTCATAAGCTGATACATAGAACCTCAACTGAGATAATAGAGTTCATGAGGATAGGTGCTGTGTCTTTTTCTAGCATAGTACCTCACAGATGGCATGCGCTCAGTAGATATTAGAATGAATGAATAAACAAATGCATACAAGAAGTTTCACATGCTTTCCAGTTGCCTGGCCCCTTTTACTTTCAAAAAATCTTCAGGTGTCTGTGTGTCCATTTAGATCTACCACCCAAATGTGTCTCTCATATCCTCTAGTTTTCTTGTTGTTGTTGTTTAGTCACTCAGTCATGTCCAAGTCTTTGTGACTCATGGGCTGTAGCCCACCAGGCTTTTCTCTGTCCATGGAATTTCCATGGGTTGCCATTTCCTTTTCCAGGGTATCTCCCCGACCCCAGGATCCAACCCGAGTCTCCTTTATTAGCAGGCGGATTCTTTTTTTTTTTTTTTTTTAATTTACTTATTTTAATTGGAGGACAATTACTTTACAATATTGTGATGGCTTTTGCCATATATAAGTATGAATCAGCTGACCACAGGTATACATAAGTCCCCATCCTGAACCCCCTCCCACCTCCCTCTCCACCCCATCCCTCTGGGTTGTCACAGAGCACCAGTTTGGATGCTCAGATTCATACATCAGACTTAGCAGGCGAATTCTTTACCACTTTGCCACCAGTTAATACTACAAAGTGTGCTGAGTCTTATATAGAGTAGTCCATGGAATTCTCCAGGCCAGAATACTGGAGTGGGTAGCCCTTCCCTTCTCCAGGGGATCTTCCCAACCCAGGGATTGAACCCAGGTCTCATGCATTGGAGGCAGAGTCTTTGTTAGCTGAGCCACCAGGGAAGCCCAAGAATACTGGAGTGGGTAGCCTATACCTTCTCCAGCAGGTCTTCCCAACCCAGGAATCAAACTGGGGTCTCCTGCATTGCAGGCAGCTTCTTTACCAGCTGAGCCACCAGGGAAGCCCTATAGAGTCTCTCAGGTCTCTTAAACCCGATGTCTAGCAGGTGATCCTTAGCTGAGTGTCTGAATGGTACATACAAAATCCTGAGGCTTGGATTCTGCTCTATCTTTAACACTGTGATTTGCAATACGATTTAGCCCACCTGATAATGCCTGAAATCATTCTGAGCTCTAGTTTTCTTTGTTTCAGTAGAACTGGGGTCTTTTTGTTTTTCTTAAATGCCACTTGTGATCATTCTTCAGGTTTTGCAGTGTTCAGTAGAGCTTTAAATTGATCCACCTCTGTGTTTCACTAAGCATTTACTTTGGATTTACTTTTGGGGCTGGGATATAGTAGCCACTGAGTCTGAAGAGAATTATAGAGATGTTTTTATTTTACAGAAAAAATCCTATAACATTCTGTGCCGTATGTAATGCTTAAAGGTGGCAACATATGCACATATATGCTGCAGCTAAAATACAGTATTGTGTACAGGTCAAAAATTCTGATATATTTCCCAGGTATTGTATTCCCCCTCACCTCATTCATGGCACCTTGGGGAATGTGAGAGTGTTCATGAAATATATTTAGGTCTCTTTCCCCGAAAAAGAGGAATAAGTTATTTCAGCTGTTGCTTCATTTTCTTTTTCTAGCTTTGTGAAACAAATTCATTCTTCCATAGTTGTGTGGTAGAAAAGACCATGGGCTGTGGCCTCAAATAAACCTGCATTGGAAACCCAGCTTTACCATAATCTGACTCTGTGACTAGTTAACCTCATACCCATTCTCCCTTCTGACATGTAGGGAATATGAATGAACTTCTCCAAAATGGAACTGAAGTCTCACTGACATCTAATAGATACCGAGCGCTGGTTTTTTAAGAAAATCTTACAGCTATGTCCAGTGTTAGCTATGTGTTTAGAATATTTTCTAGCACACAGATATCCTTGATCAAATTAGTTTATTTTCGTTCTTGCATTCCCATATAATTTGGGGTATCTGTACATTCCCAAACATTCCTGAGCCTCTCCTAGGCTCCTCTAATTGCTTCTTATCCTGTCCCCCTGGGAAGCCACATCCTGTTGGCCTTTACAAAGGTCAGCAGCAGCCCAGACAGCATTTGAAAATAACTGAATAACCCTGAACCGCCTCTCCCCTTTGGATAATTTCCTTAGAGCATTAGTCCTTTGAACATTGACCTGGTTGCACAAAATGTCCCTTTCTCAGCGGGAAAACTCCAAATCCCATTCAGTCTTCCCCTCCCTCATTCCAGAGGACAGGGAGGAGGGCAGAGGGTAGGGAGAAGGAATGAGAATACTTCCTTCTGAAAAGTTGTCAACACACACACACACACACATAATTTCTTTTGAAAAATAAAATGAGTGCATTGTATGCATCAGTGCTGTCACCTTGCAATATTTTCACATCCTTGCACAAGAAAAGAAAAAAAAAAAAAACTTCTCTGTTTCAGCATCCTGTAAAGTTCCTAAGAACAGGTCCTCTATGAGGCCCCTGTCCACATTCAATGATCACGTCTCCTGTTATACCATGAACTGCCAAGTGGATGAAGCAGAGAAGCTTCCCTGCTCCCCCTGAAACTTTCAGTCACTTTTTCTGTTTTTCTTTCTCAGCGTATCCACATCTGTCTTGGTCCCCAAAGCTGTTGCAAGTCAAATAGTCAATGCAGACAATCATTTTTAACTTGCTTCTTTGCTATTTTGGGGATTTTTTTGTTGTGGTTTTGTTTCCTTTCGGTGTGTTCACTTTTTCTCCGTCTTTTGCTTTCTACTAAGGGAGCATCTCATAGCTCTGGTCCATATGACCTCTGAGACAGGATGAAAAGCTAAGTGTAACATGTGCCTACTAAGTGCTAGAACTAGCTATTATCTTCCCGTTTATGAGGTTAACAACCCCAGTTAGTATCTAATAAAGAAGAAATAGCTGAGACTCAGAGAGGCTGGTGGCTTTCTCAAGTCACAGTAATAAAGACCTGGCTCTGTGCCTTTCGCACTAACCCTGTGACCTCAGTTGGCTTTGCCCCACCTCGTGTCAAAACTAGGATCCCCACAATCACTATCCTTACCCCCCACATGTATACTCTAGTGGATCAAAGTTGCTTGGAGTTCCTCACCTGGGTAGGAGTTAGTTGCCTCTCCCCCAACAGCAGGGCCCAACTTAGCCAGGATTCTTGAGGATGCAGATGGGGACCCATTTGGTAGGGGAAGTGTTGAGAGTTGGAAGAAAAAAATTAATAAAAGAGTAGAGAATGGAGATTTATAACAATAATGACTAATACATTTCATCTGTTGTCCCCAGCTCTTTCAACTTCCTAGTATTGTTGGTTGAAAACTGGCCCTTAGTGTAAGCAAGTGTGGCCAGTCCTCCACTGTAGGGCTGCCATCTTGAAAATCACCAAAACTATTCTACTAGTTCTTCCCTGCATCGTATTTCTTCCCTTGCTAATCAACTTCTGCCACTGTGCTCTTGCCAAGACCTAAGTTTCTCTACACTGCTTTTGGCAATAAAGGGCCACAAAAAATGAAACAAAAACCTGCCAGCCATGATGTAAGCATTTGCTTGCCTCTGTGGAAGCTGAGAAAGTGGAGGATGTCTGAGTCACTTCCTGGCACTTCCATCAGGGCTTTGCGGAGATGCGAGTATGCAAGACAAGTAACCTAATGTTATAGACGCCACAGCATGTGTTGTTCCCCATACTCCCAATTCTAAGCCCTTTTGAAGGGTATCACAGGGTCAACTCAGATGGACTAGGTCAATTCTTTGGGAGGCTTTTTGACACTAGACCTTGTCCTTGAATTTGATACCATCCCCTCCTTCTGATAACAGAGTCTCTTTACCATAAATCCCAGGCCCATGGTTCTAACCTTACAAGGCAAATAGCCTGTGGTTTTAAGTCCTGACTTCCCTAGACACTGAGCATTTGGTAGCCCCATGCATTATGTGTGGAAAATCTCACCTTATTGTAGAATGATTTCTCTTCTTTTTTATTATTATAATTATATGGTGGCTAACAAGTATTTATTATGCTTTCTTTTGTAATGACTTAAAGTCACCAAATGACTTTGGGCAATTCATATGTTTTTGAGAGTAAAGAATAACTTGTATTTCCTGAAGATTAAGAAAAATATCTATCTAAATATATAGAGTCACCCCATACTAATCTATAAATGTGTGCGTTGTCAAATATAAGGCCAAGTTATTTCTCTTCACTCTAACTTATTTCAGTGCTACAAACTTTTCTGCCAAAAAAATGCATCAAATAATAGGGAAGAAAGAACCGTAAATGGAACAGGAGGGGCCAAGCATAAGAATAGCAAAAGCTCAAGGTATAAGTATCTTTGTGTGTGCTTAGTCACTTAGTCGTGTCCGACTCTTTGTGACCCCATGGACTGTAGCCCACCAGGCTCCTCTGTTCATGGGATTCTCCAGGCGAGAATACTGGAGTGGGTTGCCATTTCCTTCTCCAGGGGATCTTCCCAACCCAGGGATTGAACCCAGGTCTCCTGCACTGCAGGCAGATTCTTAACCATCTCAGCTACCAGGGAAGCCTCAAGTATCTTTGTAGCTAAAACTAAAAGAAAAAATTATGACCATTTTACATCTATACCTATATGTCTGTGCATATTTTTATACATATATATGTATATGTACAGAGAGAGAGAGAAGAAGGGAGGTGGAAGGAAAGGGAGAGAAGGAGGTAGAGGAGAAAAGAGGATTAACAGCAGGCCTATAACTCATTCCCTATGGGATGAGGGGAGTGAATGACCTCAACTCAACAGACCTCCTTATAAACATGCTAATGACCGCCCAGACCTTCTTATTAATCTTGTTAATGGCCTTTAACTAGCAGAAAGATACCTGAAAGTCCCTATCTATAAAATGTTTTTAGCAGGATATACCTGGTCTATTTTACTTACTGTAAATAAACCTGGAATTTATGGCTTTATGAGTCATGACTGGAGGGAAAACAGGGCATGGTCACTGGAGCATTTCCCTATGTTTGTCATTAACAGATTACAAAATGGAAGCCTTTGAAGATGGAAATGGCTTCCTTTCAATATCACTATTTATGCCTAAATGTTTTAAAAGCCTTTCTGTGAATATGAAACCAAAGCATATCATAATGTGAACGAACAGGGATATTTGGGTCATTGTATCTGATTATTTCAGGTTCCTCCAGGTGAAGAATGTTTTATCTGTGCCTGGTGTTTCCCTATAATCGATTGAGTCATTAGTAAAGATTGGTACTAGATAAAATCGGCACTTTATGTGAGTCCAGTTCTAAATTCAGCCCTTTATACTTACACAGTGTGTACTTGTTTTAATTTAAAATTCTCTTTGCAATGAGAAAAAGGAAACAAAAAGAAAGAAAATAAATGGGTCCATGTGTTCTCCCTTATCATGTTGTCCCCAGTTCTAGGAAGTCAAATGTCTGAGAAAAGGTCAGGTTCAAGACTAGTGAGGGATGTAACACTTACACATTCTATATCAAAAAGTATGTATATGGCATTTTTTTTTAATTACCTTAGAATCATTCTTTGAGACAGCAAGGACCTCTGTAACTACCTTCGAGCCATAAGTCATCTTTCCTGTTTAACTCTTGAAATATTTTTGTTAATTTTCAGATCCTTCTTCTCCCCAGTTAAGCTGTAAACTCCTTGACAACACTTCTGCATTAGGTATCTTTGCATCATCCTTTAGCACCTTATTACCTCACATATAACTTGAAACTAAATATTTAATCATTTGTTTTATTTGATTTGGGGGATTAAATACATCCTTGAGCACTTACCTCTGATCCTCATAGGCATTCTTATAAAGGAAGAGAGAAAACCAGATTAGAGGTGTTCCATATAATGTTTTTATTCCAGGTAATCTAACTGGAATTGCAGTTGATTAAATCATATTTGGGGGAGCAATTTCAGCCATGAGTTCATTCATTTTCTGTGTTTCAGTTGGGTGAGAGCAGAGAGAAATACTTGATGGCATGGGATGCCTGGTTGAACTGCTGAGAAACTGAACATCTTTGAAAGTTGCTGTTTTAGAGGAAGCATTTTCAAGTGAATGTATTCCTTTAGAAGCTCCTTGCCAAAACTGTTGTGAGGATATTTCAGGAAAATGCCTTCAAATTCTGTTTCTGTCAAAACACACAAGCTATTTCAGGTGCTAAGGTTGTTCGGTGAATGCACGTAGCCTTATGTCTTAACAGTAAAAGATTTTGAAACAGGTTGGGATCAGATAGGTGGTAGAGTCTGAGAGAGACATTACAACAGAACCATAGTGGCATCCAATGGGAAAGAAAGACTTCAAATGTGGAATTTAATTCTATTCAACCAGTCCTTTCCATTTGCTGGTAACTATTAGATGTCATTTTATTGTTGTTCTATTGTTATTGAACTATTGTTGAACTATTATTGAACTATTGTTGTTCAGTCGCTAAGTCATGTCCAACTCTTTGCCACCCCATGGACTACAGCACTCCAGGCTTCCCTGTCTTTCACCATGTCCCAGAGTTTGCTCAAAGTCATGTCCATTGAGTCAGTGATGCCATCCAACAATCTCATCTTCTGTCATCCCCTTGTCCTCCTGCCCTCAATCTTTGCCAGCATCAGGGTCTTTTCCAGTGAGTCAGTTCTTCACATCAGGTGGCCAAAGTATTGGAGCTTCAGCATCAGTCCTTCCAATGAATATTCAGGACTGATTTCCTTTAGGATTGACTGGTTTGATTTCCTTGCAGTTCAAGAGACTCTCACGAGTCATTTATCAAGCATATAGAAAATAGATTAATTGCATAGGTGTCTAATTTTGATACATAAAAAAGATAGCCAGGTTTTCTTTTCAAATAGAGCTTTGTTTTCTTTTGCAGGGTTGGGGGGAGTTGCTGTTGTTTTGGTAGGGGGAGAAGTCATTGCATTATATCTTTTCAAATAGACTTTCTTGTCAAGAAACTTAGAGTTGTTTATCTAGCTCTTATTTCATATATGCAACCACCAAGCCATTTCTGTTTTACTGTAAGCACTGCAGAGTAGCAAAAGTCATCCTTACTCTGCTCAGCCTCGTTCATCATCAACAAAATTGCCAATTATATCCCAAGTCCTTGAATGTATTGCTTGAGCAGAAGATGCATAAGCTGAAAGGAAGCAGCTCAGTGTTGAGGTAGAAGTTTGATCTTTCCACACTGGCTGATAGATTCAAAGCTTACTAATCTTTTTTTGAGTTGTGAACTGGAAAAAATTAATATGGAAGGATGGAGAAAACATGTTCCAACTACAAAGTCATTTTTCCTGAGAAGTTATCTGACTGGAACTGTAACTATAACTCAGGATGTATCGGAGGGCTCAGATATGGAACATTTTTTAAAAAATTAAAGCCCGAAAATCCTGATAGCTAATAGAATGTAGAAAAATAGCACCATCTGAAGGATCTGGGAAAGGCAGAGGCATACTGGATACTATCATCGGGCAATTTGGGTCACACCTTTACAATAGTTGCTGTGGCCCCCAATATATAGAATTAATTTCATAAAACACTGGGGAAAAAAGAAACTTAAAATATTTGAAGTACTAACACGGAATAAGAACAGAGGAAAATAATCCCCCAGCAAATTGATATTGCTTTGGGGTAGCATGAATCCCAGACCAGCAACATTTTTATCCAAATAACATCTAGTTCTGTAGTGGACAAAAGCCTCTTATCACCAAGTTTTATAAACAGCAAAATGAAGAAAAGTAGACTTAGGTTTATTGCATATACTTCTAAAAGACAGTAACTCTATTCAGAGTTTTATGCTTGATTATACCAACTTCTACTGAGTTGATTCATAGTACTCTGTCAACTAAAGATTCTGTTTTTGCTTCTCCTTACCTAAATATATGTATTCCAAAATAAAAATGGAGGCACAGGAAATGATTACAAAGATTATTAGTAGTGTGCACTGTAAGAAACAGATTATTGTTGTACAGGTTAATAATTCATCTAAGGAAATCTCTGCTGCTAAGTCGCTTCAGGAAATGGCAACCCACTCCAGTGTTCTTGCCTGGAGAATCCCAGGGACAGGGGAGCCTGGTGGGCTGCCGTCTATGGGGTCGCACAGAGTCGGACACGACTGAAGTGACTTAGCAGCAGCAGCAGCAACAGCAGATGACTGATTGGCTGAACTCTATCCTATTCTTTGCTCTGATTGGCTGAGTCCGAGTCTTTGCGCTGATCAGCTGAGTCCTAGCCTGTACCTTTCTCTGATTGGCTGAACTCTATCCTATTCTTTGCTCTGATTGGCTGAGTCTGAGTCTTTGCGCTGATCAGCTGAGTCCTAGCCTGTACCTTTCTCTGATTGGCTGAACTCTAGCATACATTTTTCCCTGATTGGCTGACTCCTATCTTGTATTTTTCTCTGATTGGCTAACTCCCATCCGGTAGTTTGCTCTGATTGTCTGACTACTGGCCTGTACATTGCTCTGATTGGCTGACTTCTAGGCAATACCTTGTTCTGACTGGCTGACTTCTAGGCAACACCTTGTTCTGATTGGCTGACTTCTAGCCAATACCTTGTTCTGATTGGCTAAATGCTAGGCTATACTTTGCTCTGATTGGCTGACTTCTAACCTGTTCTTTTCTCTTATTAGTTGAGTCCAAGCCTGTACTTTGCCCTAATTGGCTGAGTCATAGCCTGTACATTTATTTCTCTGATTGGCTAAACTCTAACCTGTACTTTGCTGTGATTGGCTGACTCCTAGCCTGTTCCTTGCTCTGACTGGCTGAGTTCAAGCCTTTACTTTGCCCTTAGTGGCTTAGTCCTATCCTGTATTTTTCTCTGATTGGCTAACTCCCATCAGGTAGTTTGCTCTGATTGGCTGTCTCCTAGCCACTTCCTTATACTGATTGGCTGAACTCTATCCTATACATTTCTCTGATTGGCTGACTGCTAACTTGTCCTTAGCTCTGATTGGCTGAGTTCAAACCTGTACTTTGCCATGACTGGCTGAGTCCTAACCTGAACATTTCTCTAACTGGCTGAACTCTAGCCAGTCTTTTGCCCTGACTGGCTGACTCCTAACCTGTTCTTTACTCTTATTGGCTGAGTCTGAGCCTGTACTTTGCCCTGATTGGCTGATTCCTAGCCTGTACATTTCTCTGATTGGCTAATTCCCATCAGGTAGTTTGCTCTGATTGGCTGTCTCCTAGCCACTTCCTTATACTGATTAGCTGAACTCTAGCCTATACATTTCTCTGATTGGCTGACTCCTAACCTGTCCTTGGCTCTGATTGGCCTAGCTGGAGCCTCTACTTTGCCATGACTAGCTGAGTCCTAACCTGAACATTTCTCTAACTGGCTGAACTCTAGCCAGTCTTTTGCCCTGACTGACTGACTCCTAACCTGTTCTTTACTCTTACTGGCTGAGTGTGAGCCTGTACTTTGCCTTGATTGGCTGAGTCCTAGCCTGTACATTTCTCTGATTGGCTAAACTCTAGCCTGTACTTTGCTTTGATTGGCTGACTCCTAGCCACTACATTGTTCTGATTGGCTGGTCTAACCAACACTTTGCTTTGATTGGCTGATTCCTAACCTGTCCTTGGCTCTGATTGGCCTAGCCGGAGTCTGTACTTTCCCATGATTCACTTTAGTTCAGTTCAGTCGCTCAGTCGTGTCTGACTCTTCGCGACCCTGTAAATCGCAGCACGCCAGGCCTCCTTGTCCATCACCAATTCTTGGAGTTCACTCAGACTCACGTCCATCGAGTCAGTGATGCCATCCAGCCATCTCATCCTCTGTCGTCCCCTTCTCCTCCTGCCCCCAATCCCTCCCAGCATCAGAGTCTTTTCCAATGAGTCAACTCTTCGCATGAGGTGGCCAAAGTATTGGAGTTTCAGCTTCAGCATCATTCCCTCCAAAGAAATCCCAGGGCTGATCTCCTTCAGAATGGACTGGTTGGATCTCCTTGCAGTCCAAGGGACTCTCAAGAGTCTTCTCCAACACCACAGTTCAAAAGCATCAATTCTTTGGCGCTCAGCCTTCTTCACAGTCCAACTCTCACATCCATACATGACCACTGGAAAAACCATAGCCTTGACTAGACGGACCTTTGTTGGTAAAGTAATGTCTCTGCTTTTCAATATGCTATCTAGGTTGGTCATAACTTTCCTTCCAAGGAGTAAGCGTCTTTTAATTTCATGGCTGCAGTCACCATCTGCAGTGATCTTGGAGCCCCCCAAAATAAAGTCTGACACTGTTTCCACTGTTTCCCCATCTATTTCCCATGAAGTGATGGGACCGGATGCCATGATCTTCGTTTTCAGAATGTTGAGCTTTAAGCCAACTTTTTCACTCTCCACTTTCTCCTTCATCAAGAGGCTTTTTAGTTCCTCTTCACTTTCTGCAACAAGGGTGGTGTCATCTGCATATCTGAGGTTATTGATATTTCTCCCGGAAATCTTGATTCCAGTTTGTCTTTCTTCCAGTCCAGCGTTTCTCATATTACCTGACTCCTAACTTGTATATTGCTCTGATTGGCTGACTCCTGGCCTTTTTCTTCCATGATTGGCTGACTCCTTGCCTGTATTTTGTCCTAATTGGATGATTTTAGCCTGTGCATTTCTTTGATTGGCTGATTTCTAGCATGTACTTTGCACTGATTGGCTAACTCCTATCTGTTAATTTTCTGTGACTGGCTGACTCCTGAATTGTATTTGCTCTGATTGGCTAACTCCTAGCATGTACATTGCTCTGATTGGCATACTCCAAGTCTGTACTTTGCACTGATTGGCTGACTTGAAACTGGTATTCTGCTACATCTGACTCCGTCCTTTGCTTTGGTCTATTTGCTGACTACTAGACTGTACCTCCGGAGGAGGCGATGGCACCCCACTCCAATACTCTTGCCTAGAAAATACCATGAATGGAGGAGCCTGGCAGGCTGCAGTCCATAGGCTCGCTAAGAGTCGGACACGACTGAGCGACTTCACTTTCACTTTTCACTTTCATGCATTGGGGAAGGAAATGGCAACCCACTCCAGTGTTCTTGCCTGGAGAATCCCAGGGACGGCGGAGCCTGGTGGGCTGCCGTCTATGGGGTCGCACAGAGTCGGACATGACTGAAGCGACTTAGCAGCAGCAGCAGATTTTAAATGGCCAAATTTTTTTCCAGTTAAAACTGATTATTCACAGTGTTTAATGCATCTAGTAGAATGGCAACAACCTTCAAAAAAGGAATTAAGCCCACGAAAAGATTTCCAACACTTAGTCATTAGAGAAACACATATCAAAACCATAATGAGATGCTGCTTTGCACCAAACAGGGTGGCTGTTGTCCAAAAAAAAAAAAAAAAAACCCAGGAAAACAAAAAGTGCTCATGATGATGTTGAGAAATTAGAAATTGCTGGTCAGAATGTAAAATGATGTGGACCCTGTGGAAAATAGTAGGTCCTCAAAAAGGTAAACTTTGAATTTCCCTGTGTTCCAGCAATTGTGCTGATAAGTATATACCCCTCAAAATGGAAAACAGCAACTGACAGATACTTGTATGCTAATATTCATAGCACCGCCATTCAGAACAGCCCAAAGGTGGGAAACAACCCAAAGGCCAATCAACAGGTGACCAGAGGAAAAAAAGGTGACAGTAGATGCAATCGAATATTATTCAGCCTTTAAAAGGTGTGAAATTCTGATACTTCCTATAATACAAATGAACCTTGAAAACATTGTTAAGTGAAATAATTCAGACACAAATGCATACATATTGTATGATTCCACTCATGTTAGTTACCTACCATAGTCAAATTCATTGAGATAGAAAGTAGATTACTGATTGCCTGCCTAGGAAGTGGGTGAAGAAAAAAGGAGTTATAGTTTAATGGATACAGCATTTCTGTTTGGAATGAGAGAATGATGAAAAGTTCTGGGAATGGACAGCAGTGATGGTTGTACAACTTTGTGAAAGTATATAATGCCACTGAATTGCCCATATAAAAATGGTTAAAATGATCAATATCACATTATGTATATTTTACCACAGTTGAAAAAATTGCCCCCAAAATAAATGGAGTAATAAATTTGCAAAGGTTTCAAATTAAAGAGCTAAAATAATTCTTTGTTTTTATTTCAGTTCTATATTAAAGATCTGTATAAAACTATAAAACATGTATAAACAAGGTGCAAGGAGTAGAGAGCATTATCTTAGGCATCCAAGAATTTCCCCTATGCTTTCAAAATCCACTGTGCTGTTACTTCCTTGCATTGGCCTGTAATATTAGAGTACAATACCATTGCAAAGTAATTGGTGTATTTGTGAACTGTTCTGAAATGCTAAAATGAAACCATAAAACTATAAAATGTGTTATTATTCATTAAAAATGCATAGTTTATAAGGGTATCTCTGATCATTGTTGAAGCATAAATGGCCAATTTCACCCATAATTAGTCAATTTAGTATGAATTTTTTTACTTGGTATATTTTGTTTAACCTCATCTATATTTATAAAAACAGAAACTGCGATTTATTGCTTTCAAAATTTGACACAAATTTTGAAATGTTGTTTAATTATAATGCTTTTAAGAAATGGTTTGGATTCTCCTTGCCTAAGGAAACTCACATAGTTATTTCAAGATACGCTCTTTACTGATTGATCCATTCATTCATTCAGTGAGTATTTATTTATCATGGTATGTGTGCCAGATATAGAGGGTAGCTTTGGTAAGCAATAGCCATGCTATACGCGTTTCCCAGGTAGTTCATTGGTAAAGAATCCACCTGCCAATGCAGGAGACTCAGGAGACACGGGATGTAGCCCTGGGTGGGGAAGATCCCCTGGAGAAGGACATGCCAACCCACTCCACTATTCTTGCCTGGGCAATCACATGGACAGAGGAGCCTGGAAGGCTACAATCCATGAGGTCGCAAAGAGTCAGACACAACTGAGCAACTGGGCATGCATGCACGCATGCAACTATACTATCTTTAAGTATAGCCAGGGAGCAGATAATGGAGTTAAGATACATTAAATGACAGTGTAACTATTGTTGGAGGGAGTGGAGAAAAAACTTAAAAAGCTCTGACTGATGCAGTTGGATGGGGACCACATGGCTATAAATATTGAAGTTTATTGATGAAATCTAGGTGAGGCATGATGGTAGTTGGACCATGATAATGGTGGATTGAAGATGTCGAAAAGGAGAGAGATTTGAGAGAAATGTAGGAGGTAAAAATCCTTAGGGCTTGAGGATAAGATAACATGTGAAGGGGTTGCAAAGAAAAAAAAAAACATGTTGACAGATCACACTTAGATTTCTGGACAATGGACAATTGATGATACTTTGTAGTGAGACAGGAAGACTGAACAAAGACCAGATTTGGGGTGGCAATTTTCTTGTTGACATTTGATTTTGCAGTAGATTTTACATGCAAGAAGCACTGCCAAGTCGATGGATGATATATGTCCAGAGTTTGAAAGAGAAGGACATGGGTCATGGTTGAAGTGATTAATTTAGATTGCATTTGGGTATAATAGATAACTGAAATCATGGTGTGAGTGAGAGTCTAATGCTTAATTTTGGCAGGACAATTTTTAAGCTCTTTACTTTTTGAAGGGCAGTTGGAGTATTAAAAACAAAATCTAAAAAAATAATTTAAAAACCTGGAAAAATATACATCAAAATATACATCAGTCATAGTATAAGGGAGGGGCCTCCCATATTTTAAATATATATATATATATATATCAAAGGGGACCTGAATTTCATCTTTAATGTTTTATTTTGGTTAAACAGGAGCTTTATGCAAAGACAGAATATTAACCGTTGCTAATTCTGGGCTGTGGGAGAAAATATTCTGGTTAATTTTTATTCTGGACCTTTTTAATTTTCTGAAACTCTTAATCTAAAACATTTTTTAAAAATACATCATTCTAAACTGGAATGTCACTAGCCCATTTAAATATTTTGTACCAACTTGATTGCCTAGCAAAGCTTGCTTCTGTGAGTAAACTCTTTAATTCATAGTTCTTTATTCTTGATCAGAATGATTGAATCAAAGTTATTTAATATGACAAACATCTTTTCTAGATACCAAAGTAATAGTGGAAAATAGTGGAAAACTTTCAAAAGCTGAAGAATTTTGTTCACTTTTTTCCTTTTTAGTTTATGTAATTTCTACTACCCTGTCTTCACATTGACTGATTCTTTCCTTGTCTGTGTCAAATCTACGGATGAATCCATTTAAGGCATTCTTTATTTTTTGTTACTGTTTTCTATTTCTAGCATTTTCATGTTATTCATTCTTCAGTATTCATCTCTGCTGAAATTACCTGTTTGATTTCACCTACTCTCTTCCTTTTCCCTTAGAGCTTTTAATGTATTGATTATGGTTATTTAAAATCTCCTGTCTGATAATTCCAGTGTCTGAAATATATGAGTCTGGTTCTGATGATTGCTTTAGAATGTGATTTTCCTTTTTTAAGACATGCCTTGGATCTTTTGGGTGAAAGCCAGACATCTTGTATAGAGTAGTGGATGGTGAGGTAAATACACTTTTAGTGTAGTGATTTATCATAATCTGGTTGGGAGATGAGCAGTGTTGCAAGTGTTGCTATGGTTATCATTGTTGAGGTGTGTTGTTGCTATGGGCACCAGAGCCTTCAAATTCTGCTGGTTACTTTGTTTTATTATTGGAGGCTTCTTTGTGTGCCAATAGAGTAAGCGTGGGGCAGGGGGCATTCTCTAACGTTCTAAGTAATACACAGTTGGCCTGAATCTTAGGGCTGTGACCTCCTCCAGCGGAAGAACTTCTTCAGCCTCCCATTCCCCTCCCCTGTAGTGAATGACCACCCATGCTGTTAGTCGATGGTAATGAGGCCTTTTCCCCTACGGATTTTTTCTTTCCTGTCTTTTCTTTTTTCACCTAAATGAAATGAGTGGTATTCCCTTAACTCAACTGTCATGGTGGTTCACCAGTGCCCTCCAGTGATGTCCTTTCCTCTGCTGATTAAGCCTTTCCTTCCTTAAGGGAGAAGACTTTGGGCAAGCTCACAGTGGCTGGCTGCTGTGGCCTTTCCCCACTCAGCACCTCCCAGGGTAGAGGGCTTTCTCTAGATTCTCCCCATCCCCCTGTGAGATTCTGATTCTGTTCCTGGAGGAAAAAGCCTGCAAAAAGTTAGGAACCCTGTTGTGACTATGGCCCCAGGAGCTCCACACTCTCATGCCCTCCCATGGCCTCCAGGAATTTTCCCTCTCTACCAGTTTATATAGCACCTGGTGGATTATGCCCCAGGTGTCCAAATGTTCAGGCCTGGTATGTTGCTGAAGACAACTCTCTTCAGATTTTTTATAATTTTATTTATTTTTGGCTGTGCTGGGTCTTTGTTGCTGCACAGGCTTTTTTCTAGTTTCAGCAAGTGGAGGCTACTCTCTAGTTGCGGTATGCAGTTCTCATTGCAGTGGCTTCTCTTGCTGGGGAGCATGGGCTCTAGGGCCCACAGGCTTCCGTAGTTGCAGCTCCTAGGCTCTAGAGCACAGGCTTAGTAGTTGTGGTACACCAGCTTAGTAGCTCCATGTCATGTGGGGTCTTCCCAGACCAGGGATAGAACCCTTGACTCTTGCATTGGCAGACAGATTCTTCACCACTGAGCCACCAGGGGAGCCCTCTTCAGAGTGGTTTTTTGTCCCATGACCTCATTTCTCTGATAGGTTGATGAAAAGTCATTGATTTATCTGTCCAGACTTTTTCTTACTGTAAGTATAGGAGTTCCCTCTTTGCAGCTCTCTATATCTCTCAGTTGAAATGCGAAGTCTGATCCATATTTTGGAAACTTAATAAGGTCTGCGTCTCCTCACAAAGGTACAAAATGTTTGCTATGGAAATAGAGAAGGATAAAGAAAAATTTTGAATCACCCATAACAACCCAGACAACTGCTATGAACAATATTGGTAATTTCTTCTTCCAATTTTTTTTTTAATTTCCTAATAATATTTAGAAGGTATCATTTATATAATTTGTATCCTACCTTTTGTTGAGTGACGCAAGTTCTCACTTAAACACAAAGGTGCTCAAACTTCTTACTTTACCCTTTTGAAGACAGATGGCAGCTATCTTCCCAAATGAAATACTCTTGGCTTGATGTCAGGTTGGCAGGTAAGGCCACCACAGATACAGCTTTCATCTCAATAACACAGGTAATTTGATACTTCTATATAGACCCTGTAATGTTGCTGGGCTCAAGACCTACAACACAGAAGAGCTTTTCAAGGACCATTCTAGAGACTGTTGTATAGAGAATTGGTGTCATTTCCCTTCGTCATATCTTTCCAAAACCCAGAGGTTTGAAACTTCCTTAGGAAGATTTGTCTAATATTGAAAATGTGTTTGGCTCCTTCTATACATCTGGTAAAAACACCACCAGTATTTGATCGGTTGTGTCAGTGAGATAAAATGATATCATTGACTAGAGGATAAACCAGAATGGCAGTTTAGAGCATCGAAAATAAGACAATCTTTGTAGCATACAGTGTTTGCATCTTTAGATTTTACTGAAAAATTTGTGCAGGTAAAAAAAAAAAAAAACTTTGTTTTAAGGTAAGTTAATCTTTTGCCATCAGAGAGAAAATAATTTTTCCCTCCTGTTTCCAGTTGATATAGGTCTTCTCTGTATTTCCCTGTTTGAACACATAAATCAAAATATATCCAGCATCAGGATATTTGTCATATGCAGCTTCTCTTCCTCAGATAATTATTTAAAAAGTATTTAAGCAACTTATCTCCATCATTTTCCTGCCCTTTTAAAAAACTTGATATTTGGAAAAACTAATACAATTATGTAAAGTTTAAAAATAAAATAAAATTTAAAAGAAAATAAATAAATAAATAAAATAAACAAATGGCACACACAAAAAAATAAAATAAAAATAAATAAATAAAAAACTTGACAATTAGTTGGTTTCTCTTTAGTTCTACTCAGTTAGAAATATTTAACCCTTGGTTGTAATGTCTGTTTTCCTCTATACTGTTAAATTTTTATGTGTCCTATTGGGAGATGTTCTTTCTTTTTTTTTTTTAACCTTCAAATTAAAATATGGAGAGTTTTTAATTCCTTTTAAGTCAAAATACATCTATTCTATCTAAACCTTCCTTTAAAAAAAAATAGAACCATATCCTCATCGGTCATAATTAATTTTGACACCATAGGCTCAGTGGCGACTCAAAAACCTGTACTTTATGCGTCAACATTCGTTATTATTCTAATTAAAGTGGAACATTGTGCCCTCGCTAATCATTAATGGGTTTTCATTTTGTAAATGACATTTGCAGAAGTTAAAACAGGGAGTTCATGTGAAGTCCACAGGCAACAGTGTTGAAATTAGCATCACCATAGCAACAGTCTCCCATCATTAGCATTCAGGGCAACAGGAGGTGTTTTGTTGTGTTTTGTTTTCCGAAAAAAGAAAGAAAATCTTCAAAGGCAATGCCTACCAAACTCTCTTGGTAGATATTTATGTTTCTTATGTGCATATTGTACTGTAATAGATTTCTAAGTCTGTATAAAATCTTTTAAATTGCAGTGTGGGTTGTCACCTCTCCAGATTTGTGTTTTCACTAGTATACTAGCTAAATTTCATGATCTTTCTCCAGCTGTACATATCTGACCTGCTGAGCATATCTGGCAATTTACTCATTGCCAACCCGCTGCTCACCAATACGGTTTCCTATGTGGACCAAGAGGATCTTTATTCATGAAAATACTTGGTTCAGTCTAAAAGCATTATATGCATTCACAGTTTTTGCATTTAACTCATGGAAGGTAGAGTTATGCTGTTAAGATCCACTAGCGAACTCATTTAGAAAAAAAAATAGAGCCATGTTGTAGATATAGGCCAATGGTTATTCTCATTCATCTTTAGGTAGTATTCACAAGTGAGTCAAATAGAAACAAGTGTTACCTTAGCTGAGTCTCTAACAATGGTGTCTATTACATTATTACTTTGTATGTTTGTGTCTCTGTGTGTGTATGTATTGTTTGGATTGTAATAGTCTGGGAAAATTAAACAGTGGTGTATCTAGCATGTATGTTTTTCTCAGTACCAAAAATACATCAAAAAAGAGCACCATATTGACCTACCAGCTGCTTCTAAATCACAGTAGTAGTAGGTAATTATGAAATTCAAATGAAATTTTCTTTTCATTTATTCTACAACAATGTCAAAGCTCAAACCTAGAAGTGTTGCCCCAAGCTTGGATATAGATTGGTGTGCATGCACCTTGTACATTTTACCATGAATCACAACTATCTTCCCTGTTACACGTAAGGACAGGATGTCTATTCCACTAAGGTGCTTGGAGACAAGCCTGAGCTAGCCCCTACTAACAGAACAAAATAGAGCAGAAGACATGGCCGTCAGTTACGGATGTGTTTGTGCTATGATCAGTTCTGTCTCCCAGTGGATGAGACTCTAGATCATTTGAGCCATTCAGCCAACGAGAAGCCAGTGGTTTTGTGGCATTGAATGGTAGCAACTCTCAGAAACCACATATTCCATTGTGTGCTCCAGGACAGGAGGCCCACCAAACTCGTATCTATGCACAACCTTTGCCTAATCCACAGCTGGTCATCAAATGGTAACCAGAAAAGAACTTTTGCTTGAGATTTTCCATATGCCATGACCTGACTGGGAGGCAGCACAAGCCAGTCAGATGTCTATGTTCATACAATCCACTATATAAGGACAACTCAAACCCACTGAGGAGGAACCCATGCCTGACTACTATGAAAACCACTGTTGACCTTAGGGTACCAACACCTACTCTCTTTCTTTTTCTCTTATGTAATGGAAAGATTTCAAAGTTGGCTCTTATTTCAACAGATCTTACAAAGCCAAAAACTATTGACAGACAGAATCCCAATGGAAATAACCACCAAACATTGCATCTTTCTTCTCCATAGTCTGCTGTTTTATCTTACACATATAAATTCAAAGACTGTTTATACTACAGGTTTCCAAAGAAGCCACACAAACAGAGGGCTCTCACATCCACTTCTTGTCACTTGCTCTCTCACTGAGGATAATGGCCTTTGGGTTACATCTCTCCCACTTGCTCATTGTTAACCTTGGCTCTCTTCTCCTTTTTAGGCATGCTGAGCCTTAGACAAGACTGATTCTACCACCATATGAGAAGTGTGAGGTGTACACTGATGTAGATAGTGCAGTGACAGATGTAGCATATCATCATAGACTTTCATTTTCAGGGCCTTTTCTCCAGTTTTCCATCATTAATTTCCCTGGCTGAGACATTAGCATTTGCAAGTGGCCATGCTCTCTTTATATACAGGGGGCAGAAAAGTTAAGTACAGACGTTAGAAAAGATTGATTTTCTTCAGAGTAGACCACTCTCTAAATGCCAAAGGATGTGTTTTGACATAGAAACTCGAATGATTAAGAATAGCTCATGGTTTAGAAAGATCTTACTTAACCTCTAGTGCTCTGAGGTTTAATCCAATTTGGAGCCATGCTAGTCCACATATGGAATATGAATCCTAAAGGAATATGAAAAGCCTGATGCCAATAAGGAAGTTCTGCCATTAGGATGAGATGAGAAAATGTTTGTGACTTGGCACCGGGAATATGATGAATAAAGTTCCTGTGGGCAATGATTGCATTTATGAGCCCTGTTATTTCTTCCCAGTTGTCTTAGTGTAATTCCTTCAGTTAGCTCAAAGTAGTTCTTTCTAACATTAGGACCCGCTTATCTGCCTTCACATGGGTTTAGAAAGATGCCTATAAAATAGTTCTCTGCTGAAACTCAGAGTCTCTTGACCCACTATAAAGGGAGCAGTAAACAGTTTTCTCAGGAGAACCGCTCAGTATACTGCAGGTCTCCATAAAAACCTTTGTGACAAAATTGTCTTTACTGAAGTCCTCATCCATTGGATTAAAAAATAGGTTACTGTTAGCTTTTTGAAAATGAAAAAATGTTGGGCCTTTTTTTTTTACAGTAGTTTTTCACAACCAGGACCCCTCAAGCTATCAGTCTTATTTTTTATGCCATACTTATAGATACAGAATTTACAAAATGGTGTAAAGAAGTATTCATTTGTAGGGCAGTCATTCAGTTTATTCCCATGGCTGAGCTGAACTGAAACCATTCCTTGACAAGAATCTATTCTGATTTCAGGAAGGAGATTTCCCACCTTTTTATGGATAGTCCACGTGAAATGTTTAATACCTCAGGAAGATGTTCTTAATAGCTTCTTCTTAATAGCTTCTTGTGATCTTAAATCTTTTCTCTGTCCTCAGGGACTTATTGAAGAGTTACCAAGCTTTGTAATGCTTCCCAATGTAGATGATCACTTTTTGAATTGTTTTTCTCATGCCCAGAACACATGCTCCTGAGTATGCTTAACACTGGCTTCTGCTTTCAAGCTTTAGGTAATGCAAATGAATTTATTACATCATGAACGTTACATTTCTCTTGTAAGTTCATTCTCAGTATTCATAATGAAGAGCTTCCTTTCTTTGGCTGGTGTATAGGTCTTAATTTATTTTAGCACATTTTGCCCTAAATAGGGCAGCCAAAAAAATTAGAATCAATTGCATATATTCCCAATACATAATACTAATTCACACACCCAAAAGTATGTTGAAAGCTTACTGACAGTGTTTCTTACAAGCAGAAACAAATACAATGAAGGACGCATGCACACTGGACACTTTAAGAGCATCTCCTACATCGGCATTATTTGGTCAACACTACCTCAGCACAGGAATTTCTGCTTTAGGAAATAGGTTCAGCATGCCATAAACTAAGTAATTCTTACCTTTCTTCACTGATCATTTTCTGCTATTATCATTTAAGGAATCAGGTTTCCTCCAAAGACTCTAGGATTGAGGCCTTGTCCTTTAACTTATCTCTAATACACACTTCTATAATGTATCATTAGGCTGGTATCTACAGTCAGCTAATATGACTGCAGAAATGGGTTTACTCAAGTGTGAAAAGATAAAATCATGAAATGTAAGGGGAAGAAAGAATCTTAGAGATAAGCCAACCCAAAATTTTCATCTTATAGATAACAAAACTAAAGTACAAAGGGGAAAGTAATTTTGGTAAGATGGCTAAACTGGCCTAGAAAACTAGATTTTCTGACACCTGGTCCCATGGTCCTTCTACCAAGCCATGGTTGTTGGAATAGAAGGCATGTGCAAGTAGGGAATTGACAAGTCATCCTGTGTGTTTATATAGCATTTTATAAATCCCTTTCACATCTGTTATCCCATTTGATTCTTGCCATGTCCCATGAAGGATCTGAATAGCATAGACAGTTATCTTCCTTTTTCCTCCCATGTGGAAACTGAGGCTCTAAGATGTTTTGATTTACCTAAGATCCCTGACCATGGAGTAAAATTGGGGCATAAGTCATTTTTCTCTAATCTGAGAGCTTGTACTATTGTGCTGTGTTGTTAATTCATCCCTGCTGGGAAGCAATACAAAGGAGAAATGTTTATAATCATGTCACTTTCATCCCCAGGCCAATAATTCCAATTTTCACCTAAGCTTTGGAAAATACACTATTATGTCATTTCCTTAGGTTGCTGATTTAACCATTTGAGTGTCAGAACTGTGTCTTATGTAGTCACTTTACTGACATGACCCATTTGCTATCTACCCTACACTTACACCAACCCTCAGGCCCCTGCCCTGTGTTTTACTCTGCAGCCTAAACAGCCCTGCCCAACATACATCTTAAAAGCAGCAAGCCTGAGGAAATGTTTGGTCTCATCTAATACAGCGTGCATGTGTGCTCAGTTGTGTCCAACTCTTTGCGAACCCATGGACTGTAACCCACCAGGCTCCTCTGTCTATGGAATTTTCCAAGCAAGAATACTGGAATGGGTTGCCATTTCCTACTTCAGGGCATCTTCCTGACCCAGGGATCAAACCTATGTCCCCTGCATCTCCTGCATTGGCAGGCAGATTGTTTACCATTGAGCCACCTGGGAAACCATATAATACAGAGGGAGATATAAAATATGGCTATGAAAAACAACCACCAGGTGAGGCTATGGCACTGATTTCAATCTAAGCCTTATGATCACATTAAAGTATCTTAGTTCAGTAAATGGATCTGAAAATATAGTGTAGCTTTTTCTAAATGTTGCAAAACAACAACAAACCATTAGGCCATACTATTTGATTAATATGTTGTGTCCAATGCATTATTTTCAAGAGCATTTTCAAAACAAGTTGTTGAAATCAGATTCTTTTTACTTGAAGAATAACCCATTCAAAAGGTGTACAAAAATGGCAAGTGTTCAGTGCAATGCAATCATCACAAAATGGACACATTCTATCTATGAGAGAGAATAGATGCAAATATGGTAGTTATCTAGGTGAATGGTTTATGGGTGTTCTTTTAACATTTTGGTAGATTTGAAAATTTCAAAATAAAAGTGTTACAAGGAAAAATAATACATTACTAATACTTTGGAAACCACCACTTCACCCCTATGCTCTCTCCCAGTCACTACTCCTCCCTTATCCTAAAGGTAACCACTACCCTGTTTATTAATACCATGGTTTAGCTTTGCCCATTTTTGAACTCTAAAAATGGAACCATATAGTATATAAACTTTTGTGTTCATGACTCAACATTTTGTTTATGAGATGAGCTCACATAGTTCCATGTAGCTGTCATTCATTTTCATTGCTATATAATTGTTGTTGTTGCTCAGTCACTAAGTCGTGTCCAATTCTTTGTGACCCCATGGACTGCAGCACATCAGACTTCCCTGTCCTTCACTATCTCTTGGGGTTTGCTCAAACTCATGTCCATTTATTTGGTGATATCTTTCACCATTTCATCCTCTGTCACCTCCTTCCCCTCCTGCCCTCAATCTTCCCCAGCATCAGGGTCTTTTCATGAGTCGGCTCTTCACATCAGGTGGCCAAAGTATTGGAGCTTCAGCATCAGTCCTTCCAAAGAATATTCACAGCTGATTTCCTTTAGGATTGACTGGTTTGATCTCCTTACAGTCCAAGGGACTCTCAAGAGTTTTCTCCAGCACCACAACTCAAAAGTATCTGATGTGGTATTATAAAAATGTACCATGATTTATTTATCTATTATATTGGTGATGGACATTTTCTTCCAGTTTGGAGACATTATAAATTAATGCTTCTATGAGCATTCTTGCATGTGTATTTTGGTGCACATGTGCGCGCTTTTATGTTGGGTATATATCTGAGAGTAAAATTGCCCGTGATGAGGGCGTGGATATGTTGAGTTTTAGTAGATATTTCCAGACACTTCTTCAAAGTGGTTGTACCAGCTTAAACTCCCACTAGCCGTACAGGAAGTAACTGTTTCATATCTCAACAATACTGATATAGTCAGTCTTTAAAATTTTAGCCATTGCAATGAGTGTGTAGTATAATAAAATCTCAAATGGTTTTAATTCTCATTCCTCTGATTACTTATAAGACTGAATGTTTTTACAAGTATCGTTGGCCATTTAGGGTGTCCTCTTGTGTGAAGTATCTGTTCAATCACTTGCCTACTTTTTTAATTGGTTCATCCTTTTTATTATTGATTTGTTGGAGGTTTTTTTTTTTTTTTTAACATGTTCTTGGTTACAACCCTTTGTGAACTATATGTGTCACAAATATCTTCTCTCATTGTATAGTTTCCTTTATAATTCTCTTAATTGTATCTTTTGATGTATATAAGATCTTTCCAATATATAACTTTCTTTATCACTAATTCTTTATGTGTCCTAGTTAAGAAATCTTTACCTAACCCAATATCATGAATATTTTCTTTTGTCTTTGAGAAGCTTAATTTTTTTATCTTTCAAACTTAGATATATTGTCCACCTGGAATTGTTTTTTGTGTGTTTGTCATTTGTGAGATAGGAATTGTTTCATTTTTTAAAGCATAAATATTCAGTTTGCCCAGCACCACTTCCATTCTTGAAGTAATCCCAACTTTGTTGTGATGTATGACTCTAAAAAATTCATTTTTGGATTTGATTTGCTAATATTTTGTTTAGGATTATTGCATACATGTTCACTAGTGATACTGGTCTGCAGTGCTTGTCAAGCTTTGGTATCAGGATGACTCCAATCTCGTAAAAGGAAGTCAGGAAGTATTGCCTCTTCTCTTCTCTGGAAGAGTTTATGTAAAATTGGTGTTTCTGCCTGTGGTGTGATCTGGTCCTAAAGTTTTCCTCAAGGGAAACTTAATAATTAAAGTCAATTTCTTAAAGATTATAGGGCTATTCCAGTTTTCATTTTCTTCGTGTGACAGTGTTAGTTAAAGCAGGATAAGATACTCTAAGATGGCTATGGTCAAGCCTTGCTGATCTAACCAGAGGCTAGCTTGCTAGTGTAAATGAGCAAGACTGGCCAAGTGTAAGATAATGAGAACCAGTGGGGACTGCAGAGTGCATGCCCCTTTAAGACTGGTGAATGTCAGCTCTGGCCAGTTATTACCATGTAAGGAAGGGCACCTAATATAGCCAAATCATTCCCTTTAAATGAGAAGTCAAAAATTTAGATCAGTGTTAAAAAAAAAAAAAACCCTGAATATTTAAGTGTTGAGTAATTTAAACAAACAAACAAAAATTGAGTGGGCTCAACAAATTGTGTCAGAAAAGGCAATGGCACCCCACTCCAGTACTCTTGCCTGGAAAATCCCATGGACAGAGGAGCCTGGTGGGCTGCCATCTATGGGGTTGCCCAGAGTCAGACACGACTGAAGCAACTTAGCAGCAGCAGCAGCAACAAAATGTGTACATGCCAAATTTAGCCCAAAGATTGCTAGTTTGCAACTTTTATTCCAAACTAATAAAAAGCATGATAGCACAGATACAATTCAATTTTTAAATAAAAAATTCATTTATATTTGACATTTACTTATTTATTTTGACTCACACTTGGATATGAATTTGTTAGTTTATCATGTACCAATAAATGATACTATATATTTTTTTTAAGTTTAAAATTTAAAACACCCAAGTCTGTGAACAGCTAGAGTATTTTCATTTATTCTCATGCTTTTATGTTTGCTTTTCTCTAGATATTATTTTTAGTTTATTTATTTTGATTGGAGGATAATTATTTTACAATATTGTGATGGCCTCTGCCATTCATCAACATGAGGAACTGAGTATCTTTTTTCTTCCAGTTTTATTGAGATATAACTGACATACAGCACTGTATAAAGTGTATAGCATAATGATTTGACTTACACACATCATGAAATGGTTATAATAATTATTTTAGTGAACATCTATCATCTCATATAGATATAAAAGTAAAGACATAGAAAAAAATGTCCTTGTGATGAGAACGCTTAGAATTTACTCTCAAAGCTTTCACATGTAACATACATTACATCCCTAATACTTACTTTACTTGTAACTGGGAGTTTGTACTTTTAATTTTTATTTTATATTTGTAGGGCTTCCAGCATAGCTCAGTCAGTAAAGAATCTGCCTGCAATGCTGGAGACATGGGTCTCCAGCAATTCCTGGGTCGGGAAGATCCCCTGGAGAAGGAAATGGCAACCCACTCCAGTATTCTTGCCTAGAGAACCCCATGGACAGAGGATCCTGGCAGGCTTTAGTCTATAGGGTCGCAAGAGTCAGATACGACTTAGCACTATCTTTCTTTATAGCTGATTAACAATACTGTGTTTCAGGTGTACTGCAAAGTGGTCCAGTTATACATGTATAAAGTACGTAGGATAGGTTGCATTGTTTACTATTTTAGCCAAAGCTCCAATACTTTGGCCATGTGATGCAAAGAGCAGACTCATTGGAAAATACCCTGATGCTGGGAAAGATTGAGGGCAGGAGGAGAAGAGGGCCACAGAGGGTGAGATGGTTGGATGGCATCACTGACTCAATGGGCATGAATTTGAGCAAACTCCAGGAGATGGTGAAGGACAGAAGAGCCTGGTGTACTGCAGTCCATGGGGTCACAAAGAGTCAGATATGACTGGGCAAATGAACAATGACAACAAATGTGAAGTCTTAGTCTGTTTGGGCCGCTATAACAAACTACTACAGCCTGGGTCCCATATAAACAGCAGAAATTTATTGCTGACAACTCTGGGGGCTGGAATTCTGAGAGTAGGGTGCCAGCATGCTAGGTGAGGGCTCTCTTCCAGGTTGCATGTATGACTATGTCCTCCTCACAAGGAAGAAAGGGCTTGGGGACTCTGTGGGGCATCTCTTTCATAAAAGCACCAGTCCCACTGTTAAGAGCTCCACCCTTATGATGTAATCTCCTCCCAAAGGCCCCAACTACTAACACCATCACCTTCCACAGGTAGGGAGTGGTTAGGATTGCAGCATGAATTTTCGGGAGTCAAACATTCAGACCATAATGGTGATTTTTTTTTTTTTTTCCCAACATGAAACAGTGTTAGAGCCTAGGTTCAAACCAGCGTTTTCTAACTCAAGCCTGGAAATGTCACTCATTTCACTTAAGACACCTCAGAGGTTCATAGAGAATACAGCTGAGTGGACTTAGGCCCGTCTTCAAACTTCCGTGTGTTTTCCTGCCCATCTTTTTTTAAGTGTTCTGTGAAGCAGATTGATAACTGAAACATAACTTTAAAGATGTTATTTACTTTTCAAATTTAGTGTGAGACTAACGAAAATTAGAATTTATTCTCCATTTAAAACTATCTAAACAACCAAATAAATACAAGTATGTCTGTATTGTCAGTTATAATAAACATGTAATGATTATTTATTTTAGATATTTGACTAATTGAATAAATTAGAACAGCAGAAATTTAATGACACTGGTAGAAACATTTCCTCCAAAGTTGGCAGCTGTCAATTATTCTTCATGTTTTGAACAGGATTCACTGTAATAAAATCACCTATTATTTCTGATAAAAATGGGCAAAGCACACACACATAAAATCTCTTGGTTTGTCTTAATGCCTCTGTAGCAAAAAACTGATGACATTTTTCATTTCCTTTGTCCTTTCCAGACAAAAGCCACCTCTATATGGCTCTATAAGTCTTCAATTCAGGGGTATAGCCGTTATCTTAATGGGATTGTACTTGATTAATCTGATAAAATTTTGGCAACCTACCCACATTGCTTCCTTCAGCTGACATAAAATTCACTCAGGTGACCAGCTTTATCTTACAAGGAGTGAAAGGAAAGCCTTTGTCATACCTGTCTGCACCTGGATTTCAAGCCTTTGAAAAAGATTAAAGGTACCAAATATCTTACCTGCTGTAAGTATTGGGTTGGCCCAAAAGTTCATTCGGTTACTGAATACAGTATTCACTGAAGTTTGTCATGAAAATGAAAAATGTTTCTTTTATTTTTACTTAAAGTCAAACAACCTTTTTAGCAAACCCAACTGGTGATACCCACAGACGTACCTAGTGAAATGCTTGTCTAAGGTATATGAAATTTTCTACCCGGTGAATCAAAACCCTCTCCTGTTCTTTTAATGCTCTGTTCCCTGACTAGTGTCCCAGTTCAAACAGTTATACATCTTACCACCCTATTGCCTCTGAAATCTTGCTCCTCTCCCTTTTTCCTTTGCTTTCACTCCCACTGCCCGTTCAGCTTCTCTGAAGTAATCCGTTTCTCTCCTTCAGTCTTTTAGCTTACTGAAATGTCTTTTTTTGAATACTAGCATTCTGACACTAGTTACTAGAATTCTGACACTAGTTTTGAAGACTGCCTGCCTGATTCAGACATTTGTCTATCAGAAAGAATTCTTAATCACTGTCTTTAATTAGGATATTTGAAGGGGTCCTTAACTGGAGGTTTGAAGGCATCAGAAAAGATTGAGAATGACTGAACTCATGCTATATAAATGAGAATTATTTACTGTTGGCTATGCACTTAATGGAAGCCTGATTAGATATAAAAATATATAACTAAAAAATTACATAAACACATAAATAAATGTCTGTATGACTAAGTGCATACCAAAGCATCCTGATACTCCTTAGCAAGAGCTAGAAAAAGAGATTTTTATCCTGGGACTTCCCTGGTGGCCCAGTGACTAAGACTCCATGCTCCCAATGCAGGGGACCCAGGTTTAATCCCTGGTTGAAAAGCTGGGTCTCACATGCCACAACTAAAACCTGGCACAGCCAAATAAACCAATGAAAATAAATATTTTCTTAAAAAAGAGATGGTCTCCTGATCCTGCTATAGATTGCACTTCTTTCCCGGTATCCAGTTATTAGGGATCCTCTCCATTGTGCTTCATTCCCACCTGAGCCATATACATTGCTTTCTTGTGTCAGAACTTTTAATGCTCATTGACGAGAATTCTTGATCTCTCTGTGGTTGAACCCAGCACACATTTGAAATAAGGGTTCCGCATCAACTTCCTAAGGCATGCTATTGCCAATATGCTTTACAGAGTGCCTGATACCAGTTACTTTCCAACCGCAGTGTTTTCTCTTTCTCTTCTGTGTCCCCTCCCGTCTTTCTCCACCTCTCTCCTTTCCCATCTTGTTCCTCCTTCCCTTCTTCTTCTGCCTTTTACCTTGCATTGTGGGAGTAAAAAGTTTCTATTCCCAGTTCCTTTGGCAGACAGATAAACTTTCAGAGGAGAGTTTAATGGGGAAAAAAGCTATTTCATTATACAGATATCCAGATGTCCCAATATCATGAAGCCTCCTATAATACTCTTATGTTGAACTTCCTCTTTATGTGCAATCTGTATGGGCTACACTGAAACATAGCAGACATACCATAGGTATTAGTTGCTTTAATACACAGTCTTCCTAGGCACTGGTTTGTGCTAAAATGTACTATTCAAATAAAAGCATCCCAGTACAAATTGAACAAAGAAAGAGAAGTCCTGATTGAACACAGAGAAATGTTATTCTCAAATACTCATGTGCACAAGAATTGCCTGAGACCCTTGTTAAAACCCAGACTCAGACTCAGCCAGTTTAGAGACAGATCTGAGATTCTGTGTTTCTAATCACTACCTCGGTGGTGCTACTGCTGGTCTACAAACCGCACTTTGAACAGCAAGGTAGTGGATTGTTTGTGACTTACCCATTCACTTGTGCCATGATGCCACTCAAAACAGGTTGCTTGAAAACTAAAACAATTTAGAGCACCAAATAAAGATTGTCACATGCCTCATTTTTCAACATACCATCTTGAATCAAAATGATGTGCTAAACCATCCAGGTGTGCATATCTGTTGTCATTCTAAATAGGCTCCGATGAAATGTCAGTATAGGAATAGGCGTATAGAGGTAAATGACTTTTGCTAATGTAGTTTTTGTTTAGAATTTGCGCTTCTCCTGCCCTTCAAAAGAACTAGCCATGGCTTAAATACCAGCGTACAAGAAATGAGGCGGTGACACAAAAGCCCAAGTGCACCTGACTTCTTAGCTTATCAGGTTGAAAAGACAATCCCTGTTACTTGGTAGCAAGCAGCTGGGAATATTGGTGTTCAAAGCTGGGTTTTCTCAAAGGCAAAAACAGCATCAAAATATAAAAAGCTTTTTATTTCTGGCATGAGTGATAAAGATGCCAAACTGAGAAGCAGGTGAAAAAACTTAGCTTCTGCTTCTACAGGCTAATTTTATATGTGTTCTTGTCCAGCTGTTCTTCGTAAGTCCAGCTGGTAGTGCACAGGACAGGTGGTAATCCCTGCTTAGTGGCTCATTACCACCCAGAGGCTTTGATCTGGCTAATACATAATCAATCAGGTTCTGAATTTTAATATCCCTCCTATTTTCATTTCACTTGTTTCACCTAAATTTATTTTCCAAAGCCCCAATATGACTTTGCTTTTTAATAAGATTATTTTTGATCATTTATTTATTTTGACAGAACTAGGCTCACGATATGCCAGCTGGAGTTTATTATGCCCCTGAATCATAAACTTTTTCTTCTTCCTTCTTTATCTCCTCACCAGATCCAAATCGCAAAACTGAAGGATAAAGTTTTAATTTGGGATGTACAAAAGACTGAAACCATTTTAGAGGAGAGCATTAATGAAAATCAATATCTAAAAGCCTCTGTTTAAGACTGTGAGCCCAGTAGTTTATGCTTCTCTTCTAGTCTCTCCAGAGTCGTGATGTGCATAAATTACCATTACGAAACAAACACAAATCCCAACTGTGAAAAGTTAACCACTCTCAACTAGTCATGTATTCTGTAGTGCTTATGTGATTATTAATTATTTCGAAAGGTAGCAGTTGAGGTATTTTTCCAATATTTTCTCCACTTGTTAAATGATTTTGTGCATATGTAACTATATACTTCAGAGAAGGCAATGGCAACCCACTCTAGTACTCTTGCCTGGAAAATCCCATGGATGGAGGAGCCTGGCAGGCTGCAGTCCATGGGGTGGCTAAGAGTCAGACACGACTGAGCGACTTCACTTTCACTTTTATGCATTGGAGAAGGAAAGGGCAACCCACTCCAGTGTTCTTGCCTGGAGAATCCCAGGGACGGGGGAGCCTGGTGGGCTGCTGTCTCTGGGGTTGCACAGAGTCAGACATGACTGAAGCGACTTAGCAGCATCAACTATATACTTATTATGTGTGTCGGTGTGCATGTTATCTTCCTGTATATCCCTTAGATGCTTCTAAGGCTGAAAGAACCAGCTGAAATTTCTGCCTCTTCCTCACAAGTATCTGTGTATTTAACAATTTGCGTTTTTGTATGCAAACAGTAAATATCTCAAGTTGGCATAACTCTTCTTTAATGCCCTAAAAAAAGACTTCAGAATGGGAGGGATTTCAGAGGGTGAGTAAGTAAAAGACCAAGTATCCGAAGTAGAACAAGGCTGAAGGAGCAACCGAGGAGGAAAAGTGTCTGTTCTCTAGCTGGTACTGTCCGAGAGCATTAGATTTCTTTTTTGAGGGGAAAAAATTTAACAAAGTTTTTTAAAATTGTTGACAATAGTTTCATTTATATTAGCTTTTCCTGCTTCCTTGTTAACTCACAATAGCACCTCTATGGACAATGGACTGGTGCTAACAGCCTAAGTACCGTGAGCTTTTTTAAAAGCAGATGGCCTGGGGCCATTCTGCTTATTATATCATTGCTTTCAATAACGTAACAGTTCTTTTCCAATAGCCCCTTTTGTTTTTTTGCTTCATTGCTGGCACATGTCTTTAATATGTAATCTATAATATTAACATGAAAATGGCTCTAAAATACTATTACTTTCCCCATCTGTGACCCAGTACTGTTTATCATCATGTAATGATCGTTCTTATTGCAGATGGCCCTCTTTAAATAGCATTTTAAAGACATTGAGGGTACTTCCTACAGAGATTGACAGACGAAATGATTTAATATCTAAAACCTCTGGTCGGCCCAACGTGTGAGAAATGACTGGAGTTGCAAAGCACCAGTCAATTTCAGAGCAAGGTATAAGAGGGACAGGAGGAGAGTGATTTAAAAAAGAAGTTTGTGTGTGTGTGTATGGCATGAATATTATCTTTGAGGAGAACTGAAATGGGCTGAACAGAACTTAATCGTAAGGAACAATTCTTTATTGTACTTCTTGAGGAAGGTGTTTATGTTTCCTTTTTGACAGTTCACCACGACACTAATAGGAAAGGATTTTATAATGAAACTGACAGTTGAGTTCTCTATGGTCAACATATACTCAGTTTCCAGGTTGAAAGTCCAAACTACTGAACTCTACAGAACCTCTTTAGCCTGTTTAGTTTTTTGTTTTTTGTTTTTTTTTTTTCCCTCAAGATCCTATCACCAAGACGTCTTTGTCTTCATGATTTGCTTTCTCCTCTCCATTCTTTCTGCATTCCTTGCTGGGAACTGTCAGTAAAATATCTGGGTTGGAGCAAAAGTACTGATACTAATGCTTCCATATATCAACTGTTTCCCAGTTGAAATGCTACCACACACATCATGAGCATGTTCACTTCATGGCTAGCCATTGCATTGGGGAGGAAGATTTTATGAGTCTGCTCACAACACTCCCATTCCTTGCTGTTGTTCAGTCGCTGTCATGTCCAAGTCTTTGCAACCCCATGGACCGCAGCACTCCTCTGTCCTCCACTATCTCCCAGTTTACTCGAATTCATGTCCATTGAATCGGTGATACTCGCTAACCATCACATCCTCTGCCGCCCTCTTCTTCTTTTGTCTTCAATCTTTCCCAGCATCAGGGTCTTTTCCAATGAGTCGGCTCTTTGCATCAGGTGGCCACAGTATTGGAGCTTCAGCTTCAGCCATCAGTCCTTCGAATGAATATTCAGGGTTGATTTCCTTTAGGATTGACTGGTTTGGTTTCCTCGCAGTCCATGGGACTCTGAAGGAAGTTAAACACAATATTTTGTTTATCTGCCTGATATTTTCAGTTTCTTTGTTCTCTCTTAACGTAAGTTCTTCACAAAAACTAGCCCATGTGTGTTATCATTCTCAATGTGTTTATGGTCCTTAACATTACTCTCAAATCGTACAATAAGTGGTGACTAAGATCACAAGTAGACCAGGCCAGAGCAGTTATGAGGACCAAATTAAGTGTGAGTTTTTATGACAGTACAAAACTTTCATAATTATTGTTTTAATATGTGTAATGGCACTTGCTTCAGAGAGCTAGCCTCAGAAGAGAAAGAAACCTCCTGACCTTAAAGTATAATTTTTCAAAACCATAATTCAACTCAGTAGAGTTGGTCATATTTTAGACTTTCCCCACCATTCAGAAACTATGTCTGAATTTCTATCTTATATCTAAATTTTCCAGGTAGAAAAGATATAAATATATATAAATATAAATCCCATCTGTGAAACATAACCATTTTCATCCCTCTGAAGGTTTTTTCCACTGTTGTTGGATTTCAACTTTTGTACTTTTATTCATTTTGATGTAAAAAGTAAAATTTAAGGACAATCTAATCACACTCTGGCTCTCTCACTAAGAAATTTCACCTAAAATTTAATTAAATTCATCATTATTAAATAAGCTTGTTGAAGTTTCTTTTAGTCAGAGAAGTTGAAAAACACAAGCTGATAGATTCATGCAGAAAGCCATGAAATTTAAAAACCAGTGGGTGAATTTTATTCAGAATTCTTCATGGATATTTTGTATTTCTGCCTTCATTTTCAGAATAATGCATGTTATTACTAAATTTGGAAATATTCTAAAATTGGAAATCCGACTCCACTTGATTCAAAACACAGCCTTTTCTCATATCAGTCTTTTTAAAACAATGGTTAAAATGCGTTCAGTTCATACCCTTACACTGAATCCTTATGCACGGTCTGTCTTGTTTTTCCTTACCTCTCCTCCAACTGTCCTCTACAAAGATGAGAAGTTTTCTTCCCAACACGAAATTCCCTTGATTATATATTAGAGAGAACTGACACTTTGTATCAAAGTTTAGGAAAAGCTAACATAAGTAGAGCTTCTGTGAAATCTGTTTTACCAAAAAAGACTGGATTTACTGCTGATAAATAATGGATTTTTTTTTTAACTATTTGCATTTGCTCTTTGTTAAAACTCATGAACAGCTTTATTAGTTCTAGGTAGCACATTTATTTTTGCCCTGGGTAAAGACTGAAACTCCATTACTTTGGCCACCTGATGCAAAGAGTTGACTCATTTGAAAAGACCCTGATGCTGGGAAAGATTGAGGGCAGGAGGAGAAGGGGACGGCAGAGGATGAGATGGCTGGATGGCATCACTGACTTGATGGACGTGAATCTGAGTGAACTCCAGGAGCTGGTGATGGACAGGGAGGCCTGGCGTGCTGCAGTTCATGGGATCGCAAAGAGTTGGACACAACTGAGCAACTGAACTGAACTGAAAGATGCTTCTTGAGTAAAATGTCCACTTATAGGATTCAAAATCTTGAAATATAATCAGTGTCACCAATGGGCCAAAGAATAGAGGCAAGGAGATGACCAACCACTTTTCCCCTCAGCAAATTATTTACTGTCAAGTGCTACAATCACATTTCATCTATAAAGAGAGCTTTGAGCGAAGTCTGTGTTTTGCATACATGTCTTTACATTTGATTATAATTGAATATAAATATATGCCAATTATTTAGCTCTAGTTAAAATCTGCTAAAATATAGGGAGGCTTGTGAGTGACGCAAATTGGAGATTTGCATAAATTTAGGGTGCAATTTCAGAAAAGTAAATAAACATTATTTTTGCTTTCTGACTAAAACACGCTAGGTATATTACCTTGTTTACTCACCAAACAAGCAAAAAAAAAAAAATTACCAAAAAGCAATGAAACAAATCTCAGCTCACCTTCTTAACCCTTCCACTGCCATTGCCATGACTTACAAGTCAAAAATAGAGAGCCACTTCTTTACTGATGGACAGAAATTTATTAGAAAGCCACAGATGAATAAAGAACAACGTAATAGAGTCTGAAACATTCAAATCACTTGTTTTTTAGGAAAGTATTGTGGGTTTTGAAAGGACATCAATCCAATCAAAATTTATTTGAACAGGATTCTTTTTTAGACTATCTCACAGGCAGTCTCAACTTATGGTATTTTTGTTGTAAAGTAAGTAATAGAGGCCAGATCTGATTTGCTGGAAGTGCTGTCATATGATTCCAATGTCTAACCTCTATTTGGGTACATAGCCCCTCTTTCTAGTCAACAGGAATGTGTTCTTCTAACTAATAGCAATTAAAACCTTATTTGTCCTCCTATTGAAAGAGCTCCTGGTGGTAGTCTTGGAGAAAACATGGGAAGGGGATTAGTGATGTCATACAAGGAGATGAAGCATTATTTTAACATTTAAAAAGTAAAGAGAAGATGAATTTTTTCCTCTTAGAAAATGAATTTTATCAAAGTATAGTTGATTTACAATGTTGTGTCAATTTATACTGTATAACAAAGTGACTCAGTTATACATAAATATATATATATATAATTTTCATATTCTTTTCTACTATGGTTTATTACAGGATAGTGAATATAGTTCTCTGTGCTAAATAGTAGGGCTTTATTGTTTATCCATTTATAGTTTGCATCTTCAAATCCCAAACTCCCAATCAACCCCTCCCCTTCCCCTACCCCTTGACAACCACAAGTCGATCTTCTATGTCTGTTAGTCTGTTTTTGTTTCATGGATAATTTCATTTATATCATATTTTACATTCCACACATAAGTGATATCATATGGTATTTGTCTTTCTCTTTCTGACTTACTTCACTTAGTATAGTAGTCTCTAGGTCCATCCATGTTGCTGCAAATGGCATTGTTTCATTCTTTTTAATGGCTGAGTAATATTCCATTAGGTCTTCCCAGGTGGAAGGGTTCCTTTTTCTCCCCCCCTCTCCAGCATTTATTGATGATGGCTGTTCTAACTAGTGTGAGGTGATACCTCATTCTAGTTTTTGAATTAAGAGAAAATGAACTTTAAAAATTATAAACCAATCAGCTTGATGTTGACAAGCAATGAAATGCTAGAAAATGACATTTAAGTGATAAATATAATGGGTATTTAGAAGAATATGCTCCTGAGAGTCAGCATGATAGCCTCACAATCTGTCAGGTCACATTCACATTTTTATTATGGCTACTCAATGGTTAGATGAAAGGACTGTTATAGCCAGTGTATTTTATGATTTTACACCACATTTTCCAAATTCTTTTTTGAGGACTTTGGGAACCAGATAAAGAACAGTGGGTTGGGTAATAAGGTGAATATGCAGCTGATAAAGACATCCAAAGAATGTCAATTGGTATATCAAGGTCAAAATAGAGTCTGTCTCCTTGAACCTGTATTTTAAGTAGCTATGCCTTTGCACATGGCTATTTCCTCTTCCTTCAACTTTTCTTTCACAGACTCAGCCTTCTGTCTGAAGACTTTGGTTAGCCAATTTTACCCATGCATCACTACCTCTGTGAACTGTCCTTTGGCTGTATTCAGTGAGCACATCTTTCTACCAGCACTTATCTAACTAAATTGTGATTGTTTGTTTATACATGTCTCCTGCTCTAGCCTATGAATGCCAAGAAGATAAGAACCACTTTGATCCATTGTGGTCTCCTTACTACCTAATATGGGCTTCCCTGGTAGCTTAGATGGTAAAGAATCCACCTGCAATGCAGGAGACCTGGGTTCGATCCCTGGATTGGGAAGATCTCCTAGAGAAGGGAACAGCTATACACTGCAGTATTCTGGCCTGGAGAATTTCCTCGACAGAGGAGCCTGGCAGGCTACAGTCCATGGGGTTGCAAAGAGTCAGACATGAGTGAGGCACTTTCACTTACTACCTAATATAACTAAATCCACAATAGGTACTCAATTATTGATGGACTAATTGTAGATAATAGCTATATTGATTAATAAATTTGAAATTGACAGAAGTTATGAATACTTCATATGATAAATATATCAAAAGTTGAATAGATTTAAATGAGTTAGATCATTTCTAATTACAAGATGAAATATAAAAGCATGTTTAAATAATACATAAATCTTATATTTAAGCTTAGTAATCAATTTGAAAACATAGGAGGAAAGAGACCTTAATTAATATCAGGTTGTGTTTAAAAACCCTTGGGTTTTTATTAATTCACCAAGTTCACTATGAACAAAAAGTTTGATGGCATGAACAAAACTAGAATGTTACCACAGTTCTATAGGGCATAAACAGAGGACAAAGGGATGTGAACATCACAGTTAGTTCTGAATATAGCGTTTTTTGTTAGTTTTTATTGTTGGAGTATAGTTGCTTTACAATATTGTGTCAGTTTCTGCTGTACAGCAAGCAGAGTGAATCAGCTGTATGTATACACATATCATCTCTTTTTTGGATTTCCTTCCCATTTAGGACATCACAGAGCATTGAGCATTGAGGGCTTCCCTGGTGGCTCAGCTGGTAAAGAATCCGCCTGCAATGTGGGAGACCTGGGTTTGATCTCTGGGTTGGGAAGATCCCCTGGAGAAGGGAAAGGCTACCCACTCCAGTATTCTGGCCTGGAGAATTCCGTGGACTGTATAATCCACAGGGTCACAAAGAGTCAGACACGACTAAGTGACTTTCACTTTTTCAGAGCGTTGAGTAGAGTTCCCTGTGCTATACAGTAGGTTCTCATTAGTTGGATATCACATTTTAAATGGATCTTATTTCTTAAAGTGTCACCAGAATAGCCAAGGGTCTGTCTGTAGGCTATATTATATCAGGATTAAAAAATAGAGGTAAATAGAGGTATTTAGATTTAGCTTACAGAGAAGTCATCTTAAACAGAATGCAATAGGGGACTTCAAATATTTGGAAGGTTAGGAGAAATGAGTTTTATACATTTTGGTTGTTTTTTTTCTTTTTTTTTAATTATTGTTCCTCACTTTATTTTTTCCCTGTTTTGCCTTAAGAACAGATTCAAGTACATATGCAGAAGCTACAAGAAAGCAAATTTCAAGTAAATATTAAAGAAAATTTTGTAACTGAGCTACCAAAACACAGAATCTACCACCTTAAAAAGCAATCAACTCCTTCTAGAGTAGATACTCAAGGCTGAAATGACTGTCTCACCCCTAAAGGCAATTTCTTTTTTTTTTTTTTTTTTATTCTTCCAATTTTATTTTATTTTTAAACTTTACATAATTGTATTAGTTTTGCCAAATATCAAAATGAATCTGCCACAGGTATACACGTGTTCCCCATCCCGAACCCCCCTCCCTCCTCCCTCCCCACACCATCCCTCCGGGCCGTCCCAGTGCACCAGCCCCAAGCATCCAGCATCATGCATCGAACCTGGACTGGCAACTCGCTTCCCACACGATACTTTACATGTTTCACTGCCATTCTCCCGAATCTTCCCACCCTCTCCCTCCCCCACAGAGTCCATAAGACTGTTCTATACATCAGTGTCTCTTTTTGCTGTCTCGTACAACGGGTTATTGTTACCATCTTTCTAAATTCCATATATGTGCGTTAGTATACTGTATTTATGTTTTTCCTTCTGGCTTACTTCACTCTGTATAATAGGCTCCAGTTTCATCCACCTCATTAGAACTGATTCAAATGTGTTCTTTTTAATGGCTGAGTAATACTCCATTGTGTATATGTACCACAGCTTTCTTATCCATTCATCTGCTGATGGACATCTAGGTTGCTTCCATGTCTTGGCTATTATAAACAGTGCTGCGATGAACATTGGGGTACACGTGTCTCTTTCCCTTCTGGTTTCCTCAGTGTGTATGCCCAGCAAAAAAATGGGCCAAAGAACTAAATAGACATTTCTCCAAAAAAGACATACAGATGGCTAACAAACACATGAAAAGATGCTCAACATCACTCATTATCAGAGAAATGCAAATCAAAACCACTATGAGGTACCATTTCACACCAGTCAGAATGGCTGCGATCCAAAAGTCTACAAATAATAAATGCTGGAGAGGGTGTGGAGAAAAGGGAACCCTCTTACACTGTTGGTGGGAATGCAAACTAGTACAGCCACTATGGAGAACAGTGTGGAGATTCCTTAAAAAACTGGAAATAGAACTGCCTAAAGGCAATTTCCATACTGGATGAGAAGATGTAATTCATTAACCTCTAAGGTCACTTCTGAAGCTCATGTTTTGATATTTTCAGAATTAATCAGAAAGGACTGACAGCATGACCTGAATCTGTCCTATATTTATATAAACATCCTATGTAAGACACCTCATTTTCTGTCCAACTGTATACATTTTTGAATGTTAAATTTGATTTTAAGGCAAATACTTAAAAAAAAACACTTTAAAAATCAACTGTTTTAAAGAATAATTTACACAGAATAAACTGCATCCATTTCAAGTGTACAATTTACTGATTTTTGACAGGTATATACCCATGAAATTACTGTTACAGTCAGAGTACAAAATATTTTCATCCTCCCCAAAGCCTCCTTGTGTTCCTTTGCAGGCCACTCCTCATCCTTGGCCCCAGGCAATCACTGATCTGCTTTCTGTCACTATAAATTAGTTTTCATTTTTGAGTATTTTCTATAAATAGAATTATATAGTATTTTTGTGTGGCTCATTTCTTACACTCAGCATAATGACTTTGAATGTCAGTAGTTTGAAAGTCACTAGTTCATTTCTTTTTGATTATGGAGTACTTTTTACTGTATGAATATATCATATTTTGTTTATCAGTTCATCCGCTGGTGGACATTTGAGTTGTTTCCAGTTTGGGGATATTATGAATAAAGCTGCTAAAACCTGTATACTTGTTCTACTACCTAGCCTTAGAAATCTTAATTTTAAGATGCACACAATGAAAATAACTCCATGGCTTATGTGTGTATGTATTTAATGAATTCATGCCAAGTGAACAAGCACCTATACAACAAGTACCAAGGATAAATTGAGCAGCTATCAGCTGAGTTCTGTGAGAAAGCCTCACTTTCTAACATTCTTTCTAGGGAGTAGATGTGTATCAGTTATCTTTTGCTGCATAACAAACTACTCCAAAACTTAATGGATTAACACAGAGGTCAGCAAACATTTCTATAAGGACCAGGTAGTAAACATTTCAAGCTTTTCGAGCTACATATGGGCACTGTTGCATATTATATACTTTTTTAAACTCTTTGAAACTTTAAAAATACATTTTTACTGAGTGTCAGTTCAGTTCAGTTCAGTCGCTCAGTCGTGTCCGACTCTTTGCGATCCCATGAATCGCAGCACAGCAGGCCTCCCTGTCCATCACCAACTCCCGGAGTTCACTCAGACTCACGTCCATCGAGTCAGTGATGCCATCTAGCCATCTCATCCTCTTTCGTCCCCTTTTCCTCCTGCCCCCAATCCCTCCCAGCATCAGAGTCTTTTCCAATGAGTCAACTCTTCGCATGAGGTGGCCAAAGTACTGGAGTTTCAGCTTTAGCATCATTCCTTCCAAAGAACATCCAGGGCTGATCTCCTTCAGAATGGACTGGTTGGATCTCCTTGCAGTCCAAGGGACTCTCAAGGGTCTTCTTCAACACCACAATTCAAAAGCATCAATTCTTCAGCGCTCAGCTTTCTTCACAGTCCAACTCTCACATCCATACATGACCACTGGAAAAACATAGCCTTGACTAGACGGACCTTTGTTGACAAAGTAATGTCTCTGCTTTTGAATATGCTATCTAGGTTGGTCATAACTTTCCTTCCAAGGAGTAAGCTTCTTTTTATTTCATGGCTGCAGTCACCATCTGCAATGATTTTGGAGCCCAGAAAAATAAAGTCTGACACTGTTTCCACTGTTTCCCCATCTATTTCCCATGAAGCGATGGAACCAGATGCCATAATCTTCGTTTTCAGAATGTTGAGCTTTAAGCCATCTTTTTCACTCTCCTCTTTCACTTTCATCAAGAGGCTTTTTAGTTCCTCTTCACTGTATGCCATAAGGGTGGTGTCATTTGCAGGCCACAAACCAGATTTGGTCTATGAGCCATAGTTTGTAGATCCCTTTGGTTTCCCTAATGGCTCAGTGGGTAAAGAATCTGCCTGCATTGCAGGAGACACAGGAGACGGGACTTCAATCCCTGAGTCGATAAGATCCCCTGGAGAAGGAAATGGCAACACACTCCAGTATTCTTGCCTGGAGAATTCCACGGACCGAGGAGCCTGGTGGGCTACAGTCCATGGGGTCGCAAAGAGTCAGATATGAGTGAGTGACTTAACACAATGACTACTTATTCAGCTTACTATTTGGTAGATGGCCTGGGCTGTATGGGTGCTCTGAACCAGCTACTATAGTGGTCCCCTGTTATCCATGGCAGATATATTACAAGACATCCAGTAGATGCCTGAGATCACGGATAGTACCAAACTTTATATATGGTATGTTTCTGCCAGTGCATACCTATGACAAATTTTAATGTATAAATTAGGCACAGTAAGAGATCAACAACAATAGTAATGAAGTTGAGCAGTTATAACAATATACTTTAATAAAAGCTGAGTGTGGTCTCTTTCTTTCACAAAATCATTTTACACATTTAATACCTTTGCCATCTTAACTAAGCTCTTACCATGCACTGTGGCCCTACCTTGTGCAGTTTGAGGTGCAGTAGCAAAAGCAGCGGAAAAGGAAATGGCAACCCACTCCAGTGTTCTTGCCTGGAGAATCCCATGGACAGAGAAGCCTGGTAGGCTGCAGTCCATGGGGTTGCACAGAGTCGGACACGACTGAAGCAACTTGGCAGCAGCAGCAGCAGCAAAAGCAGCACACATGTCTTTTTTCTTCTTCACAATTTCATCGATAGAAGATTGGTTCTTACTGTAGTTCTTAGCAACATCAGCCTATCATTTTCTTCTTTCCTTATGAAGTCAAGAACTTTTACCTTTGCACTTGAACATCTATGACTTCTCTTCTGGATATCTCAGTTACCACCGTCACTACTCTTGCACTTTGGGGCCATTATTAAAGAAAATAAGGGTGACTTGAATACAAGTTATGCAGTATTGCACCAGTCAATCTGATAACCCACATGGTGCCGTTAAGTGTCTAAAGGGCAGGATATGCTGGACAAAGGGATCATCCTAGGTGAGACTGATGGCATAAGGTTTTCTCATGCTACTTAGAATGGCATGCAATTTAAACCTTAAGAGTTGATGATTTCTGGAATTTTCCATTTAATATTTTCAGACTGCAGCTGAGCATAGGTGACTGAAATCATGGAAAGCCAAACTGTGCAGGAGGGGTGGGGGGGATTGTTGTATTCTTTTCTGGGCCTGCTTAATGCACCTGTGGTCAGCTAGCAGGCTGGATGAGCTATTGTGTCATGATTCTCACATCAACTGGTTGACAGGTCCCTTAGGAGCAGATGCAACTAGGTCTGTGAGTCTCATCATCCAACAGCCTAGCCTAGGCTTCTTTACGTGGAGACTGGTCAAGTCTGTGCTTGTGTCACATTTGGTATTGTCTATTGGCCAAAGCAAGTCACATCCTAGAGTCATTCCAGATACAAGGCATGGAGAGACTCTTCCTTCTGATGGAAGGAAATACACTGCTGCTGCTAAGTTGCTTCAGTCATGTCTGACTCTGTGGGACCCCATAAACAGCAACCCACCAGGCTCCACCATCCCTGAGATTCTCCAGGCAAGAACACTGGAGTGGGTTGCCATTTCCTTCTCCAATGCATGAACGTGAAAAGTGAAAGTGAATTCGCTCAGTCATGTTTGACTCTTAGCAACCCCATGGACTGCAGCCTACCAGGCTCCTCCATTCTTGGGATTTTCCAGGCTAGAGTATTGGAGTGGGGTGCCATTGCCTTCTCCAAAATACACTGCAAGAGTGGGGAACTAGGGAGGGGGCCAGAAATTGTGTCCATTTTGCAATGTATCACAAGATACTTGGAGAAAAGTTATCAGCATGCTTTGTAGACTTGAAAGGACTCTGAATCAAGGTATGTGTAAAACAGGATGTGCTATGATAATTCCTGCTTTGTGAGTGATCTTTGGTGAGCTAGGCAGTTGATTTGTAGCTTCATAGCCAATGGTGGAAATACAGTATCCATAGTCGAGTGATTTTAAAATACAGTATATGAAATAGAGGTAAGAAATATAGTCGATTAACCACTTAACTGCAGGGAATTTAATGAATGATGCTGTGACTAAATTCTGAAGAAAGGATATGACTTCCTTTCTCATTCTCTTAGCTGGCCACTTTTTTGAAAAGAATTTTATTCTAAATGCTGTTACTGTTTTCACTCTTAATACACATTATATCCCCATAGGCACAGGGCTTCCCAGGTGGCACTAGTGGTAAAGATCCCACCTGCCAATGCAAGAGACATAAGAGACACGAGTTTGATCCCTGGGTTGGGAAGATCCCCTGGAGGAGGGCATGGCAAACCGCTCCAGTATTCTTGCCTGTGAAATCTCATGAACAGAGGAGCCTGGCAGGCATAGGCTCACAAAGAGTCAGACATGACTGAAGTGAGTTAGCATGCACACACGTATACAGAAGTGAAAATATGTATACATAAGTGTACACATGAGTAAGCTGTACATGTGAATCTCATATAATGCTATAAACCAATATAACCTCAAAAAATTCCAAAAGAAAGAATGTTTCTACAGTCATAGAAGAATTTCTCTGCTTTTGGTCATTTTGTATAAGCATAATCCTTGCCAGTCTTCATAAACACTAATGCAAGTAAGTTTCTCCAAGCCCTTCATAGGATGAATTTATAGGTATTAAATATTAAGTAGAATGGACATGAGTTTGAGTAGGCTCTGGGAGTTGGTAATGGACAGGGAAGCCTGGCTGCAGTCTATGGGGTCACAAAGAGTCGGACATGACTGAGTGACTGAACTGAACTGAAGTGGAATGGGAACCATTCAGTCCTAAAATGTTACCATGCTGTCAAGCACACACTTGCCAATTTGTTGGCCTTGACCTGGGCATGGTAGTAGCAAGGGCTCCACTGTAGGATGAGCACAGAAGGCTTATTTCTCAGTTTATGTTTTGAAGTGTGTTGCTCAGACAGGCGACATACAGTTGTATATAGTAGTGCAAGCTACCTGTTACTCCCCTTGACAATACTTTTTAGCAGCAGTGGTTTTTTCCTCCCCCTTCTGCAATGTGACAATATCACTGTGGCATTCGGAATAACAAGAAAAGGCTGAGTGATTCTGAGTATACTTTCAAATAGCCGTGCAGACGAACAGCTGATAGAGAAGACACTCCCTGAAACTTGCAGCATGTTCTCAGCCCCTGCAGTGTCTCGTGGGGCTCGACCTTCAGACTTGATGAATGCCTGGCCAGCTTGTTCCCACTCCTGCATCTCTTAATTCCCCTCCAGTCTCTCATAATGCTCCAGCCCTTACTGGGGAATAAAACTACAAACTGTTGGCCCCTTGCTTCCTTCCAAATCTCAGTCAAGAGGAATTCTATTTATGCATAATTGTCCAGTAAGCATACAGTCCATCCACTTCTCTGTGCAGTAGAGGTTTCTAGCTTTCACCTTATTTGCCCAATCCCCAGAAAAAATTAAATTTTATGTAGCATTCCAGGGCAAACACACGTATCTCTATCTGTAAGTATTTCTTTGTCTATTGTGTGTTTATACAATGGAAGGAAACGTTTCACAAAGCATGACTTATCCTTGCTATCTAATTCATTCTGATATTTCCTATTCTTTTCTATTTCATTAAAAACAACATTAGTGGTGAGCTACTATGTAGATTTCATGACCTATTAACAGTTCATGACCTCTAGTATGGGAGAACACTGTACCATATTTTATCCATCCCACAGGCCTGGTCATAGAAAGCTACATTCTTGGATCAGTTTGCCTTGATCCCCATAAGGTTACATCTGCAAAGACAACTACTGAAAGGGATTTTGTTGAAAATTGACATCGTGCAGTGACTCCCATCTGAAAATCCAGGCAGTGATTTTATTTAGATCTAAGAGCAGAATTTAGATTTTATTTTGTTTCACTTAAAGAATTGTGTTCTTTTCCCCTTATCAATAATCCAAATAATAAAATCCATCATATTTCCTTTTATATTTATTCTTTTGTTTGGTATCCAGGAAGACCACAGTAAAATTATATCCCCTTTAAAATTTATTGAAATATATTGTTATATCAAAAAAGGCTTACTCTTAAATAAACACAGAATTTTCACAGTGTGAACACACCCATGTAACTAGCATCCAGATCCAGAAACAGAATATTACAGCCCCCAGAAGCTCCACTGTGCTCCCTTCTAATCTTTACCCACTCTCCGAGAGTAACTAGTGTCATGATACTGAGCAGCATAAATTCATTTGACCTGGTTTTGTACTTTATATAAATGGAATATTGCAGCATGTACTCTCTTATATATATCTGGCTTTTTAAAATTTTTAATTGGAGGCTAATTACTTTATAATATTGTGGTGGTTTTTGCCATACATTCACATGAATCAGCCATAGGTGTACATGTGTTCCCCATCCTGACCCTCCCTCCCACCTCCCTCCCCATCCCATCCCTCAGGGTCATCCCAGTGCACCAGCATTGAGTGCCCTGTCTCATGCATCGAACCTAGACTGGTAATCTATTTCACATATGATAATATACATGTTTCAATGCTATTCTCTCAAATAATCCCACCATCTCCGTCTCCCACAGAGTCCAAAAAGTCTGTTCTTTACATCTGTGTCTCTTTTGCTGTCTTTCATATAGGGTCATCGTTACTATGTTTCTAAATTCCATATATATGTGTTAATATACTGTATTGGTGTTTTTCTTTCTGACTTATTTCACTCTGTATAACAGGCTCCAGTTTCATCCACCTCATTAATACTGATTCAAATGCATTCTTTTTAATAGCTGAGTAATATTCCATTGTGTATATGTACCACAGCTTTATTATCCATTCTTCTGACGATGGACATCTAGGTTGCTTCCTTGTCCTGGCTATTGTAAACAGTGCTGCGATGAACATTGGGGTACATGTGTCTCTTTCAATTCTGGTTTCCTCAGTGTGTATGCCCAGGAGTGGGATTTTTGGGTTGTATGGCAGTTCTATTTCCAGTTTTTCAAAGAATCTCCACACTGTTCTCCACAGTGGCTGTACTAGTTTGCATTCCCACCAACAGTGTAAGAGGGCTCCCTTTTCTCCACACCCTCTCCAGCATTTATTTTTTGTAGACTTTTTGATAGCAGCCATTCTGACTGGCGTGAAATGGTACCTCATTGTGGTTTTGATTTGCATTTCTCTGATGAGTGATATTGAGCATCTTTTCATGTGTTTTTAGCCACCTGTATATCTTCTTTGGAGAAATGTCTGTTTAGTTCTTTGGCCCATTTTTTGATTGGGTCACTTATTTTTCTGGAATTGAGCTGCAGGAGTTGCTTGTATATTTTTGAGATTAATTCTTTGTCAGTTGCTTCATTTGCTATTATTTTCTCCCATTCTGAAGGCTGTCTTTTCACCTTGCTTATAGTTTCCTTCTTTGTGCAAAAGCTTTTAAATTTAATTAGGTCCCATTTGTTTATTTTTGCTTTTATTTCCATTACTCTGGGAGGTGGGTCATAGAGGATCCTGCTGTGATTTATGTCAGAGAGTGTTTTGCCTATGTTTTCTTCTAGGAGTTATGTAGTTTCTGGTCTTACATTTAGATCTTAATCCATTTTGAATTTATTTTTGTGTATGGTGTTAGAAAATGTTCTAGTTTCATTCTTTTACAAGTGGTTGAGCAGTTTTCCCAGCACCACTTGTTAAAGAGATTGTCTTTTCTCCATTGTATATTCTTGCCTCCTTTGTCAAAGATAAGGTATCCATAGGTGTGTGGATTTATCTCTGGGCTTTCTATTTTGTTCCATTGATCTATATTTCTGTCTTTGTGCCAGTACCATACTGTCTTGATGACTGTGGCTTTGTAGTAGAGCCTGAAGTCAGGCAGGTTGATTCCTCCACTTCCATTCTTCTTTCTCAAGGTTGCTTTGGCTATTCGAGGTTTTTTGTCTTTCCATACAAATTGTGAAATTATTTGTTCTAATTCTCTGAAAAATACTTTTGGTAGCTTGATAGGGATTGTATTGAATCTATAGTTTGCTTTGGGTAGTTTACTCGTTTTCATTAATTGATTCTTCCGATCCATGAACATGGTATATTTCTCCATCATTTGTGTCATCTTTTTCTTTCATCAGTGTTTTATAGTTTTTGATATATAGGTCTTTTGTTTCTTTAGGTAGATTTATTCCTAAGTATTTGATTCTTTTCATTGCAATGGTAAATGGAATTGTTTCCTTAATTTCTCTTTCTATTTTCTCATTGTTAGTATATAGGAATGCAAGGGATTTCTGTGTGCTACTTTTATATCCTGCAACTTTACTATATTCATTGATTAGCTCTAGTAATTTTCTGGTGGTGTCTTCAGGATTTTCTATGTAGAGGATCATGTCATCTGAAAACAGTGAGAGTTTTACTTCTTTTCCAATCTGGATTCCTTTTATTTCTTTTTCTTCTCTGATTGCTGTGGCTAAAACTTCCAAAACTATGTTGAATAGTAGTGGTGCGAATGGGCATCCTTGTCTTGTTCCTGACGTTAGGGGAAATGCTTTCAATTTTTCACCATTGAGGGTAATGTTTGCTGTGGGTTTATCATATATGGCTTTTATTATGTTGACATATGTTCCTTCTACGTCTGCTTTCTGGAGGGATTTTATCATAAATGGATGTTGAATTTTGTCAAAGGCTTTCTCTGCATCTATTGAGATAATCATATGGTTTTTATCTTTCAATTTGTTAATGTGGTGTATCACATTCATTGATTTGTGAATATTGAAGAATCCTTGCATCCCTGGGATAAAGCCCACTTGGTCATGATGTATGATCTTTTTAATATGTTGTTGGATTCTGTTTGCTATAATTTTGTTAAGGATTTTTGCATCTATGTTCATCAGTAATATTGGCCTATAGTTTACTTTTTTTGCAGCATCTTTGTCTGGTTTTGGTATTAGGATGATGGTGGCGTCATAGAATGAGTTTGGCAGTTTACCGTCCTCTGCAATTTTCTGGAAGAGTTTGAGTAGGATAGGTGTTAGCTCTTCTCTAAATTTTTTGTAGAATTCACCTGTGAAGTCATCTGGTCCTGGGCTTTTGTTTGTTGGAAGATTTCTGATTACAGTTTTGATTTCTGTGCTTGTTATAGGTCTGTTAAGATTTTCTATTTCTTCCTGGTCCAGTTTTGGAAAGTTATACTTTTCTAAGAATTTGTCCATTTCTTCCAAGTTGTCCATTTTATTGGCATATAGTTGCTGATAGTAGTCTCTTATGATTCTTTGTATTTCTGTGTTGTCTGTTGTGATTTCTCAATTTTAATTGCTAATTTTGTTGATTTCATTCTTCTCCCTTTGTTTCTTGATGAGTCTGGCTAATGGTTTGTCTATTTTATTTATCTTTTCAAAGAACCAGCTTTTAACTTTGTTGATTTTGGCTATGGTCTCCTTTGTTTCTTTTGCATTTATTTCTGCCATAATTTTTATGATTTCTTTCCTTCTACTAACCCTGGGGTGCTTCATTTCTTCTTTTTCTAGTTGCTTTAGGTGTAGAGTTAGGTTATTTATTTGATTTTTCTCCTTTTTCTTGAGGTAGGCTTGTACTGCTATGAACCTTCCCCTTAGCACTGCTTTTATTGAATCCCATAGGTTTGGGGTTGTTGTGTTTTCATTTTCATTCGTTTCTATGCATATTTTGATTTCTTCTGTGATTTGTTGGTTATTCAGAAGTGTGTTGTTTAGCCTCCATATGTTTGTATTTTTAATAATTTTTTTTCCTGTAGTTGGCATCTAATCTTACAGCATTGTGATCAGAAAAGATGCTTGAGATTATTTCAAAATTTTTTTAATTTACCAAAGCTAGATTTATGGCCCTGGATGTGATCTATCCTGGAGAAGTTTCCATGTGCACTTGAGAAAAAGGTGAAAATCACTGTTTTAGGGTGAAATGTCCTATAGATATCAATTAGATCTAACTGATCCATTGTATCATTTAAAGTTTGTATTTCCTTGTTCATTTTCTTTTTAGTTGATCTATCCATAGGTGTGAGTGGGGTATTAAATTCTCCCACTATTATTGTGTTACTGTTAGTTTCCCTTTTCATATTTGTTAGCATTTGCCTTACATATTGCCGTGCTCCTATGTTGGGTGCATATATATTTATAATTGTTATATCTTCTTCTTGGATTGATCCTTTGATTATTATGTAGTGTCCTTCTTTGTCTCTTTTCACAGCCTTTATTTCAAAGTCTATTTTATCTGATATGAGTATTGCTATACTTACTTTCTTCTGGTCTCTATTTGCATGAAATATCTTTTTCCAGCCCTTCACTTTCAGTCTGTTTGTGTCCCTAGGTTTGAGGTGGGTCTCTTGTAGACAGCATATATATGGGTCTTGTTTTTGTATCCATTCAGCCAGTCTTTGTCTTTTGGTTGGGGCATTCAACCCATTTACATTTAGGATGATTATTGATAAGTATGATCCCTTTGCCATTTACTTTGTTGTTTTGGGTTCGAGTTTATATACCTCTTCTGTGTTTCCTGTCTAGAGAAGATCCTTTAGCATTTGTTGGAGAGCTGGTTTGGTGGTGCTGAATTCTCTGAGTAGTTTTGCTTGTCTGTAAAGCTTTCTATTTCGCCTTCATATTTGATTGAGATCCTTGCTGGGTACAGTAATCTGGGTTTTTCTCTTTCATCACTTTAAGTATGTCCTGCCATTCCCTTCTGGCTTGAAGAGTTTCTATTTAAAGATCAGCTGTTATCCTTATGGGGATCCCCTTGTGGGTTATTTGTTGTTTTTCTCTTGCTTCTTTTAATATTTGTTCTTTGTGTTTGATTTTTGTTAATTTGATTAATATGTGTCCTGGCATGTTTTTCCTTGGGTTTATCCTATTTGGGACTCTCTGGGTTTCTTGGACTTAGGTGGCTATTTCCTTCCCCATTTTAGGGAAGTTTTCAACTATTATTTCCTCAAGTATTTTTTCATGCCCTTTCTTTTTGTCTACTTCTTCTGGGACTCCTATGATTCGAATGTTGGGGCTTGCACTTCCCAGGTCTATGCCACTCAGGTTCAGGTTCATGGGTACTCCACAAAGGCACAGACTCAGTTGGGCTTGCATTTTGTGCCCTTCCCATGTCCAAGCAGCTCAGGCAACTAGATGCTTGGCAAGCACACTCTCCCCAGGTGCAGTGTGTCTTATCACCTCCCTGGTCTCAGCCACTTCGTTTCCTGTGTGTGCAGTGGGAGCACCATCTCATTTGTGCCATGCATCTCCTCTGGGGAGCTGATCTCTGGCTGCAGCCCTCCTGGTGGATGTCAACCATCCAGGATTCCAGGAAGACTTGGTTAGCAATTGGGAGCCTGCTCACAATTTGGTAGGGGATCCTGTCTCTGGGGCCGAGTTTGCCCCTTGCCTTTCAGCTCTGGCCATCGCCCACCTGCCTGTCTGCCTCCAGTCAGGGGTGGGCCAGCCCACAGCCAGCTAGCTCTCCTCTGGTATTTGTTCATTCCCTTGTTCTATGAGTGGGCCCAGCAGTGCCTTAGGTTGGAGCTTTTCCTGGGAAAGTTCTTTCTCTCTCTCTCTTTCCTCTTTTTTTTTTTTTTTCCCCTGTATGGCTATCCCAGGGTTTGGGTTGCTGTCTCAAGGTAGCTCCCTCAGATTGCCCTCAGGGCATTCAGGCCCCATCCTTACCCTAAGCAATGCAGCCCATGCCTCCCTGTTCAGCCCCCACTTGCTGGTGGTGGATGCGAGCATCTGGGCTACTTCTCCACTGGGAATTGCAGTTAGGTGCATAATCTGTGGGTTTTATTTATTTATTTTTTCCTCCAGGTTATGTTGCCCTCTAAGATTCCAAAACTCCCCACAGACCCCCGGTTAGAGGGTTTCCTGGTATTTGGAAACTTCTCCTCTTTTATGACTCCCTCCCCGGGACAGGTCTCTGTCCTTAACTCTTTTGTGTCTCTTTTTATCTTTTATATTTTGTCCTACCTCTTTTCAAAGACAATGGGCTGTCTTTCTGGGTGCCTGGTATCCTCCGCTAGTGTTCAGAAGTTGTTTTGTGGTATTTGCTCAGCGTTCAAATGATCTTTTGATGAATTTGTGGGGGAGAAAGTGGTCGCCCCATCCTATTCCTCTGCCATCTTAAGACTGCCCCCACTCCATATCTGGCTTTTTAAGCTTTGAATTCATCCCTGTCGTATCAAGTTGTTTGTTCTCATTGCTGTATAATATTCCATTGTGTAAATGTGCTAAATGTTACAATCTACTGTTGATGGCCATATGACACCAAAAAGAAATATCATAAACATCCTAAAATGTGTCTTCTGGTGAACATATGTATATATCCATTTCAGAAATATATCAAGAAGTGAAGTTTCTGAGCCATAGCGAATGTATATGTTCAGCTTTTATACAGTCTGCCAAACAGTTTTCCAATGTGGTTATTATACCAACTTAAATTCCTATCAGCAAAGCATGAGAGTTCTAGTTCCTTCATATACTTTCCAACAGTTTATGTTGTTTGTTTCTCATTTTGGCTGGTGTACATAACTAAATTTACTAGGTATACCAAACTGTGTGGTATTCAAATTTGGTTTGTAACTTTTCCTCCCTTCTTCATATTTCATTCTATTTCCTTAACCCTGAATTTTATCTGTTAATTTTTGAAATTTATGCAGTCTCAGAAGTTGCCCTAGAGGCTCTGTGGAACAATGTGAAGTGCAAATACACATATAGTATAAACACAAATCTGAATCCTCAGCTAATGATGTCATTATCAAAAATCCTAGTCTTCCTTCCCCTCCAGTCCTCACCTCCAATTAGTTGAAAAGCAGCATTGATTCTGTCCCGTAATCTGTCTTGAATTCAACCTTCCCACCAATTTCCAGTGGCATTTTGTTAGTTTAGGCCTTTATCATCTCATAACTGGACTATTGTAAGAGTCTCTATAGCATATATTTGCATTCTAATCCACACCCTCTTTTCCAGGCTTATTTCTTCCCACCCCAAATTTAATTCTGTTCAAAGAGAAGAATATTCAAAAGTACATGCTAAGTGCTCAGTCACTTCAGTTGTGTCTGACTCTTTGTGAACCCATGGGCTATATATAGCCTGCCAGGCTCCTCTGTCCAAGGTGATGCCAATTTTTTCTTTTCTAGCCAACACATGAGAAGAAGCTTCTAAGGGATGCGAGTAACTTCAAGCTGTAAGGACCTAGATTTCCACACTACAAGCTTGACAGTAAATCAAGTTTGTGATTTCATATTCTAATGGGATGGTTGGTATTTTCTGTGTGTTAGCCTTCTTGAGACATAAAATCCAATATTGGCCCAATACTTTTTTGTATTCCATAAAAGCATAATTGATTTCATAACACAGCAATACATTAACTTTTCCCCAAAAATCTATGCCTTAATAAATTATTAATATGAGAGATTAGCTCACAATCAACTTAAGAAACTTACATTAGCTCTTCTTACACTAACAGAAACATGCATGAAGCCTGACGGTATAAGCCTGATTAGCTCTTAATTGAAATGTATGTCCCCTAATCCCAAGAGGTCAAACTAACCACCTCTCTCTTTTGGCTTTTTTCCCCTCCATTTCTATATTTATAACCTGTCTGATATTGGATTTAATCATATATGAATCTATCTCAACTAGATTGTAAGCTCCTTTAGGTCAGTGTCATGTTTGAGTCCTTCTGGTGAGAGGAACCTGATTACAATGTTGAAATATTGAAATATTTCCAAGTCCATCCTCCAGACACTTTCCAGGTGTTACTAATGATAATGAAAAATGAGAAGAGTTTGACTGATAAGCAAAGACATATGTAAGTGCTCCATAAATATACCACAATTGCAGTCATTTAAAGAAATGAATATATGGGAATATTTAGCAGCAACTTAGTCTAGCTATGAGACATGAAAAAGACTCCTTGGGAATTTGTGAATTAGTTAAAATTCTTTGCATTCATATTTCACTTTTATCTTCAAAAAGTGTCTGGACAAAACTAGAGCTGAAGTATAAGATTCAGCCCTTGGTAAATCATTACTTGGTTAAATTCGTTTTTAACCTCCATTTCCCTTTCTTGTGGGGAATTCCTCCCACATCCTGGCTAATCAAGGCCTGCACTCAGAGTCCTTCTCTACCAGAGGGTAAGGAATCTTTCTCTCCTGCTGTCCCCCATGAAACCAACATTCACTTGTTCTTTGGGGTTCTGCTCTCTGCCAATAGGAATGTGAATACATCTTTTAACATGTGTGAATAGTCTTGCTATTTTAGCCTCAGCCCCCCAAAATAAGACCTTTTGATGTGAACTTTACTCCTATCTTAGGCTGATGGTTAGTGATTTATTTCCCCCCCTCCTCAAAAAAAAATATTATTTTACCCATTTGTTTCCCTCTTAAATGTAAAAAAACAAAAGAAAGAAAGGGTCCCTTTGAAACTTGCTAAAGAGAAAAGACTAGAACTCTTAGATCTCTCCTTTTTCTTCATACAACAGTCTAAAAACGAAAAGTTAAAATGACAGTGCTTAATTTATTTCATGCTGTATTCCTAACAGTATTCCTGAACTTCTTGGGTTTCCTTTAAGAACTATGGCTTCCCTGGTGGCTCAGATGGTAAAGAATCTGCCTGCAGTGTGGGAGACCCGGGTATGATCCCTGGGTCAGGAAGATCCCCTGGAGAAGGGAATGGCAACCCACTCCAGTGTTCTTGCCTGGAGAATCCCATGGATAGAGGAGCCTGGCAAGCTACAGTTCATGGGGTCGCAAAGAGTTGGACACGACTGAGCACTTTCACTTTAGGAAATATACCTACCCAACCGGCTACTTGGCATGAACAGAGTATCCTCCAGCCGTCCAATCGCTTTCATAGTCAATATGTGATTTGACCCTTACTCTGGCCTCCTCATTGGAAAAGACTCTGATGCTGGGAGGCATTGGGGGAAGGAGGAGAAGGGGACGACAGAGGATGAGATGGCTGGATGGCATCACTGACTTGATGGACGTGAGTCTCAGTGAACTCCGGGAGTTGGTTATGGACAGGGAGGCCTGGCCTGCTGCGATTCATGGGGTCGCAAAGAGTCGGACACGACTGAGCGACTGATCTGATCTGGCCTCCTACAATAGTGTCTGAATTTTACCACCAGAGCTCCAGAGGTGTTAAGTAACTGGTCTCAAAGGGTTAAGTGACTGGCCTCTAGGGGCAGAATTGGTCTAGAGCTCTGCCTTGCTCTGGTTAATGCTTCTGCTAGAATGTGGAGCTACGCTGGCTGAAGATTAAGAAGCTGCTTTTGATTCTGGTAGATATTCATCTCAAAGGAAAAAAAAAAAAAAAACCCTAGTGTCTTCATAGGGTAGCATTTGAATATTAAATTTTCCTTATCTGTTTCAACTTAAGAGGACTCCCTTGTACACTTAATTGACTGGTAATTCCTTTGTTTACTACCCCCCCCACCCCACCCCCAATCTTAGGATCTCAAGAACCAAGTCAGAAGTATTAAAAATGGTTACATTAGGATTTAACTTTTTTTTTTTTTTTAATGAAGTTCGACTATTTCAGAAAGGGGTAATTTAGGCAGGAATGTATGTAGAATTTCGCATTTTAATTAAAAAGCCTCAAAATGAAATGAACCTCTGACAGTAACAGATGACTACCTCTAAAAGCTGCCTTACTATCTGATGTATGTTCAGTATTTTCTTATGGATAATAAGTCCTACGACTTGTTTCAAGAAAAGTGACAGGACTAAAACAATTAAAAAAAGACAAAGCTGCTCTTTTTTAATCATATGCTCATAAATAAAACTGGGTTCTGAATTATTGCCACAGAAGCAACTGACAAAGTATAAGTAAATCACTCTAAAAACTCAAGCTGTTCTTGCTTTATTTTTTTTTTTTTTTTGAACGTTCAAACCAAATCTCTAACTGAGTCCAGTGATGAATTTCCTTTGACAAATAAATATTTGCAAAGTATGAAATATAGACTTTGTGTGCTTCCTAAGGCCAAAGCATAGTGTTTAAACTAAAATTTAATATTTTTCTCTCTCCTCAACTACACCAAAATAAGAATATAACTTAAAAATAATTCTCTCTTGTAGCAGGCTGTCCATTAATCATGCTTTAGATAATATTGGCTTTGCGAGTATTCAGGTAGAAATAAAAACTGTAATTTCTAGATTGATCAGAAAACCTGAGAGTATTTATGGATTGGAAGAAAACAATAAAATCTGGCAAAATGGGATTTTCTGTAACCCCCATTATGAAGTGACGAAAGGTACATCTTTCAATAGCCTCCCACTTTCCTAGGAGAATTCTTCATGTGGTGAATGGTTTGATTGGGTAGATCAAAGAGTTAATCTACTTGTGATTTGAGAAAAGACTTCCTTTTTTTTTTTTTTTTTTTGGTTAGGGTGGTGTGTGGGAGGAAGGTAGGAAGAAGCCCCAGAATGAATTCACTAATTGGGGTTTTCACCTGCTGTGAGTCTAATCCAATACAAAGCCTTATTTGTAGCTAAAGAGGAAGGCAGATTTTGCAGAGTGTCAGAATTTCTGCCTAGTTTTGAAATTCCTGTTATTTGGCACTGCCATTTGGGAAAGGCAGACTAATAGTTACAGCTTTGAGCTGTCCTTAAGGTGGACCAAGAATGCAGATCTGCCTGAACCACCTTAACTAGCATCCACATTGAGCCGTTGAGCTGGAGGTGGTGTGCTCCCTATACGGGGCTAGCTCTGTAGTTGGCAGGCTAATAGGTACACAGCCGAATTCTTTGCCAGGGAGGAACTGCTGGGCCTGTGAGGTTAATGGAGTGTGGCTTGATTTTAGTGAAGATGCTAAACTTCACATCTTTTCTAGATGTTCAGTCTTATATAGGTGGCTCGGTGAAGCTTTGAAAAATCTTATTAGAAGAATACTGTATGAGAGAGAAGCCCAGTGCGACTTCCTCTGGAGCCTGTGTGCTGAAATCTCTGGTTCACATGGTAGCTGGCTCAGAGAACTTTGCTCACTCTGGCTTACTCTGCCTCCCTGCAGGGGAAGAGCCTGGAAAAATAGGCTTTTGTGTGGGTGTGAAGTACGCTGTGTCTGAATGTGGAGGTCCCTTCATTTACCAGTTAATGCGAACTGACTGGATATGCTGATATCCCCAAGATGTGGGGTTTCAGATTGATCGAAAGGGATTTTTACATATATTTTAATTAGCACACCATTGTATTTGCCCTAACAATGACTCACCATCACTGGAAGCATTTGTTAGACATCTGATTCACTGTTCATGGCTAATACTTGTACTGTGCAAAGAGAAACATGAGATCCTTATGTGTTTACTGGATAGATAGCCAAATGTTGAAATTTTACTATAAACTGTGTATTAGGTTTAATTGAAGCAATACCTATATTCCAAATGAATTTTTATAAAATGGTACAGGTTATATACTTAAGATTGAGCTTTCCAAGTGGTGCTGGTGCTAAAGAACACGCCTGCCAATGCAAGAGACTTTAAGAGAGGTGGGTTCGATACCTTGGGTTGGGAAGATCCCCTGGAGGAGGGCACGGCAACCCACTGCAGTATTCTTGCCTGGAGAATCCCATGGACAGAGGAGCCTGGCAGGCTACAGTCCATGGGGTGGCAAAGAGTCGGGGACATGACTGAAGTGATTTAGCATGCACTCATACTTAAGATTAGTGAAGGAACAAAATGCAGTTTGGATGGAGACTCATGGAGCCAGAAGGAAGCTGGACCCTAGCAGGTGGTGAAGTCCTTCAGGGCCATACAGCAGGCAAGCCCCCACTGCAGACCATTCCCTGTCTTTTCCTTTCCCTTGCTGATCCTCATTTTACCCTGGTAAAGTCAGGCTAACATTGAAACCATAAGCAGCTCAGAAGAAAAGGGATGTGTTGGTGAAAGATAGGAACAGCCTGGCCTCCACCCTTGAATCTTCACACACACACACAGACAGACAGACAGACACACACACACACACACACACCTAAATAGAATCATCCAAACCCATGCCATGCATTACTGCCATGTCCAAAGGATAGCTCTATTCCTGCCATCTTCCCTCTGAGTTCCAGACTCGGGTGTCCGCCTGCCTTTCACATCACACCGCCACCTCTGAGTCATCAGGCTCAAGACTGAACTCATCATCTCTCCCTGACCCTCTTCTGCCTAGATCTGTCTCCCTCTGGCTGAAAGTGCTGGCTTGGTGAGTGTTACTCACCCAATCTTGGGAGTCACCCTAGAACAATAATCCTCAAATCATACTCCACCTTGGCGGCATGTCAGAATCACCTGGAGAGCCTTAAAAGTCCCAGTGCCCAAGGCCAATTAAATCACAACCTCAGGGTGGTAAGACCCAGGCATCTGAATTTTTTAGCATTCCCCACGTGATTCCAGTGGCAGCCAGGCTTGAGGACCATGGCCCTAGATCTTCCTTCTAGCTCATGTATACATCCAATCAGTCAAAGCTCCTGTAGTTTGAATACTGCTGTATTATTTCCCCACTCTCTCTGCCGCTGTCATTGTTCAGATCCTCCTCATGCTGGAGTCAACTTGTATCTGGTGTCCTAGTTCCAGACTCTTCTGATCCAGTCCTGCACCACTGCCAGAGTGATTTTTCTGAAAGACGAATCTGACAGCGCCACACTCATGCTTAAATTCCTTCCTTATAAAGCTCACCTGTACCTTTTAGCATGCAGGTCAAACTTTGGATCAGCACACCAGGTCCTTCCCAATGTGCCCACCTCTCTAATCCCTACCTTGACACTCTCCCAGAGATCGAGGAGAGCCCTAAAGCCCTGAGAAAGAATCATCTATTTCTTGTCTATTTCTTGCTGTGATCACCATTTATAATTACTGACTTGCTTTTATCCCTAGTAGGCCAGAATCTCCTTTGGGGCCTACAGAGGAGGCTTCTACAAATATCTATCCAGTGACCAAGTTTAATCTCCTTTTCACCTCTAACTGGTGGAGTTAACTTTCTCCTTAATCAGTGGTCCCTACTCAGCAACCAGCCAAGTACCCCAGAGGGTGACTTTGACTGGGTGGGTCCCTGTTTGATCTGGGTCCTGGGAGGAAAAACAGATCATACACTCAAAAGTGGTACTTGAAGAAAGTGTGGTGAAAGACTACTAAAACCTGAGCACTGCAGGAGAAAGAACAAGGGTGAGAGGAGGGAATGGTTTAAGGTACTTGAAGCATGCTGATGCTATAGAAATGACTACGCAGCGAGACTCATGGCCAAGCATAAAGAAACTTGGCCACTGGCAGGCTCAAGACCAACAGGAGGGAGGTTGGGGAATAAATACCCCGACATCTCTCTCCTCCTACCCTTTCATCTCCTGCTATAGGCCTTTCATCACTGTTTCCCATTGGCTGAAAGTGAAAGAAAGCCAAAGGGTAAGAGAGCCTGATTGATGCCATCCACAGAGGTCCAACCCCCTGGGCCACAGAGCAGGGTGGAAAAGGGCATAGAACAGAGCTGGAAGAGAGAATGGGGAGATACCCAGTATAGTCCCTTTGATCAGAGAGGTCCTCCTTTTCTAAGTACCAACAACGTTTAAGTGATTCAAAGACGAGTTTGGTGTATGGAAAAATGTACTAGGTGGCCTTCCTAGACCTTATCCTATTTAATTCCTTCCTTACCTCTGTTTCTAGCAAATTGACTCTCCTCTGCTGCCAGCCAGCAGTGGGATCGCTCATGAGCACACAAGAAAACATACAGATCTTCCTCCACAGTAGGAGAAGCCACTTCTCTGCACGGCAGCCTGACAGAGTGGCTAATTACATGGGCCTTTAAGCCAGACTCCCTATTTCCAATCTTTGCACGGCCACATTCCAGCCATGGTACTAGGGACCAGCAGCTTGTGGTAGGTTTTAAAGGCAGGATTTAAACTTAAGTTGCTTTATGGTCTGTGGTTCACATCAGAACAGTAATAATGAGGAGGAAGAGGAGAGCTATTATAAGCAAGCAATTAATGTTTTATCATACATGGCATCACTATATAATTGATATATGAAATGAAGATATATAAATTATATTCTTTTCTTAACGGCTTTCCCTAATAAGCAAAATTGATATTCTAACTGAAATAAATAACAAAACAGTTGCTGTGATGCCCTTTTCATTTCTTAATAATGCTTTCTGTATTTAGTTTTGAAAACAACATCGAGATTTGGGACAAAGCCTTCAAAGGGCCTATAACGCCAGTCTAAAAAAGAACCTAAAGATGTATTTTTGAGGATTGCCATCTGTCAAATGTAAGAGAAAATTTGAATAGTAATTTCTAATTTTCCTTTTTTTCCCCAATGAATTGTTTCGAGTAGTTTTCTAGCTGGACACTGAGAAAGTAGACTTGAGCATTGATTTAAGAGAAACATAGCAGAATCCCCAAATCTTAAGCAGGTAATTTAAAAGTGTAAAACAAACTAGAAAGGAAGAGAAAGACAGTGTTTCCTAATATTTACAAATGTCCATGCTAGAATGTTTGCATCTTTTCACTGGAATACATATAAACAATATTTAAGTCACCACTTGCTACATTGACACAGAGGTGACATCACTGATTAACTGCAAAGGCCACCCTTTTCCCCAAAGATAGGGGCAGACCTAGAATCTCCAGTGAGACCAAGGGACAGCCTCACGCAAAGCCAGTCCTGGTGTGCACTCTGCCCCACCAGACCTAATAGCAGCTGAGTCCACAATTCACTGGCTCAAAATAACTAAAAGATAGCAGTAATGTCTCAGTGTATCAGGTCCAATGCCAGAAGTGCCCTGTGTGTGTGCTCAGTTGTGTCTGACTCTTTGTGACGCCATAGACTATAGCCCATGAGGCTCCTCTGTCCATGGAATTCTCCAGACAAGAATACTGGAGTGGGTTGCCATTTCCTCCTCCAGGGAATCTGCCCAACCTAGGGATCGAACCTGCAGCTCCTGTGGTGCCTGCATTGGCACATGGATTCTTTAGCACTGAACCACCTGGGAAGCCCCAAGAAGTGCTCTATTTGTTTTAAAATAGCAACACCAATCAGACCTGCATGCACGGTGTCTTCCCTATAAAGTTTACATTTGTATGTGGTTTGTCAAGGGTAATGAAGAAACTTCACACTCCCTTTACCTTTGGTTCATGCACATTATTTTTGCCTCTTTTGCTGCGATATAGCAAATAGGAAAAGGAGATTGATAGCTAGAATCCTTTCACCTCAAACATTCTGGCCTAGAAGGGGTGAAGAGGAAATGTTGAGAGAGAGGACATTTAAAAAGAAAAAGGGGAACCCTTTAAACTGTAAGCTGAAGAATGAATCAACCAGAACAGAGAGTGAAAACGAAATGGTTGAAAGATGATAAAAAGAAAAGCAGACCAACAAAATAAATGGACAAACAGGGACAATGAAACCACTAAGGAAGTTTATCTGAAAATACCCTTTGGACTCTTTAATCAAAGATATTATGTGAAGGTTGAGAAAAATTCTTGTGCTCATGAATGCTTTCTTCTCTTCAGAATATTTCCAAGCTTGTCACAATTTTGCATAGTTAACCTGTGTCGTCATATTGCAAACTCTGCAATTAGAAGTATTTGAACTACCAGGCCCTGTAACTTTCCCAATAGAACGTTCCATTGGAAATGGTTTCCTTTTAGATTTCTCTGAAGAATACTAAAAGACCACACCATTGGTGGTGGTTTTTATTTAGAGTCTATACCACTGGTTCTCAAAGTTCACTGTGCTTGGAGTTTCTGATTCAGTAGCTCTCTCTGGGCTGGAGCCCAGGGAATTTTCATTTCTAAGTTCCCAGGCGATGCTGCTGGTCCTGGGACTACAGGATGAGAACGACTGCTGTCACAAATACACAGACAAATGCTTCCTTAAAACCTATTTAGCCCAGGATGAGCGAAACTAGAATATCATGTCCTTACAGCTCCATCAGTTTAATCTTTGATTGGTGGGGGGAGGAAGAATTATGCTCGTGAATTTTTTCTCTTTCACTCTTTAAAAAGCCAACTCTTGAGCCCACACACTTAATTATCTGCGATGAGGTCATTTGCACCTAGGTCATTTATTTAGGCAACAAGTTGTCTCGCTGGAGGATTTAAGGGGGTGCTGGTAGGGCAATGTGTGGCTTCCAGGTTCCGGGCACTACCTTAAATCTCCTGCTCCGTCTTTCTTTTGCTTTTCTCTTTTTCCTTTCCGTTTTGAAAGCCCCGACTGCCGGTCTCCCAGAGTCCGGGTTCCCAGGGCGCTAGGTAGGGGCGGAGCCCGGCCCAGCCCCGCCCCGTCTGCCTGCAGCGCCCCCTCCCGCGCGCCGCCCGCCCGCCTGCTAGCCCGCGCCGGCTCCTCCGCAGTGCTTTCAGCTTCGAGCCTGGGCGGCGGCGGCGGCAGCGACGGCGGCGCTCGACTTTCGGGGAGCCCGGCGGCTCTGGGAAGCTCACTTCTCCGCTCACGCCCTCCCCTGACCGCGGAGCCCTAGCAGCCATGAGGGAACAGCTCAAAGGGTAAGTGCACCGCGCCGCCCTCAGATCGCCGCAGTCCGTGCACTTGTGGCGCGAGCAGGGTGCTAGTAGAGGCGGCCAAAACTTGGACTCGCGTGGCGGCTCGACCCCGGGCTCTAGACGGCCGGCCCTCAGGGCAAGGTCCCCCCGCGGGTCCCCGCGGCGCCGCAGCAGGTGCGCCCCCGGGGCTCCCCCCCGGCTCGCTGGGAGCCCCTTCCCCCGACTTTGGGACGAGCTTGGAGAGAAAAGGCTGATGTCTCGCAGTACCCGGAGGGGACAGAACGTTCCCCACGCGGGGATTGGAGCTGCGGGAGCTTTTTGCTCCTTTCCAGGCTGTCTGTGTGGACGCGAGCCAGCCAGGCTTCCTAAACCGTCTCCAGACCTCGCAGAAGGAAGGGGCGCGCCAGGCTCTACCTTCCATTGCGCTGCAAGTGCCAAAGGTCAACTTTCTGCCTGATTTCTTCCAAGGATTCCAACTGACATTTACCTCGTTGCATTTTCTAAAGTGTTCGTCCCATGCCCCAAGACTTGGAGAAATCAGGAAAGAAAGAAAAGGCAAGGAGAGCCTAAAAATCAAGGATTTGACATAGAGGATTCAGGGTGGTTTTTTTTTTTTTTTTCTTTTTCTTTGCCCTCTGGGATTGAATGTGGAGTCATTTCTGAGTGTCCTTCTCACGTTTCTCCAGGTGTCTGTGCCGGTCTTTAAGCAAAGTTTGTCATTCTCGGTCGAATCATGACAATGAAAAGGGCAGGACACTTTATCTCCATTCAATTTGAAATTAAGTTTGAAGCTTGAATTGAAAGGGTTTGGTTGCCCAAGAGAGACATATTATTAATTATAAAATACTTTAACGTGGAAAAAAAATTCATCCAATGTAAGTGATGTACTGAAGTCTTTAAGTGAAATAAACATATGTGGCCAACAAGTTCTTCTTGGTCTCTTGGCTTCTTTATCCCTGTGGCCTCTCCCTGTCACCCCCCACCACCCTTTCTTTTTTGTCTAGATTTTTTATTTCCTTGTCCCAAATCCCCTCTTTGGAGAATCCAGTTGCTCTTGGAAAAGCAGAAGAGCAAATGAAACAACATGGCTATATGAAAGGTTTCTGACCCTTGATCACAGTAGAATTGGTTTCAGTCATCATTGTTTGATCTTGGATTGGACACGACCCTGAAGTGAAATTGCTTTGGCTGAAGTTGAGGGTGGGTGGGATTTAAGCCCTGAAAAGCAAACAGAACGGAGGAGGAGTAACAGCTGGAACAGTCACGGAGACAATCATCTTTGCCCTGGCTTGAGCCAAACAGAATAAAATGTTAACAATCACAGGGAACAAGAAATGGGGACTAGAATAGGATATCTGATGCTTACACTGACACCCACCCCGCTAAACCCCCTACCCACAGTAGCAGAAACTTTTAAATATATTTTCCCATTCCCACCCTTCGAGTCTTCCAGCAGTGGCAGCCAAGTTCAGCATTCAGCATGCAAATGCCAAGGTTTCTCTAGAAAAAGAGTCTGATCCCCAGATTAAAGGGAAGTGATTTTGTGTGTGTGGATCAATGGGCTTCAGATTATATATGAAGCCAAACTCTAATCCTTTGCAAATCGCAAGAGAATGCTACCTTTATATCGCTGCATAGGGATCACTTTCCTCCCTGGGAAATAGTGGAAAGATATTTTTTAAAAAGGCAACTGTTTGGAATATTTTCAGTACCAAATAACAGTGGTGGCAGAAGAAATCTTAGTTTAATTAGGCAACTGCCATTTTCCTGGGGAGAACAGTGGAATTTTGTTACTTTTTCTAAGTGTTTAGTATTTGTTTTTAAAGAAACTAAAAAAGCAATTCCAGTAAGTCTGATATTCCAGCACTGACAGTAGGAACAGCTCTGAGATGGTTATAATAACCTTACACACTACTTGAAACTAAAGAAGGTGAGAGAAAATGTAAATTGTGTGGCAGGAAATTAGGTCAGTCCTGTGCTCAGTGGA